>NW_022988043.1:21700744-22215744 GCF_902827165.1 Trematomus bernacchii
ACGAGATCTCCGCCGTGGAGAAGCAGAGGGAGGTCGCCATGGCCCGCATCGAGGGCTGGCTGAGAGAGGTACGGACTTCAGCTTTGAACTCAGAATGATACTGTCTATTTACCAGCTCATATTCTGAACCTGGAAATGTTGAGTACACAAACGTTTTTTGATAGAAATACACATAGAAACTGGCGGATGCTAACTTGCATATGTTGGGCAATTTGCACGATTAGCATATTTGCGTTAAATAGCATTATAGCCTACATGCCCAACATATACAAGTTAGCAGCCTGCAGTTTCCATGTGCACTACTTTACATTTCTATCATACATTTTGGGGTACTCAACATTTCCGGGTTCACATTGCTGGAAACTAGACTATGACCAGACCCCGACGTTCCAATGTTGACCCTGTGGTGACCTGTCCCAGGTGGGCCAGTACCTGAACACGCTCAGGGCGGAGTTCCCGCAGCAGTACCCTCAGGAGAGGCAGAAGTGGGAGAAGAAGGAAGGGCTGGTGCGGAGGAACCAGGCGGAGCTCCAGGGACGCTTCCAGGAGGTTCTGCAGCAGCTGCAGCAGGGCCGGGAGCTAGAGACCCTCCCGAGGATCAACGTGCCATCACTGCCCCAGGTCCCTATGGTAAGACACCCCCCACCAAAATAGATAGATATATTTATACTCAAGGTGGAGAGCCGCTCTTCTTTAAAGTTTTGGTCCCTCGGGTCAGAGTTTAAATGTTTACTGACTGACTCACTATTTCAATTGTATTTGTATGTTGCATTGTTGGAGGAGCCTGTGACTTCAGTTTGTCATGGCCATGTCTACACTGTAGCTACTGTGCACATGACAGTAAAGCCTTGAATCTTTACTTCTAGCTAACTCTTCTTTCTTCCTGCAGGCTGACCTGAGATTTAACCAGGTGATGCAGTCCCTGGTCCGCCCCCAGTTCATGCCCCCTCCTCCTCCAATCCCAGTGATTCGACCCTTCCCTCCCCAGAGACACCCACACTATTACCAGCAACCGTTCCAACTTCCTCCCCATCCCCAGTTCCGCCACCGCTACAACCACCCCCCACCCCCACACCAGTTCCAGCCTTCCCTCCCACCCATGCACCAGCCTGTCTACCTGCCCCAGCCTCACTTCCAGCCCCACATCAGAGCTCAGATGAGGGTGACCCCCCCTCCCAGTCTCTCCCCGTCCCCTCCCGTTCAGCCTGTCCATCCTGCAGTTCCATCCCCGCCTCCCCCCGGCGCTGCTGCCACCTCCGCCCCCGCCGGTAAACTCGACAAGGTCCTCGAGAAGCTTGGGGCTCGCTACCCACAATGCAACAGGGCTCAGCTGACGTCGCTGCTCCAACAGGTGAAGAGCTCCCGCGGCACGCTGGCCGGCATGTCCATGGAAGAGGTCATCGAGCAGGTGGGCTTCAAGCTGGTGCAGAACGAGAGGTCGGCCCCGGGGCCCATCAGCCGGCCCGCACCCCCGGGCCCCATCCAGAGGCCGACACCCCCCCCGCAGAGAGCGGCAGACGGGGGTCAGGCTGCCGGGGCTCTGAAGCCCTGCCTGGTGTGCCAGAACCACGTGGACCCAGAGAGCCGGCACCCCCTGAGCTGCAGCCACACCATCCACAGAGACTGCATCCGGGTGTGGCTGCAGTCCAGCAAGAACAACTCCTGCCCCTTCTGCCCCGGGAAGTGACGGAGAAACACTTAAAAACATTCCAAAAATAACCTTTTAATGTCCAACAGATGTGTCTTTTTCTAGGGTACAAGGTGCAAAGAAGTTAATTAAAGAATACATTTAATTTATCATGTGACAGCAACGTTGTTAGAAAGCTTACCTGATATTCTTTTCAATATTTTTTTTATTGAATAAAGTTGCAATTCTGATCGGTTAATTTATGATGAAAGAATAAATAAAAATGTAATCTCTTAATACTCAACCATTTTTGTGAATGTAAGCGTGGAGGTTTTTTATCCAGGCTTAACTATGACAAGTTGATTTATAATGCTATCATGTTTATCACATTTATCTTGTGCAGTACTGGATTCTAACTTACCAGTGGTGTAAAGTAACTAAGTATAACACTTCACAAGCTACCCTGCAGTATACAAAGTCATTCAAACTAGCTGCACCTTTACCAGCTTTGAGAACACTTTCATGATCAATCATTATAAAACATATCATATATATTATTCTGAGATGGACCAATCTGCACAATGACTACTTTTGGTACTTTAAGTATATTTAGATGCCAATACTGTTGTACTTTTACTTGAGTAACATTTTTGAATGCAGGACTTTTACTTTAACAGAGTATTCCTGCACTCTGGTACTTCTACTTTTACGTACAAGATGTGAGTACTTCTTCCACCTCTGATTAGTACACTCACTCAAGAGCTGTGCTTTAGTAGAAATGATATGTACTTCTATGTCATGATACCTCGGATTCAAATGTTGTACTTTCTACTGCACTACATTTACAGCTTTAGTTTCTTTAAAATGTATAATTTGACGAGTTAACTTATGAGTCAAAATTAAACTTCTCAAAAGTACAGCTGAAACAATTATTCAAAAGGTATATTAACAGAAGAATCAGAAACTTTAAAAATCTCATAGTTCCAGTTAACAAATTAGAAAATGTGCAATTACTAGCAAATGTATTGTATTATTATCAAATTAGCATTCTTACTTTTGAGTGGTTTAGAATTCGTTTTTTTGTTGGGGTTTGGGGCAGAGCATCATACTATTTAATAAACCGTTTAGTTTGCTAACTAGCTTATATTTTCCCTAAATCACAACATTAGCTTTAGCCTATTAGCATATTGGGCATATTGTTACAGGCTATCACGTTGCATCGTAATCATCCGTTACATTGGTTTCCTCACTGAAAAGCAAAACCCTACATTTTGTGTTCTACATATCGACAGTCATGTTCTCTTTCATGGTTCTAAACCTGTTTCTTAAAGAGAACAACTTGTGCTCATGTTCAGGCTCATACAGTATGTAGTGTCTCTACTGGGACATGTCTCCGTGCTTTAATGTTCAGGCTCATATGTAGTGTCTCTACTGTGACATGTCTCCATGCTTTAATGTTCAAAAAACTCTTTATTTTTCTCATACTGCCTGTGCTGCAGCACCTCTTTTCACCCTCTGTCTGAAACCAGAGCCCAGTCTGCTCTGATTGGTTAGCTGGCCGGCTCTGTTGTGATTGGTCAACCACTAAGAGATGTCCTGTCCCTTAGCCTATCACGTACAATATGTTGGAGTGCTAGCCAATAGAAGTGTAACGTAGTGATGTCACTATGTTACAGAAGTAAACAAAAGAGTCCAATGGAGGCTCATTGGGATTGACATGTGCACAAATCCTATACAACACACTACAGGAGAGGGTAAAGCACAACAATCATAAAGGACCTCTTTAAATGATGTAGAAATAAAACACACTGTTTCTTTGAACAACAACTCATTTCAGTGGAGAGCGTCGGATTGGATAAATGAACCTTAAATAGCTCACAGGGAGGTTTCAGCTCATAAACACTCCAAGAAACACCCTATAGCCTTTTAAAGATTCCACTTTGAAGACAAACACACACTCACATTCTCTCTCCCTGTGGACACCCCAGTCAGCCGTAATGGGAGCGCTGGGCGGTCGATGGGCGAGGTTAAAGGAGCCGTCGCTTCCTAATAAATATCAGAACACACACACAAACATTGCCTGAAAATGTGTCTATGTGCAGTCCTGTGTGGGAAATAATGACAGTGTGTATTTGTGGGCTGCTTCCTGTTTACTGTGTGAACGTCCATCTTTCCTCTAACAAACCCTCCCTCTGTGCAAAGGTTAGTCTCTCGACCGATTTTACAGGCAGCAGTGCCAATAAAAGCTGCTTGTCTCACAGTAAAGCAGCTGTAATGAATGGAGAACGCTGCAGAGACCACAGGGGGGGGGGGGGGGGGCTGGGATAGAGGTGCTGCTAGTTGGAATCAGAGCCAAGACTGAGGAGGGGTTTCTGTGTGTAGAAACAGATGGATTAAAAATAACTGAACACTAAACAGAACAGTAAATTAGTGAAAAAAAATATATATATATATGTTGTCCACTTGACCTGATGATGACCAAACCAGATGAAGTTAAAGGGGCCCTATAATCAGGGCTGCACATAACTGGTGCGCAGGTGCGCATGCGCACCCCCCGCCAAAAAAGGAGCACCGGATCATTTGAAAAAAGGCGCATTTGCGCACCAACATTGAGAGAGAGAGAGAAAAAAGAGAGATGAGAGAAGAGAGAGAGAGAGAAAAGAGAGAAGAGAGAAAGAGAGAGATAGAAAAGAGAGAGAGAGAGAGAGAGAGAGAGAGAGAGAGAGAGAGAGAGAGAGAGAGAGAGAGAGAGAGAGAGAGAGAGAGAGAGAGAGAGAGAAGAGAGAGAGAGAGATATTTGCGAGTTGCATAAGAACTGGTAAGATAGCAGGGTTTCCCACACATAGACTTTACTTGGGCGGGCCGCCCAGGTATATTAACGGCCGCCAAAGTTTAATTTTTTTAATCCGTCCGCGACCACAACGGTATCTGCGATCCCTCACTCTACCCCTCGCTATCGCGTGAAGGGTCTGCTTTATGCGCTCCGCACAGTAACCCTGCTGTGAGGCACGGGCGAACAGTTCATGAGCGTGCTCACTAGCGTACTTCTTAAATAATATATATGTAAAAATATATTACACAGTAGTATTCATGTGTTTATAAGCCCACTTGTCAAATAAATTCAGTAAATTAAAGGCCCAATAACTTATTTACCTAACAACCTTGAAATACACCCTTCATATTTCCCCTTATTATCAGCAATCTGAGGCTCCTGTTTTAAGGGATGAGCTGCCAACACAATAAATGAAACCCTCTGGAGAACTGTGATATAGGCTGTTTTTTGTCTTATGGCATTTTCAAGTATCAAGCATAATTTACCTACATTTGATTGATTTGACCAACTTATAACTGAACTTATGAGGCAATATACTTCACCTCTAGTGGGGGCCCCTTAGTATATTTTTCTGTATCTGGCCCTTGGTGAAAAAAGTTTGGACACCCCTGATGTTGTACTTTTTGGGTTTTTCCCTTTCCTATAGTGCGTTCTTTAGGTTTCTGTGCATGTAAATGGTCTGCAAAGGCGAAGATCCCTGTGTTCCCTCCAGAGGGAGTTTCTCTCCCACACACTCCCCCCCCCGGCCTGAAACATCTCCATTTGACTCCTTTGTTTACTTCTGTAACATAATGACATCACTATGTTCAACACATTGTACATGATAGCGGTTGAACAATCCCAACAGAGCCAGCCAGCTAACCAATCAGAGCAGACTGGGCTCTGGTTTCAGACAGAGGGTGAAAAGAGGTGCTGCAGCACAGGCAGTATGAGAAAAATAAAGAGCTTTTTGAAACATTAAAGCATGGAGACATGTCACAGGAGAGGCACTACATAAAAATACTGAAAATTAGCTAAATATGGCCGTTTTAAGGGTTATTGTTTTTTTTAAAAAGAAAGGAACAATCAGTCCTTGTATGAACCCTCATTTTTGTGTATTTTAAATGTAATTTTCTATTTGGGTTCTATTTCAGTGAAGCACTTTCTAACCTTGTAAAGAAAAGTGCTACATTACTAAACAGTACTACTATTTCATGATATAGAAATAAAGCAAAAATAGTATCAGGTTGGGTTTAGTAATAAAAATAATAGCAGAGTTTAAATCTCGCTTTTATAACCCTAAAGGATTATTTTGTAATATTAAGTATTAAGGCAAAAAATCCTCAGATATTATAAGCATTAATATCTAATACAAATGATACACTGCTGTATATATTATACAGTACAGTAAATGATATATAGTGTAGAACAATGCACATTCTTACTCTAACTTCTCATTGATCCTCTCTTTATTGCCAATATTACTTTTAATAATTGTGTATTTTTTTGTATTACATATCTTTTTATAGGACATTTTACTTTAAATTATTATGTTTATGTTTGTTTGTTTTTTTATTCTAAAATGGAGCAACTGTCACAAAACCCAATGTTCCTTGTGATAAGTGATCCCACATATATACGAGTATTACATATATTCTAATTAAATTGCTTTTAATTGAGGGCTGTCCTCTTTGTTTTAGAGCTTCTTTCACATCTAAATGATGTACAGTGTTAAAGATGGTCGGTATTGGTTTAAAACTACTTTTATGTCCTGTACAGCCGGGTGTTTTTTGTTCTGTTTGGCTGCTGTTATGGATCAGGGGGTGGAGTGAGGGGGGGTGCGTCTCCAGGGTGGGGGGTATTAGTGATGGTCTGCTGTGTCTCCAGTGGATCCTGTGACACCTCTAATGTCGGTGTGATTTACAGACCGCTGGACAAACAAGCATCATTACCGCAGCCTGTAAACGTGGGCCGGACCGACCGCTCCCAAAGTGGGGTCTGGGGACCCTCAGGGGCCCTCAAGAGGCTCCCTGGGCACCCCTCAGTGAAATTAGAGACTTTTATTTCACTATTATTTCATTCAGGAGGAGATCACAGACGCAGTGAGAATGAGCGATCAGAGGTCTCTGCTGCCGTCTTCTCTCAGAACGATTACTCTGCAGCCTAACTTCATGACAGGGCCCATGCTGGGATCTTAATGGTCTTTGTAAAGGAAAAGTGCATCTAAAACACTTTAAATGTTGTTAAAAACAGCTGTAGGTCATTCGGTATATTAGCCCCCTTCTCCCTGCCAAAACAAAAAAGCGTTTCTGAGTGAAAGAATATTATTATGATAAAATATTTTCAATAAAAGCGTACTTATTTCTAGTATTTTTCAGTGTTATTTATTAAGCTTAACTTTATTTGATGTATTATACACATTGTCATGATTTTTTCTCGAAGAAAATAGCGTTTTTCACAATCTATTCGGGACTAACTATTAGGTAAAACAGCAATCAACCCTTGCCCTCTCTTTCCTTTAAGTGTGTGTGTTTATCATATGTTTGTATGTTTGTACGGTGGCCGATAAGTGCAAACACGCTACAACGGCCCAAAACACTTCCATTATGAGAAACATTTAATGCAGCATTTAAAAAACCTTCACCAACTTGATGAAACATACACAGTTTACTAAAAGCACTGCATAATAAACGTAACATTTAACATTTTGTTAAAGAAAACCTGCTGTTCACAAACAACAACTTCTAAGAAATTGGGGAGAATAAAAATCAATCATCTCTTTGAGTTTAACGCTCGCGTGTTTCTGACATTTTCCAGAACATGATCAACAACGGTCCTTGTCTCTCCGGGGTCACAAACTGACTCTGCACTCACAAGGAAACTGAGCCCACTGTCAATTACAGAGGCAAATTAAAATAAGACACCAGTTTACTGCAGGTTATTCATGATATGTGCTCCCAGTGAGTTGGTCCTCCGGGGACAAACAGTCTGAAGGCCAAACAAACACTTTAACAAGGTACCGCTGCTGTTTTCATGCTCGGAATCAACAAAATCGACTGCGTGACAGAAGAGCTAAATGCCAAACGGCTGCTGAAGAGCACAAGTGTTGCTGTTGGAGGTCTGTTAGTTTCTGCTGCTCGAGGTTAACAACTGCAATGCTGCCCCCAGCTGACCCTGCAGGGGAACTGCAGACCAGCAGACAGCAGCACAGACCGGCAGACAGCAGCACAGTTTACATCAGGAAACATTTAATGCAAATACCGATCACGTTGCACCAGAGGGGCAACGATAAGTCTTTTTCTTTTAATGTATTATATATATATATATATTTTTTACATTTGTAAAGTATTTGTATACTTGACGATGTATCTTATATCAATGAAATTGGTTAACAGCTCTTGTTCTCTGTACATTTGATTTTGGAAAAGTAGTGCTGTTATATACAGTTTAAAAATGATCAAATATATATGTACATTGTCCATACGCTATTATTTTTAAAGGAAACTTGTGAATGACGTGAAAACAAGAAAACTGGGTAAATGATTCAAACTTTCCGAATTTAAATTCTAAGTCTACCTATCACATGATGTAATTTATTTAAAATAAAATGTGTCAGAATTTCCCAAGAAAACATGTAAATATGTTTAGATGAGTTGAAAGAGAGATGCTCTCTTCCATCATCATGACCTAAACTCTAATACTTTTTCTTGCTAAATATCAAAGTAATGATTTCCTGTTTGGGAAACTATTGCCGTTCAAAATACGCTTCTTATTTTTTGGTAAATTACTGTACAGTAGAAATAGACAGAAAACAATAATGTTAACATAATTGGAACCCGTGTGCAGGTCTGGGTTGAAAGGTCCTGTTGCACAAAGCTTGCTGTTTTTTCTTTTAATGTAATCTTTTATAATTGTGCCATTTTTAAAGAAATGTGTCTCTTGCTCATCAGCATCAATGTGCTCAATGTGTTAAAGCCCAGCGGAAAGGGTTACATTGAAGGTGGTAATGTTTTATCATTCTCCTTCAGGCTAAATATAAGCCACAGTGTGTGGGCATTATATTACTCTTTGTCATGTCTTGTATTTGAAGAATATCATAAACATTTTCTCTTTTATTTTTTAAACCCGCACAACACATTTGTAATCTCTTCTCTGGGTTGACCGTCTTTTGTGGGTATTTGAAAAGGGTTCATACAAGCCTCAGCATGGCGATCAGCCGGGACGGATGACGTAATGACACACAAAATACTCCTCTGGCCTCGGGTTGGACTCAGATCTAGAGTTTTGGCACTGCCAGTTGGGTTCAGTTGGGTTACAAAGACGTGGGTTCAGAACTCTAGCTTAGGGTCTTGCTCCATGTCACCAGAGGGCCTACTGAAGTAAGGGCTGTTCTGTTACTTCACCACCCAGATTTATATCACAAGATCAATTCTATTCAAACATCTTGACTGACTGGACCCTCTCTATAAAATGATCAGTAACATCCACACTGTGAAGCCAACAGGTTCCCATGTTTTGACGAGAGAACACGGACAACGACTGACGGACGCAGAGAAGAGGGGAAGTTCTGGGTCCTCTTTCCTCATCGAAAGCCAAGTTTGGCTCTTTGTTTGAAAACAAACTGTCCGTTGTCTTGTTGTCGAGGCCAAAATGCAAATGGTGTGTTTGATCTGCATGTTAACGACGAGCCTGGAGCCTCGTGTCCGTCTGAAGGCCTCCGCAGAAGACGAATGGTGTTTATCAGCCGCTCTGGAATCACACAGGATGCCATGTAATTACCTTTTTTCTTAAAGGTTGTATTTATTAGTATCCATCATCGCTCTTGTTTCATCAATTAATGCTGTTGACGGGCTGAAGAATTGTCACCCTTCCCCCCCCCCCCCCTTTCCCTTATCCCCCCCTCCATCCTTCACAGGCAGAAGAACCTCCTCTCCTCTCTCTGGCTATAAAAGCCTGTCATCCCAGCATGCCGCGGGGCCTACAGCCCCAGCCCAGCGGTGTCAATTAAATTTGATTGACTGAGTAAAAGAAGCACACAAATAAGCCAAAACAACAGACACAAAAATCTATACGACTCCCCCCCCCCCTCCACTCCTCCGCCCCGGCTGTCAAATCAAGCGCTTGTCTCGTCCGTTTTCATGGCGTGTGCCGTGGACGTCCACTGCCACACAACCACTTCTGTGTATGTATGTGTGTGAGCATCAGCGGCCAAATGCACCCGCCCGCCCCCTTAAACACCCCCAACCCAGCCCCTCTCCAACACCCCCCCCCCCTCCATCCACACACAGAACCAATTAGCGGCTCTGGAGCCTCGTCCACGCTGCAGAGCAGAGGCCCCTGGGTATCGACTCAAACTGTTGTCCAATAAATGAGGTCTAATTTATCAGTTTAACTTCACCCCCCCCCACCCCCATGAAAGAAAGGGAGGAAAGAGAAGCGGGAGAGGGTGGGAAAAAAAGAAAACAAATCGCTCTTGTTTTTCGTTACATGAACCGGCCTTCTTGATAAATCCTGCGTTCTTCACATTTCACGTCCTCGTTTCTCTCTGTGTTCTTTTGCTAATTGTGAGCCGGGGAGCTCATGTTTCATATTCGTGGCGATGATTGAGGGACGCTATTAGGAGCAAACCCCATTAGTCTCTGTGGGGAAGCAGCCGACCCTGCGTGGGAACCATCAAAGGCCAATTTGCTATCCAAACACCATAAATCCTGCCCCGTTAAGTGACTGTTTTTGATGCCGCTGAAGCGCACAGAAATAAATATACGCTTGGTTATGAATCGTCCTTTAAATGACCAGAGAGCACAATTCGAACATGACATCAATCTTGATCAGCTGTGGTCAAAAGTGGGGTCCAGGGACCAGCAGAGGGCATCTGACAGTGTTAGGGGAGGTCTTAGTGAAAGTTAAGAAAGCTTCAGTCATTACTGAAAGAGCTCACAAAACTTGGCTCTGGACTTTCTTATCAATCAGCTCTCATGTCTGGTTTATCTGTTGATTGTTAAATTAGGATTTAACTCCTATCTGAAGATAATATGAACCCACATCAGATGTTTGTCTGAAGATGCAAAGTTGGGAAAACAAATATTGTTATGCAGGTTACAAGAAAGTCTCAAGTGTTTGCACACTAAGTCTCAAGTGTTTGGGTTTGCACACTAGTCCCAAGTCAAGCCCCTAGTGAAGTCAAGTTCCAAATCGAGTTTCAAGTCAAGTCCCTAATCAAAATCAAAATCAAGTTCAAAGTCAAATCCCAATTCAAGTCCCAAGTCAAATTTTAAAATCAGGTTCCAAGTAAAATTCAGATTAAAGTTCCAAGTCAAGTTCCAAGCCATGTCCCAAATCAAATTCCAAGTCAAGTCCCAAATCAAATCCCAAATCAAATTTAAAATCAGGTTCCAATTCAAATTAAAGTTCCAAGTCAAGTTCCTTTCCAACCAGTGTTCAGTAACATTACATTAGTTCCTCGAGGTTCTCTCCTGCAACTTGATTGGATAATGTCAGATTTGATTAAAGTGAATCTGGGGAATTAGTCTTACAATTTTTTTGACACATGATTTGTGGAACACGTGGTGTGTATATGGTTTAGTTTATTGGCCAAAATGGTATTTTCAAGTCAAGTTGCTATGGTCCAAGTGCCTCTTTTATTTTTCTAAGGTCACATTTTGTTGCTGCATCACTGACATCCGATTTTAACGCCACTGAACCAGTAAACGTGTTGGTTTTGAAAACAAGTCTTTGACAGCAACTCCTCAAGCTAAACCGAGTTTAAAGGGGACCTATCATGCAAAATGCACTTTTGTACGTCTTTTATACATGAATATGTGTCCCCGGTGTTCCAGGGAACTCACCAAGTGTCAGAAAACACAACCCTCTCTATTTTCCTCCATACCCAAATCTCTAAAAAAGGGGCTGCAACGGATCTGATAAAAACTGATCCAGATTTGAACACTGTCCTGACGTCAGGACAGTGGCGCTACGGCTACGGCTATTGGGCCAACTCCACCAATCAGGAGGAGACAGCCACGGCCATTGCCGTTCGAAAGCGCTGGAGACGCTGTAGTACATATGCCAGGCCTGTAGGTGGTGCTGTTCTCACTGAATCTGCCCTTGCAAAGCCAGAGCTAAAAAATGTCAAATTGAGCAAAATGAGGCATGGCTAAAATGCATGATCTGTTTGGTATTTTGAAAAAAAAAAAGTATAAATATGCCTTATATAGGTATGGTCCTACACTATATTATTCAAATATAGCATGATAGGTCCACTTTAAGCTGCTAAATGTTTAGCGTCATTAACAGTTCTCATATGGGGACTACTTAGCTTTTTAGATTGAATCAAGAGCAAGTTACTATTTGGTTACACAACAAATAAAAGACAAACAATCATAATGTGATCATTCTCTAGTAGGTGTGTTGTTTTGCTTGCACTTAACTGAACAAAATGGTTTGACGCAGCAACAGTCCTTCTGTATCAAGTAGATCTAATGTTATATCTCTCACAGGCTCCGCCCTCTACTGGACTCTATGGGTACTACCCCTTGATCATATCATGCAAGCATTCATCCACTGAGACTTCTATAAACGTAGCCGGCCCCGGGGCGGGCCGACCTGAATGCGCGCGCATCTCACAGTATAAAAGGAGGCCTGGTCTCCTGACTGTCATCCTTTTCTCTTCAGCGAGCAGGATTAAACAATCTGAGCAGTAAACGAGTAAGGAAAAAGCTGGCAGTGTGTGGAGGCGACGTGGCAGCAGCCATTGAGGACGAAGGCCCCAATAGCAGCCACGGCACGTATCATCACGCAAGGGCTAATCCCGCCTCCTCCCTGTATGATGCAAAGGTCAAAACATTTTTACAATAAAAATGATGTTGATATGTATCCAAGTCTAAGTGTCATTTGTTTCCACAATTCTACACTTACACATAATGTTGACTGTACAAATTCCCCACTCGCTGCCCCAGTTGTAAGTCCAATAAAGGAGATAGCTAGTGGGCATGCGCAGATGAGAGTGATAAACCGCAGGAAGTGCTATCAAGGCGCTATGCGGGTACAGGGGCATTATGGCCGGCGTATTACTGTCAGGGAACACACTACGCCTTGAGTAAAGACTCAGATTAATGCAGTTTACCGTAGGGGTAAAGGGGACATTATGGCGGAGCGCGCGTTCACACAAGAGCGCGCACGTTCAGGGACCTCAGTAAAAAATCGGCCCTTTCTGTGTCGACCCCCCATGGGCAGAACTTCCCTTCACGGGGAGTTTTGCGGCGGAGCGGGTCACCAGGGAGTACCACAGCTTTATAGCTGGGGCCCCGCAGCTGAGGGCTTGTCCCCTAACACAATGTTATGGGAAATGGAAACTCAGCTGTGTATTAACAAAGTGGAAGGACAGGACGCTGAAACAGGGTTATTCACTCCAGTTTTGCAGCATCCCACCTCCATTCAAAGGCATACAAGAGGTACCTCCATTCAAAGGCATACAAGAGGTACATCTATCATCCCAGGAGGAGATGGGTTTCCTCTCGGCAGAGATTCAGGCCCTGGTGCAAAAACAGGCAGTGTCTGTCATGCACCCTCAACACAGAGAAAGGGGTATTTATTCCATGTACTTCCTGGTTCCCAAGAAGACCGGGGAATTCAGACCTATTCTAGATCTCCGCAGCCTGAATCAGCACATTGCCTGCAGAAAATTCCGCATGTTAACTATAAAACAGTTACTGGGGCTAGTCAGGGATGCAAACTCATCAGGTATGAAAAAGGTGACAAGGATCTGAGCCCCCCCGACCCCACGGAATATCGTTTTTAAAATGAGGAATAACAGAGGATTTTAGCAGTCAGAACAACTAAAGCAGCAGTGTTAATAATAACAGAAACGCCAAAGAGTCACATCTAATAGAAATATATAAAAGCATTTATTTTAATTGTGTAGCAGTCAGTTTATAATTTTGGCAGCACTGTTGAGCATTTTGAAAATGTATTTTCATGCCTCTGTGCAAGGCTGTCTTTCTATCTTTATAGCCAGTGGTGTAAAGTAACTAAGTTCATAAACTCAAGTACTATACTTGGGTACAATTTTGAGATACTTGTACTTTTAAGTATTTCAATGTTTTGCTACTTTGTTCTTCTACTCCTCTACAGTTCAGAGGTAAATGGTGTACTTTTACTCCACTACATGTATTTAATACCTTTAGTTAATTTACAGATCTGGATGAATGATGTGAAATATAATCCAGTGTTAAATCAGACTTTAGTTCCAACTGGAGTAAATTCACAAGCTACCCTGCAGTATACAAAGTCATTCAAACTAGCTGCACCTTTACCAGCTTTGAGAACACTTTCATGATCAATCATTATAAAACATATCATATATATTATTCTGAAATGGACCAATCTGCACAATGACTACTTTTACTGTTGCTACTTTCACTATATTTTGATGATAATACTTTTATACTTTTACTTGAGGAACATTTTGAATGCAGGACTTTTACTGTAACAGAGTACACTCTGGTACTTCTACTTTTACTCAAGTACAAGACCTGAGTACTTCTACTTTTAATCAAGTACAAGATCTGAGTACTTCTACTTTTACTCTAGTACAAGATCTGAGTACTTCTACTTTTACTCAAGTACAAGATATATACTTATACCACCTCCGTTTATAGCCTATGAAAAAAACGATTAGAAAACGAAGGCTAAAGCTAACGTTAGCAGATAGTGACAATGTATGCTAGTTAGCTAGCTCAACGATAATATTGCGACAGGAAAACTTTTCAGTGCACATCACGCTCTGCGCTCCGACAGGGAGCTCTGCTCTGAACACCTGAACGGCCCGTTCTAACAGCTGTTCACCAGCGGTCCAGTCTGTGCCACAGTGACTCCGGACCACACAGTTAATATTAACGAACGCACCCGTAGGTAATGTAGCTGCTGAAGCTAGACCATCATCGCGGAGCAGCAGAGCCTTATTATACATCCATGAGCAGAGCCGACAGGCAGGAAGACTCGAGCACACAGCTCGCGCTTCATTATAATATATAAAAAAAGAACACCATGCGTGTCATGATGGCACATAACAGCTCGCGGCCGCAGATTACTCCGGGTCCCTGACCCCCCCCATACCCCAAAAATATTTTTATTGCAGATCTACATGAATCACACAAACGACCTATTTTGGATTCAAAACGGCGAATTTCGCCGAAAGGTGACAAGTTTGCATCCCTGGGCTAGTGCAGCCGGGCGATTGGTTCCCCACCATCGACCTGAAAGACGCGTACTTTCATGTAGAAATTGCTCCCGAGCACAGAAAGTATCTGCGTTTTGCCTTCCAGGAGATAGCCTACGAGTACAACAGATTACCGTTCGGCTACTCCCTATCCCCACGCACGTTCAGCAAATGTGTGGCCACAGCGCTCCAGCAGCTGCACGCCCATGGCATGAAAGTTTTCTTTTATCTGGACGACCTCATAGTCATGGCCAGGTCCAGGGAATGGGCAATGTTTTGCACAGCCCAATTGGTCCTACACCTAACCAAGTTGGGCTTTGCGATCAATTGGAAAAAGAGCACCCCCATACCTCACCAACAGGCGTTGTATTTGGGAGTGGTGCTCGATGCAGGCGGGCTACGCGCCACCCTGTCAGAGAGCAGACGCGCGTCCCTGCTTCGGGTGGTTCGCAGACTGCGACAGGGGGCAACAGCGACAGCTTTGACTATCATGCAGACTCTGGGTCTCATGGCGGCTGCTCACGTTGTGGTCCCGCTCGGGTTACTGCATATGCGCCGCCTGCAGAGGTGGTTCTCCAGCCTGCGTTTAGATCCCAAGAGGCACAAACGACGTCTGGTGACCACCCCCCCCTCAGTGGAGGGCAACCTCCGGTTCTGGGGGTCCCCGGATCACCTCCGGAGGGGGTCTCCACTGGGACGGGTGACCTCCTACATCACAGTGTTTACGGACGCATCCAGAACAGGATGGGGAGGGACCTGCCTGAAGAGAGCTATAGGTGGGCGCTGGTCTCTAACAGAAACACGGCACAGCAACCTCCTAGAGCTACGGGCAGTAGTGTTGGTCCTCCAGCATTTCAAACCCTTAATTCAGGGGAGACATGTACTGGTCAGGAGCGACAACAGCACCACAGTGGCGTACATCAACAGGCAGGGCGGAATCCGCTCCGCCGCCTTGTTGTCCACAGCGGAGAAACTGTGGATATGGGCTTCAGAGGTGGTGTTGTCTCTGAGAGCCCTCCACATCCCGGGACTGGAGTTGTTGGACGACAGCGCGTGTATACATCGGGGCTCCACCCACTGTACTCATAGAGTCCAGTAGAGGGCGAAGCCTGTGAGAGATATAACGAGGGGTTACGTATGGTAACCCTTGTTATATAAGCACAGGCGGAGCCCTCTACTCTGGGCCCTGTCGGTCCTATGGCGCTCGCTGAAGAGAGGTGTAGGATGACGGTCAGGAGGCGAGGCCTCCTTTTATACGGTGAGATGCGTGCACATTCAGGTAGGCCCGCCCCGGGGCCGGCTACGTTTATAGAAGTCTCAGTGGATGAATGCTTGCATGATATGATCAAGGGGTAGTACCCATAGAGTCCAGTAGAGGGCTCCGCCTGTGCTTATATAACAAGGGTTACCATACGTAACCCCTCGTTTTCTTTACTCATGAACTACTGAAGTGAAGGTACCGAGTTCAATACTGACTTGTGGTACGGCAGCAGACAGAAGGGTCAGGTCTTTGCTGGTTGGTTCTCAAAGAAGTGAACTAAAGACCAATGGCTTCCTGGGAAAAAGGAAAGTGATATTAAGCCAACAATCGTATAATGATTAAGAGGCAAACAGTAGAATGAAGTCATGCAAAGGAAGAGCTCAGCTGAAAAGATGCAAAACACCTGTGTGGTGCTTTAATGTCAAATAACAAATGTCCGTCATTCTGTACAAAAAGAAACATCAGTGGATGGTCAAGAAAAGTCAATGTGATTACAAATCTTAATTCCAATGTTCTTGAAACATTGTCCCACTCGTTCAGCTTCTTTTTCACTTCTTAGGATCGCACATTAAGTTCACATCGGACAGTCTCCTCGGACCTTCACTGATATTGCGTCGTTTTGTTCTGAAAGAATGCAGCACCACTGTCCGTCTCAAGAGTTCATAGTAAACCGAAAACAGAGAGGACGAGTTCAGTTTGTTTCTGTTAGAACAATGCAGAGATGCCTTCCTCCTCCTGAAGGAATGCTTGAAATAAAGAAACTGTGAATAAAATAAACTGCATTTTAAATACAAGCTCACAGACACAAATAAACCCATAGACATAACACTGATTGTTTTGGCAGCGAACTTGATTCCGAGGCAATGGAGTCTGGAAAACTTCCCTAAAAAAGTTTGGCAACACTCAGTTTCCTTGGAAAGAACCGATTATGAAGAAAAATATAGGCAAATTATTTTAGCTAGCTATGTTGAAATATGAATTATAAGTTGAAAGGATCCATTTAAAACCAAGTTCATATTTAGTAATATTATTACATTTGGAAATATATTATGTATTATTTGCAAGCCATTATATTTATTGGAATGAAATAACTGGATGCATCATTTGGAAGGTAACAAATCATCCTTATTTCCAGGAACCTTCAAAGACCCTCACATTTAACCAACTAACAAATGGCTTAAGTCTTAACCGAATAAGAAATCCCACGTTCTCTTTCTTCACTTAATCATTCAAATGTACAGATGAAGCTGCCAACCTTTTTATGTTGGACTGTACCTTTAAAAAGTCAGAACCAGCAAAGCGGATGCAGGAAATCCTCCCAGAATCCACTGCCTCAAAAATATCCACCATCATAACCTCAACAGCCAAAGATTGTGTAAAGCTAGAAATAAATCTGAGTAGAAAACACACCAGAGTCTCACAGCTCTAAGCAATGAGAAGTATTCCGCTGCATCGGAACCAAAAACAGTATTTGCATCAACCCTAAACATGGAAACTACACATAACAGGTGAGATCCAGGTTCTACCAAAGCAACAGAGAGCCAAGGCTGAATTCTGTATTTGTATCATTTATCATTTTAATAAACAAGTGACTAAATGAGACAACTAAACGTCATCACCCCAAACATTAGCAGCCTTTAGCTTAGCGGTGTTTACGTGACGAAATGTGACCGTAATGTTGCCTAACATTAGGTTTTTACTTCTGGCAATCGCGATATGTGGGGATTATCCTGCTGAACAGAACAGTTCCGTCCTACCCTGGTAAACTTTGAGGTTGCTTCCTCTTGAAGCTGCTAGTAAGGCTTAAGAGTCTCAATACTAACACATTTTGTTTGGCAGGATAATCTGAACATATTAACATCACTTCTTTAAAATAGTTGCAGCGTAAATGCAATAGCCAGAAATAATGTCATAATAAATAATAAATTCATGTCACTCCCGCTAAGCTAAAGATGGCTAACGTTCCTCCCCGTTAAGTAGTCTCATTTAGCCACTTGTTAGCAGAGATTCACGAGTAGATTAATTACTGACGTATTTTTTGTCGTAGTACAAAACGTGAAAATCTCTCAAACTTGTGATGGGTACCCACATTATTTAGTTATTTACAATTAATATCGTAATTCCAGCTACCAAGTATTGCCACACTGAAACAGCCCCAGTTGTCAGGTTTTAAGCTTCGGGAAAGTTTGTCAGGAGTTTAAAATCTCTGGAGTTGGAATGATCAACTTCTGTCTCTTAAAGTTCATAAGGTCTGCCGTTTGTCTGCCGCTAGAAGGTGCATCCTTAAACCTCCCAGTCTCAAACACATCACACAAGTAAAGTCCACTTCATGCCAAAAATACTGCATAGATAATACCCATGAAAATAAAAAAAATAATTTTGGAATATGATGCAAAGGAAAATTAAATACTACTTTATATACAGTGGTTTTAAAACTATTTGTGCTGGTGCACGTTAACCAGGTGCACAATTATAACAAATCATAGGTGTGCATAAACATAAATACTAATACTTCATATTTAGTGGAGTTCAGAGTAACTTTGCTTTCTGTTTAGAAAACATTTGACACCTTTTAGTTTAAGTAAACCAATGTAACCTTAAATGTGAAGAAATTCAAAATGTATGAAAGTATTTTTTTTGCTGATGTGAGATTTCTACAGGACGCTGATTAATACTCCAACTTTTTTCAGTCCTTCAATAAAAGCAATTGCTTCAGTATCATTAAAACACATTATTATGTTCTTCTTATTCACTTTGTAGCGATTCAACGCATGTGAACAAGAAAACAAACAGCAACAGCTTTGTTTGTCTTAAACTGTAGAAAAAACATCAAGAGTCAAACATAGGAAGCAAAGAACATGAGAAACGTATGGTAAGCAAACTGAAACAAATAACAATTCACTTTAAACTGTTCATAAGAGTGTGAAAGTGAAATAATCCTAACTCAAACGATTTCTTGGAAAGACAAGATCTATAAAAAGCTCGTCAGTGGACCTTGAGTAAAGGTTTTTTTATTCAAAAAGTTGCCTGAAACCTTTTTAAGGAAATATTTAGTATATAATCAAGTATGTTTGAGGAAGTAATGTGGGGGGATTATGGGTAAAAGAGAACAAATGTTGTTTACCCGGATTTAAGATGAACATTTGAACTTTTAATGGTCTTCATCGAAAAGTCACCTTCACTAATTGACTTTTAAGTCGAAGTGAAATGAAATGTATTGATTTAATTTTATCGGTGATAAATTACCAAAAGACCGATTTCCTAATCGGCGTGTAGTTTCAATATACCAGATATATAGTGTATAATATATAAAGTGTAAAACGGACTTCAGCTAATCAGCATCCTGAACACGCCGCCCAGTCGGATTCTCTCACCACCCACATTTTCTTTTCCTAAATCCTGATGAATTCTCCTTCTTATTCTTTCCTTGACCAGTGACATTTCTCGGTTAGGAGTGGTGAGGAAAATAAATAGGACCTCATTTTTTAACAAGTTGACTAGTGTCTTAGCTGTGGAATACATCCAAACTTTTTTTAGAATTGTATTATTTCATCCAATTTCTAAATGGATTTATAGACGTTTATCCTTCTATGGACATTAAAGATATATGTGCTATTAAGTTCTGCTGATTCCTGCCATGTTTGTTAGTGAAAGTGTTCAGTACGCGTGTTCAATTTTGATGAAACAGAAAAAAGGACACCCTACTTTAGGTTACTCACGATACATTTCTCATGTTGGCTGCCTCTCTCTGTGTGCTCTGTGCTGTGTTTTGTTTGCTATGTGCTCTCTGTCCTTCAGGGGGCACTGGTTAGTTAAACATTACTGGTTTTGCTCTTGCCCCGGGCCCCCCCCCCTCCTGCTGGGCTGCCTTTACTCTCTGACTTCCTGCCGGGTGAGTTCTGACAGGTGGAGCCTGGCTGACTGTTGTTGTTGTTGTGGTTTGTGTTTCCGCTCAGAGTCTCCATGATGGAGCGGAACGCCCCGAACGACCGCTTGCTTTCAGAGCTTCCTGTTGGAGTCCTCTCCTTCCCATGATGCCCTTTGGTCTGCTCTGCCTCCTGAGTGGTGCTCTTGTGCACCTGCTCGTCGAAGGTGACCCTCAGTTTGAGGTTTTGAGACGTCTTCCTGCGAGACGAGGGCGACTTCAGGGCGCTCTTGGGGCTGGTGGCAACCTTCTGCCCGTTAGCGCCGTCGTGGAGGTCGACGGGAGCATCTGGAGTTTTACCGTCGGCCGCCTCGGGGTCGCTGGAGGTGGGGGAGGGGTTGACTCCGACGCTATCCGCTGACTTGGACCCGCTGAGAGTAAACGCCAGCTTCCTCTCAGCTGTGGAAGAGAAAGACGAGGAGGAGGGGAGGGGCTTCCTATTCGTCAGGGTAAGTTGGGTTGGCGCTGGCTCCTCCTCTGTGATTGGCAGGTGGGACGGCCTATCAGGTCGCAGTGTGTTTGAGGCAGAGGCGTCTTGAGTTTTACCTTCCTCTGGTGGATAACCGTCTGAATCTGATTCGCTCAGAGAGCGCTGCATGATCTGCTTGAGTCTGGCTAGTTTGAGCTCTCTCCTCTCCACGAGCCCCGGCCTGCGGGCCCCAGGGGCCACGGGGCCCCCCGCCGGAGGCAGCCTCTCCCTGGGACCCAGCGTGTCCTTCCCCAGCAGCTGCCGCAGCACGGGGTCTGGGCCCACCCCTCCCTGACGAACCAACCAACCGTCACCTGGAGTCCCCTCTGCTGTCAGCATCATCTCCGGCCACGCCTCCACTGAGGGCTGATGGGAGCTGGAGTCCAGAGAGGGAGACAAATAAATGTACTTTATTTATTTTTTGTATGTGTAAGTTAAAGGTAATGCCTTTGATCGTTATTATTATTAAAACTAATACAAAGAACAACACCCTCAATACTGCTTATACTATTATTACTTAACCAGACTACTACATTAACTAATAATAGTACTGGCTTTCTACCATATTAAATGTACCACTACTGGAGCTCTTTCTCTAAATAAATTAAACTAAATGAAAAAAAAACAAATCAATAATTCATAAAATTACATTGCTACACCTGCTGCTAAAACTACTACTGGTTGTGGCTCAGGATGTAGACTGACTAAACTGAGAAGCAGGTAGATCTCCAGCCCTTCTGACTGCGTGTCCTTTGAACCTAAAGGCCACATTTCTCCCGGGGGCAAAACCATGGTTTTGTGAATGAGCATTATATCAGAACCTGATACGAAGCGTGTATGAATGTCTTTGAATGTGTTTGAATGGGTAAATATTGGGATGTCAGAAGAATAGAAAGGCACTAATAAAATGCATATCCATATTTTCATTCACTTGTTCTTCACCTGTATCGAGCCCTATTGCTGGTGCAGATGGTGTATTTAAGTTGCTCCACCTAACAAAACTGTAAATGCTGCTGCGATTATTTGTTTTTAATCTTAAACTCTGATTAGAAGTTCTTGTTAGCGTCGTGACTCCCCAGTCTCTGCTGTGCTTACTTGTCAGTCTATTGACATCAGTAAGGTGTAGTTGAGCCATGTTTGTACTCTCTCTGGGCAGATTTTGATACCTTTTTGGTCGATTTGAAAGTTTTAGGGGTCTCAAAACTGTCATTTTTTATCCTGATATTGTCAGAAATGGATTCAAGAGCCTCAATAACCTCCAAAACCACACCAAATGTTTTTGCAATTGTCCGCATATCATCAAGGTGTATTTATATATGCTAAATAATGCAACTTGTGCTAATTTTGCTAATTGCCCAACATATGCAAGTTAGCATCCAGCAGTTTCTTTGTGTTGGGGACCCGTACTTTACATTTCCAACATAAACTCAACATTTCCGGGTTCCCACTGCTGGCAACTAGACTAGTCTAGTCTAGTCTAGTCTAGTCTAGTCTAGTCTAGTGTGTGTGTGTGTGTGTGTGTGTGTGTGTGTGTGTGTGTGTGTGTGATACCTGGGTGATCTTGAAGGTGAACCCTCTGTCTTGTTGGGGTCCATCAGTCCCTGCAGTTGTTTCTGTAGAGTGATCCTGTCTGTTGCCTGTCTACATGACAAACACATACACACAACAGGGTTAACGCTGAATTCATCTCTTAAAAAACGACCTTTACTTGAAGAATCTGTGGGCAACAGACTGCAGTACTTGGTTGAATGCATGTAAACAGTATGTTTGGAGAGCAAAAGAGGCAAAACGCATTGGCTGAAATGCAATCACGGAACCTATCTGCCTCCATATGACAAAGATTTAGCTTTTAATTAGCTTTCGGAAGGTTTAAAAACTGCAGTTTGCAGAAAACTGGCTCTAAAAGGGAGTCAATGATATGATACCATATACTCCCACTTAAAATATCCAACTTTACAGCAGATATAAACATGTTAAACCAATTTTTACTATGTTCAAGTTTAAAGACAGGTAGGTGCTCCTGTTGAACCACCCAGGCCTGCCTCAACTCCCGCCCATTTTTGGATTTGGAGGTAAACTGTGGTGTCACTCCCAAGATGGCAACAGCCAGATTCCCCACTTTGAGCTTCACTACAGTTATCCAGAAACGTATTGTTGATGTCACAGAATTCTAAAATAAAAGTTCAATGAGTCGTCTCATTGGTTAAAATGACTGCATTCATCCATTCAATCGCATTCATGATTATCCAAACCTGCTGAATAAAGTACAAAAACCTACTCCTTTAGGTAAATACATTCAAAGCATTTGAAGGCAGATATGAAGACAATGTTTAAACAACTATAGTTTTGAAGATTATTAGTGTAAGAATAACAAAAACTGAGAAACAATGTCTTACTCATTGAGCTGTTTGGTGAGCTTAACAACCTGCGATGCCAACGACATGCATGTTTCCACGACGACCAGGTAGCGAGCGCAGGTGGTGTGTCCCTGCCGCTCGGCACTCTGGGAGGCCCGCTCCCCCTGCTGGTTCTGGAACGTCACGTTGGAGCCGTACTCCACCAGGGTCTATACACACACACACACACACACACACACACACACACACACACACACACACACACACACACACACACACACACACACACACACACACACACACACACACACACACACACACACACACACACACACACACACACACACACACACACACACACACACACACACACACACACACACACACACACACACACACACACACACACACACACACACACACACACACACCACACACACACACACACACACACACACACACACACACACACACACACACACACACACACACACACACACACACACACACACACACACACACACACACACACACACACACACACACACACACACACACACACACACACACTCAGCACTGCTGCCTATGCATAGTATAACACTCCCACAGGAATGATCTACTTGCCTCTGCTGAGAAAAAGCAGCTATTGTATCAAACAGATCATTAACTATCAGTGTTTTGATTGCGTCAAGTGCAATAAATATATATGCAAGTTGCAACACACACAGAGTAAAACTCTGCCCCTCATGTGCTGTATAGGCTAGCACGACTAGGCTGTGTTCAATGGGGCTGATGTGTTGTGTAGATTCTGCCAGAAGGAACATCAAGGTCAAACTCCTTATGAAGCGGTGAGCTGCCGCTCCACATTGCTTTTCTTCCAGACTGCAACGCTGGTCCCGCAAATCAAGTAAGAACGTGATTGGTCGATATTCATTGTGGGGTGGGGGGAGGAGGGGTGTTAGATAGATATAGAGTTGTAGTAAGTAGATAGAGTTCGTTATGATTTAGGTTTCGTTTATGCATAGGGTAGATTCTTTTAATTACATTTCCTTTTTTGTTTTGTGTATTTTTTACATTTTGGATTTGCTTGGCGAGCTATTTTTAGAACATGCCCCGCGGGCGACTCACGTTGCCCCTGCGGGCGACTCACGTTGCCCCTGCGGGCGACTAAGTGCCTGCGGGCACCGTGTTGGCTACCCCTGCTCTATGTACTATACACAAAGGTGGAAGAAGTACTCAGATATTTTTGCTTGAGTAAAACTATAAATACTACATTGTAAAAAATACTCTGTTACAAGTAAAAGTCCAGCACTCAGTGTCCTCAAGTAAAAGTACACAAGTATTGGAATCAAAATATACTTTAAGTAAAAGTACACATTTTCCAGTATGGCCCATATCAGATTCAGAGGTAAATCATGTATTTAATACCTTTAGTTGCTTTACAGATGTGGATGAATGATGTGAAATATAATCAAGTGTTAAATCAGACTGTAGTTCCACCTGGAGTAAATTCACAAGCTACCCTGCAGTATACAAAGTCATTCAAACTAGCTGCACCTTTACCAGCTTTGAGAACACTTTCATGATCAATCATTATAAAACATATCATATATATTATTTTGAAATGGACCAATCTGCACAATGACTACTTTTACTTTTGGTACTTTAACTATATTTATAGTTTTCTACTTTTACTCGAGTAACATAAATGCAGGACTTTTACTTGTAACAGAGTATTCCTACACTTTTAATTAAGTACTCTGGAAGACAGAGACGGGTTAAGTTGGTATTAGTGGTGTGTTTGCAGCAGCTCCCACCTGTATGCAGGTGAGGTGTCCGTACTGAGCGGCCACGTGGACCGCACTGTTCCCGTTCTGGTCCACTTCGTCCAGAGAGATGGCCTGCTCCTGCATGAACTGAAGCAGCCACAGCAACACTTTCTCCTGGAGACAGAACAGAGAAAGAAACAGAGACCCATTACTCCTAGGTCAAAAAAACACACTCATATTTGCAAATAAACCATCCAAATGTCAACATCAACTAAATATGGCACTGTTCCGTTTACCACCACTGGATTGATTGATTGATGTGTGATGTGATCATGTTATAATAAAGTTAAAAAAAACTCTCAGTTTGTCATGCCTTTCTTATTACAACATGACACGTGTATTTGTTTTATCTCACCCCAAAATACAAGTTAATACTAGTATTTCAACTTGTGATTAATCATAGATTTTTTATTGGGATTAACGCAATTATATTTTTGCGATTGACAGCACTACTTCAAACACAATTTAGGTGCTTAATATAAAATTGCATGCATAACCAAATGTAGGGAACTAGTAGTTAGGATGTTTCTGAAGGTGTGTCTGCATATCGCTACGTGGACCCACCAAGGAAAATCTAACCCAGGTGACTGACAGCTGGCCATGCTGTACTTTACTGAAAAGTTTACTGATTTGTTTATTTACCCCCCCAGGTTTCACAATGTTTTACTCGATACTGAAGCCTTTATTTCATTGACTGATCAACCCACAGACGTTAGTTCAAAAAGATTGGCTGGGCTATTAAGAACCACAATAAACATGGTCAATTTATGAGATACATTTGAATCCAAAACTAATATTGGAATAATTTTTCATCTAATGATAATATCCTACTAATATGTTTACAAAAACACTAGAGGAACAGCAGAGATGTAAGCTGCTACTGTGAGAGGGGTCTGCCTGCAGGCCTCCACTCTCAGGACAGTTCCGGTGTAGGCTCCACTGTCAGGACACCTCCACTCTCAGTACAGGAAGTGACGATTCTGACGAACACGTTTTTTTCCCCGCCCCCCGAAGGACTCGTCTGATGGAAGTTTTCAAATCACAATGGAGACTCATCACGGAGGTGATGAGTCCGCTCACCATGCACTTTGGGTCGGCCTTGGTCAAGCCCTTTTGACCCCCCCAGCCTGGTTCTCGTAAAAGTTGACTTAGCCATTTTTCGCTCAAATGACACCATGGAGGAATGTAACGGGAGTTGACAGGGGACTCTGCCCGCCTCACGAGTGCCTATTTTCGGAAACTTTTTTTCACTTTTCCCCCTATTTTATATAATTTTTCTTTTTTTGGCTATTTCACCCGGTTCCTTCTGCACTGCCCGGTCTCGGGTGTCCCACCACGGCCTGTGTCCAGCCGTTTCCCCCCCCCCACTCATCCATATATTAACGGATTTTGACCATTTTTGTTGCATTTTTCTCCTCTCACTGATCGAATGGCAAACGCGACCCACCATCGGAGGACCTCCACCGGCCCGGCCTAGTGCCGGTGCTCTGGCGGTCGGTACCTCCGAACTGCGGGTTCGACTCTGATGGCCGGGAGGGTGTGCTGCGTTGGGGTGGGGGACTTCCCCCACTCTGCGTGTCTCTTCCTTCCCGGGCCGGCCGATATGAAGCGTGACCAAGAGGCACCGTCTGACAGGGGTCCCACCACGGGTCCCGCAGCGGGGTGGAGGTTCCCGGCTGGAACCTCCCCACCTCCGCCGCGGTGCACCCGGCAAACACGGTTGTTTCTCGAACCCTCCACTGTTGTCTAGCGGGTGTAACTAAAATACAAGATGTCGTTATTTATATATATAAATTAGGGCTGTCAAGTTAACGCGTTAATAACGCGTTAACGCAAAAAAAAATTAACGCCACTAATTATTTTAACGCGATTAACGCATGTGTATTTTTTGTCCTCGGCCGCCCCGCCCCGTAGTTTCAGAGCGCATCGAGTTTAAAATACCATCTACAAGCTGATGCTGACAACCCCGCTCCTGCCGCCCGCTTGTGGCAGACCACACTTCCACGCTCACTGGCAGGCCCGGACTGGCCATCGGGAGGACCGGGAGGGAGTGTGTATGTGTGGCGCGAGCGAGGCACACCTTACGTGTTGTTGTTGTTAGCATCTGGTGCTAGCTAGCTGCGCTAACGGATATAAGGAGCTGTTTCAATGACATTTCGCCGACAACTGCGCCGAGCACTTGACTTTATGCAGGTAGCCAGACAGTGTACGAAAAGTCAGCACACTCAGCACGGATAGTGCGCGCAACATGATTGCAGCGTCCAGGCAGCTCCCATTCGAGCATATATGCCTTGAGCGGCACATAGCTCCAACGATCCATCAATTGAGGCGAATATTTGTAATGTTCAGAGGTTGTTGTGTTTAATATTCATGAGAATATTTGTCATTGTTCAAATGATAATAAACAAACATATAAAGCATATTTGTCCACTCATATGTTGATAAGAGTATTCAAAACTTGAAAAATATCCCTCTAAGGTACATTTAGAACAGATAAAAAATGTGCGATTAATTTGCGATTAACTATGGACAATCATGCGATTAATCGCGATTAAATATTTTAATCGACTGACAGCCCTAATATAAATATATATATCTATATATATAGATATAATAAGTGTCAATGCGATTTTATTTTGTATTAGCGTGCATTTCCTGTTCAGAAAGTGGTGCTGTACTGAGAGTAAACAATACAAGGTGTCCCTATTTTTACAGTATATATATATATATATATATACATATGTATATACATATGTATATAATAAGTGTCAGTAAGATTTTATTTTGTATTTGCGTGCATTTCCTGTTCGGAAAGTGGCGCTGTACTGATAGTGGCGATTTTATTTTGTAATTCTTAGCGTGCATGCACTTCCTGTCCTGAGAGTGGAGGTGTCCTGAGACTGGCGCCAGCAGGCAGGCTCCCATGGCTACTGTTGCTGTAAGCTGTAAGTCCAGAAGTGAAACACTATTGACATTATTTTATCAATTACGCAAAAGGCTAACCTCAGACTCGGTAAACAAAAGTCTTTTTTTTTCTCCCTCCTAAACTCTACGAATAAAAGGTAGTTATTTAAATAACAACTATGTATTTTTAAATTGATTTAATTTAGTATTTTTAAATTGATTTAATTTAGTATTTTTAAAATGGCCCTATTGGTTAGCTGGCCGGCTCTGTTGTGATTGTTCAACCGCGATCATGTACAATGTGTTGAACATAGTGATGTCATTATGTTACAGAAGTAAACAAAGGAGTCAAATGGAGATGTTTCAGGCCGGGGGGGAGTGTGTGGGAGAGAAACTCCCTCTGGAGGGAACACAGGGATTTTAGCCTTTGCAGACCATTTACATGCACAGAAACCTATAGAACACACTATAGGAAAGGGTATTCATGCTAAATGAAAATGCTAACCGCACTAAACAAATAATAAACGAATAACAACAGAGCTACTTTAAAAATGTGAAAGCAGCCACAGACTCAAATGGATGATGTTTAACTGCATGATGTCCTGATGGTGACACTTTTCAGACGCTATACTTTTTAAGGGCGGTGGATACTCTAGCTTGCGTGTGTATTCGTATTCATGTGAATGTGTATTTCTGTGTTACCTGTCCATATCGAGCAGAGTAGTGGATCAGACTGGGATGTTCTCTGGTGCAGCTCAGCTCTGCGATGGCCTCCGTCTCACTCACCATCCACCTCACACACTCCAGATGACCGTTCTGAGACACACAAACACACACACACATCATTTAACATTTTTCAGTAAGGACCAGGTGGTTTTGAATCCGTCATCACATTATCTGACTGAATAAACAAGCAACTTTTTGATAAGAGCCAATCAGGGCTCAGCTGCCAGCTTGTCTCCAGATAACACACTTCCTTTCTGGCAGCCAATCAAAAACCCAGTTTCCACAGCAGGGAAAACATAACAGGACATGCTCGGGAGGAAGTTCTTTCCAGAGACAAAGTGTCAACATTCTTAGTCAATGTTAAAGTTGTTGTTTTTTTTATCAAAATCATTACCACAAAGTGGAGAACATTAGGCAGATGTTTGCCATTTTATGATGCGCACGAGAAATACGGTTGAAACATTTATCCTGCACAAAAAACTTTATAACTGTTTTTTTTTTTTTAACAATCACACAAGAATGCTTGACACAACTTTGATGTGTAAGATTTCTGTCCATCAGCGTTTTTATTTGGGTTCTATTGTAATAGAGAGAAAGGTTTAAAATTGCTCTTTTATAGGTTGTGAATTGATTCAAAAATATTTCCTTAACTTTACTTTTGATAATAGAGTGTGCAGTGATGACGTATATATGTAGGCCGATAAAATGTTATTTCCGGGTTTTAAGATTCCTTTCTGCACCGTTTTATTATGCGAAATGGTCAGAAAAATACAATAAACCAACATTTCAGTGTGTTACTGAGCTAATCTTTCTTAATAGTTCATAAAACATTCAAACTGCTTTGTTTCTTCTAAAGGAATTACTTCATAAAAAAAGCTATAACTACCCAAATATGTCTGCTGAACACTGCATCTTAAAGCTAACACCTGTATTTGTGAGTAAACACACACTTTTAGGTCTGACGCTCACACACACACACACACACTGACCTTGACTCCCAGACCAGCCGGGGTGAGCTGCTGGTTGTTGCGCTCGTTGAGGCTGTCCTCCCCCATCAGAGAGGTGAGATGCTGCAGACAGTCAGCGTGACCCTGGCAGGCGGAGACGTGCAGCAGGTTGTTCCCTTCCTCGTCTCGGATCAGCTCCAGGTTGTCCGCCGCCAGGTGAGGCTGCAGGGGGAGGTAGATGTAGAGGAGGAGAAAGAAAAAGGGGGTAAGAATGTGTGTTCAAAATCCCAAAGGTTCATCCCAAACACTTATTTGGCCCCCGCCTTTCCCTCACTTGCGTCTCTTCCTTGCATCTTAGCTCCGCCCCTGTAAGACGCGTCTCTTACTCGCGTTACAGGTTGTATTGGACTACTTCAAGTCACTACTTTGAACACTTAATGACAGATCATCCTTTAACAGTAAAGACAGCCGTAGTAAACAGACCGCTGTGGAGCTGGGGGCAGAGTTTGGTGAGCAAGTAGCGAACACACTTCTGCACTCGTGTAAATTCTCTCCTCTGAAAGCCTCCTCCCTCCTCCCTCCTCGACTCCTCCGTGTGCATTTAAGCAATCGGGACATCCTTCAATATGGCGTGTCCCTATATTCTTCCGAGTCAAGTTCTGGAGGAGAGAGGAGAGAGGAGACGAGGAGGGACATTGGGATGAACCTCAAGTCTCCTCTCTGCCTCAATCACTAGTGTCAATCAAGTGTAGACCACTCCCCTTCCCAAGCTTCTAAATTCCGCCCTTTAGGCCTGTCACTGCCGTCTTCCCCTCCAGAGACTGCAGGCAGAACAAACCACTGTGAGTTTGCACATGGAGTTCTCAATTGTTTGTACCTAAATCGTTTGATATGACATGTTTAGTTCAAAGTTTTGTTTATCTGTTAAATCTACCTGAGAGATCTTTTTTTGATTTTCACCTATGTTGAAGGAAAAGGGAGCAGTTTACTCCTGAGGATGCATTATATTATGTTAGTATAAAATTCTACTTTATTTGGGATTAATATTTTTGTTGATATTGTAAGATCTGTAATAAGTTGCCAATATACTTTTATTTAGAGAAAATCATCCACAAACCAACGGCCTCCTGGATCCAGTGTGTTGATGTGCACACCACCTGAGATGTTCAGAGTACCCCCCCCCCCCCTCCACCAACTATAGTTCTTTCAATGTGGCTTTCAATTGATAGAGGAAATATTTGTTTTAGTATGAGCAGCCACTCACCAGCAGAGACATCTGTCCCTCTCTGACGATGTTGATGATGTTCTGGTTCTTCTTGGTCTCCTCGTCCACCTCGCCTCCTGCTCCGAACCCCCTTGGCCCCCCGCTGCCTCCGCCTCCCCCCCCTCCTGATCCAGGAGCCCAGGGCATGGAGGCGTCCTGCCGGCCCACGCTGCACCCTGGCAAGGGGAACATCATCCCCGGGCCCCCACCTGGAGGATCTACGCTCTGTCTCTGGCTCTGGGAGTCCGGGTAGACCCGCGCAGACAACAGCTTGTCTGGAAAAGATTTTTCAAACATCAAATTATTTTATTTAAAACGTATTTTACTAGGAAAAGCTTTCTTGAGACTATGGATGTCGTAAAAAGCATCCCAAGACAGGAAGCAGCTGATTAAATAAAGACAAGAAAAACAGATAAAGACAATCAAGTCTATATATTTTATATAGCAAAAAAATATATCGCAATAAATGTTTCATGTCAGTCAATATTAATAGTTAATGATCACTTTTAATTACCAGTTTTAATAAATAACAGAAGAGAAGATGGTTGAAATCAAAGATGCAATGTTTAAAATGTGGAAAGATTGAAATAAAAACCTTATAAACAGGCTGTGAAGAGGTCACTGTGTTGATGCTAGGTAAATAAGTCTTGTTATTGTGTTGCAGAAATTAGTTAGCATTTTGCTCAAAGTTTTTTAAAACATGTTTTTGGCGAGACGCATGAAATAAGGTCTGTGGTTAGCACAACCTTGTGAATGTCCGGAGTTCTATGTGTTATCAAAACAGTGGTTGCTAACAAGTGACTAAATAGGACGACTGAACACCATCACGCCGACATGAGTCCACCTTTAATTTAGAGGTGGTGGCGTGCAGTCATGCAATCATGTGTAGTTTGTTTATAGCCTAGCGTTGTATTGCCCCTTAAAAAAATCTCAAAGTGGTGTCAATATGTGGAGATTATCCTGCTGAACAAAACATGTAAGTATAATAAATGTGTGTTTGCCTCAGATCTAGCAACATTCCAAAATCCAATAATAAAATCCAATGGCGAACCGTGTCTACCCTGGAACCGAGGGAAACTCGGAAAGAATACGCCCATTGGCTACAAATCAATATATGATTGGTTGATCAAACTGTCAATCCAAACATACGCTCTCATTCAGTGCAACGGCCAGGGCTCTGGGCCAGGGCCTTCTATCAAGGATATAGAATACCTTGGTTGAAGGATATTCTACCCAGAGACCAAGAAAAATATCTGATTGGTTGCATTTTTTTTCTAACACAAAACCACTCAAACGCGTAGTGCATGGACCGAGAAGGACTAACCAATCAACGTAACACTGTAATATTACAGATCAACAACACAGATATGACTCATTTATTCATTTTATTTACATTTTATTTATATAATTAAATCGATTTTTTGTTTTATCAGAGTGTTCCAGGGTATTCTCTGACTATTCACCACTGATAAAATCCCATGTGCTTTTAGTCGAGGGAGACCTTGCAATGCTAACAGCTGGTTTGGACCAAAAAAATACGTCATCACCATACCACTCTATTGTGTTGCAGAAATATGTTCTAAGTTTAGCATGCTAACTGACTAGCCCTGGCCCATAGCAAAGTAGTGAAGTCTTTGAGAAGATGCATGCCTTTATAAAACATTACCATAGTCAATCAAATACATAAATGTAGCAATGGCTTTTGCATCAAAGGGGAGACTTATTTCTGAAATAAAAACTCAGCCTCAACTTCTTCACAGGTTGCTGAATGTGTGAAGAGAATTTGACTTAATATTAATATGAAGATACAGACTCAATCACATTGCCCTTAAATGTAATAATAATTGAAATGGTCAGTATCACGAGAATACTTACACATCCCTATGGGGGGTTTATTCATCAATGAAGGGTGAACCAGGAGGAAGAATAAAGGTTGACAGTGTGTTTAGGCCGTACCTGCATCGGAGAAAGAAGAGAGGGAGGAGGAGCAGCTGAGGATCCCGGAGGAGACCAGCTCCGACTGGTAGCCTCCTCCAGCGGGGGGGCGGTGGAGGTGGTGGAGGTCTGGATCCATCGACTTGGACTTCCTGAGGTCGGACCACTTCACCGGAGACAGGACACAATACTGCAGCAAACACATGAAATGAACAGCTGATTAGATCATTCATTCATAAAGCCCACATTACATTCTGAAACAGAAGCCTTTAAAAGAAAGCTGGTTTAGTAGATAAAAGGTTATAAGCAGCACTATTGGATTTCAGTGTAAACAAACATGTTTACATTTGGTGTTACTCACCGTGCGCTATTACATTTCATATCTAATTATCTTTTATAAATGAAACAGTTTTCCTGCTTGTCGGTGTTGCTGGTAGCGTATTTGAGCTTAATTTGGTTAATCATGTTAAATTGTTGATCACAGCAACTTAATAACTGTATTCATCTACTTATACACTAATACTGCTCAAGCACTTCCCTTGTCATAAAGACTCTCTTGTTAAATCCACAGTGGTTCACACTCATTTAAGCTTGGCTAATGTTAGCTACTATAGCTGAGCAGTAAGAGATGGCGCATTTCTCTTCTTTTGCTGCTCTCTACTCCTTGGTGTGTCTCATGATTGGTTATTTCCCTGGCACCATTACTGGTTAAAGTAATTGTTTAAGTGTAGTTTAGTTACAGAGTTGGAGGCCAGAATCAGGTCAGCTAGAAAAGCAGCTTCCTACCATAATGTCAGTTGTAAGACGCTGTAGCTGTTAGCTCTGGGTTTTCAGTTCAAGAAAGAACTCAAGAAATGATGCAGGCTTGTCTTCTTTAACAAACCCAGATGTTTTTCTTTACTATGTTGACAGATCTATACAAATTAATTTCGTTTTTCCATGCTAGGGGGTTTTGTGAACTCTTTGTTCCCTCAAATTGAAGAACCCAACATGCCATAGTTTGAGACTTAGGCGGCGGATGAGGGTTAGGATAGGGAAGCCTAATATTTGTACGAAATTGGAAGCATGAAAAGTATGGAAGTTTAATTTAGAAGTACCGGAGTTTGTGAGCTGCTGCCCAGACTCAGAGGCTCATTGTGGGGTAAAGTGGAGCTCTTCAGCCCCCCTCCCCGGGTCCTCTCCAGGGTGCCACCGCCCAGGGTGCCTCCGCCCAGGGTGCCTCCGCCCAGGGTGCCTCCGCCCAGGGTGCCACCGCCCAGGGTGCCTCCACCCAGGTTGCTCCCCGTCACCGAGCGCTTGTCGTGGGGGACGCGAGGCAGCGTGGACATCTGCTGACTGGACTTGATGTACGGCACGTCCAGGATCTCGTCCATGTCCAGGTCGTAGTGCTCCAGCTCCCCGAATAGAGCCCCGGGGTTGTTCCCTCCGACCACTCCCCCGCAGCCGCCGTCCTCCTTCCCCCCCGGACCCTCAGAGGAGGTGGAGGCGTGGGTGGGTTTGTCAGAGTTGGGGTCATCCTTACTGGCCTCCCCCTCCTCGCCCAGACCCTGGCTCTGGACTTTCCCCTCTGAGTCGCAGTCGCTGGTCTCTGGTTGGTGTTTGAGAGGAGAGACCCTCTTCACCGGCCGGAACTTACTGTGGACCTCAGCGAGCCCCGTGGGTTTGATTCCCCCGCTGCTGAGGGAGGAAACGCTGCGACTCCAGTTGATGGCTGGAGCTACAGGAGGAGGGAACATGATAAGAGATCAGTGGAATGTAAAAAAGCGTCTTGACTCCCAATATTGGATTAATGCCATGCTTTTATCTTCCTGCTAATCCTGCTTCATACTGCACCCCTCAGGTTTTACATTTTAAACAATTTCACCAACAGTACACTGAGTAGATGCAATTCCACAACACAGTTTTAGTTAAAAGAATAGTAAAAACGTAACAAAGCTTTGATTTTATAATATTTAGCTACCTGGTCTCTCCTCGGCTGAGCCATCACTCCTTCTGGATAATTCTGGGATGCTCTTCAGGGACGTCACGGAATACTGGAGGAGCAGAAAGAAAGACAAATATTTTTCAGAAAAAAACAAACTACAGACTGTTTGATGCGTAAATGAACAGGTTTATGATATCACTTTCCCATCTAAGACACGAGTTGATCTGACTTTAATTTCATTTGAGTGTTTCTTCCAACTTAATGTAAGTGTTGCACGGCCAGATAGGGCTCGAGAAGCTGACACAGATAAGGAAATATTATGATGTGATTGATTATGTGATTTGAGTGATAAGTGCGACACATCGGCGTTGTGCACTTACAGTGATGACTGAACGCAATGCTCTGAATTACTTTGCTCTGGGTACTTATTTTTTGTGGCAGATATTAAAGTAAGCTTGCTTACAGCAAATGTAATAATAGTCAGATACAGTAGTTCTGAATATGGGCAGTGATATTCTATTTGAATGTTCACAGTCAGCGAGTTATTGCTAGCCTTTCCTGCATGTGTCAGTTTAATCTGTGTTTCCTTGAGCCTGGAATGTGACTTCATAGGGCGCTGTACAATAGCTGCGCACTGCTCCTAGTACTAGACTCCTGGTACTAGGATGGGTTCAAAGCAGAGAACACATTTCACTGTGTGCTGTGTGCTCTGCATGTGTGACCATTAAAAGAGGGTTTCATCCCTCCCCTATATTATATATTAGCTATAAACTCTCCACACAGAGCCCTGATTGGTCAGCAGGCGGTGCTAACATTCGAGTTAATCTCTTATCTCGAACAATACCTGCACCGGAGCAGGTTAGGTGTTCACCATAAGTTACCATGGCTACTATCTACCCCCCCCCCCCCGGTAAGAAGTGAACCAGCGTTGTAGGACAGAAAACTCTGAGTTAACCCTGAAGTTACCTCACTAACCCCAAATCCTGCTTCGTAGTGCAGGCCTCAGGTAGGATGCTGGGTTGAGGTTATTGTTTGTTAGATACAGGGCCGCCCCTCCCTACACACAGATCACGCAGACTGCGTGGGGGCTCATCTTGCGGAGGGGGCCTCATCTTATGGCTCCTGTTAGACTATTTACATCACACTCACCACTGAATCATCAGAGAAGTCGATCTCATCCAGGTCCAGGTATTCAGGAGCTTCCATCTTCACACCTCATCATCAGCCTCACCACCAGCTGCAGACAAAACACACACGTTATCCTACAGCAATGTACAAGTACATTATAGAGCACTTTTTAACTGCTTTACATTTTCAAAATCAAAATATTTCTCACGTTAGTCAGAGATATTTTTTATTTTCTGCATGTGCTTTAACATGTGCTTCAATGACTGATGATGTAACACCTTGTGTGTGTACGTTCTATGGAGAAGCATACTCCATAAACACTATTGGGTTTTATGTTGCAGAGATACAATCAGCAGGAATAAAACACAGGAAGCTGCTGAAGGAAACTGAGAACAGTTCTGTGGAAAACTTCCAAACATTTCTTTTTTTTACTGAAATGACATACTGAATAAACGGGAAAGTGTGAAGAAAAAAAATCAAAATGTAATTCTAAAGGGGGGATTACAAACTAACAAAAGGCTGGAAATAAAATGAGCTGTTTGATTTTAAACTCAAATCCTTTTCAGTAATACTGGAGGTTTTAAACCGTTTAAACTGTCAACTGCACAAACGTCCTGAGCTGTTGTGATCAAAGGCAACAAACAGCGGATAATCAGCTCTAATCAGAGAGCAGCGTGACTCGCAGAGAACTCTGAGATTTAAGATGCCACACACAGCCTGAACCCACATGAGAGTAGAGGAGCTAGTGGGACAATGTTGACAGCAATGGATTTGTTTAATTTTCCAATTTCATGTCATTTCTGGCCAACTTAACTTACAGAAATCAACTTTCAGAGTTAGTTCACTTCCAGACAAGCTATCAAGGTGGTTCAAATGAACGGATTTGTTTGATCTTTTAGTTTTAAATATCATACTGTTGGTCTTTACTGTAGCTTGAGAAATTAGCTCTCTACAGCATTTTGAAAACAGTAAAGTGGTTTTGGGCTGTGTGCCATCCAGCTCATGTCACAAAAACTGCATGGCTTTAGAGCAACTTTTAGTGCATTCCCAGAAACTGCCTGAAACGACACCATTGGACTCCTTTCTTTACTTCTGTAACATAGTGACATCACTAAGTAACACTCACGCTTCTATTGGCTAGCGCTCCAACACATTGTACGTGGGCTAAGGGGTTGGACATCTACAAGCAGTTGACCAATCACAACAGAGCCGGCCAGCTAACCAATCAGAGCAGACTGGGCTCTGGTTTCAGACAGAGGGTGAAAAGAGGTGCTGCAGCACAGGCAGTATGAGACAAAGAAAGAGCTTTTTGAACATTAAAGCATGGAGACAGGTCACAGTAGAGGCACTATATACAAATACGAACCTGAAAATGAACATAATATGTCCTCTTTAAAAAAGACCATTCATTGTGCTGCAGTTGGTTTCAGAGGAATTCATTGTTATGTTTTAGCCTGTGTTGTAAACTCTCTTTTTTTCTCCACCATTTTCTGTACAATTATTCAAATGTAAGAGGTTTATTTAGTTTTTTTTTTTAAAAGCAGATTTGCATTCACAGTATGTTCATAAAGCTCCAAGAGAACTTTCATGTAAGCGAGGAGTTGTTTTCAGACTGTGTGGGAGCGCCCGCAAACTAAAATGGTCAAAATAAAACTGCTGATTGTAGCTTTGAGAAACAGTCGAGCCCAACATCCTTGATAACAACAGTTTAGGCCTGAAAGCCAACATCAAAAATAAGACCGAATCAAAAAAAAAGAAAGGAGAAGTACGTCGGCTTTTCTGTGTTTATGTGAACAGCTGATGGATGTGAACTCTTCCAGGCAGCGAGAAACAAAAACATTCAGAGAGATGAAACACAGTTTTTGGAGTTAAGTCAAAGATGGGAGTATTCAGGAGGAATTTCGAAGTGAAATGTGTTTTCTCACATTTCCCTCAGAGGTCAGGTGTAACCGAAAGCTGAGTGGATAGTAGAAAGTAGAAATCTAAAAAGGTATTATTATGGTTTTAGCAGCAGTAAAAGTTGGAGCTATTTATTGACTGACAGTGGCTGCACAAAGCATTCTGAAATTGGGTTGCAATGCCAGGTTTGATTCTGTCCATGTCACTCAACCTGTACCGGATACCGGGTTTGTTCAGCGCAAATACAGCTACTTCCCATTATACTGACTGACGTATGTCCAAGCAATGTATAGCAGTTTTGGGGGATTTAAATACAAATAATGTTATCTTTGGTTTGAGTTGTTATGAAAATAGAAATGTTAAATGTTAAAAATATTAAATAAATGCATTTGACTTGTGTTGTTAAAGCATGTAAAATGGGGAGCTAATTTCAGCCTTCTTTAACAAATACAATCTGGTCAAATGCATTGCTTGAATAAAGAGAAGTAATGTAACTATGAAAAATTAAATATAATATAATGTATACCAGTTATGATACATTTCAACCTAAGATAAAAAAAATGTAATCCAATTTAAGTGGACCACTAGGTTTTGGTCGTGGTTTAAAATTCACACTAAACATATTTTATCAATATTTATTTCTAAAGATATGTTTCACTTATCAAGATAAAGTGATTATAATTCAAGCTTCCCTAAACACATTATTGGATTTAAGATTTTTTAAATCTATTTATTTTTCTTTGTTTGTTTGTTTTTCGTCCATCATGCCCTCAGTTCGATATGTTATTTTGTCAATGTATGTTATATATTTTAACTTCTTGTCAGTTTTGATATGTTATTCCTGTATTTATTTGCGCCCGTTTCAATTCATTCTTTAGTTTATTTCTGAAAGCCGTCTTGGGATGTTGTTGTCGAAACCGTATTTCAATTCAAAATGAAACAACGATGTAAAGGCGAGGCAAGGCAAGGCAAGTTTATTTATATAGCACCTTTCAACACAAGGCAATTCAAAGTGCTTTACAAAAATGGAAGACATTAAGAAAATGGCATTTAAAATCAGTCATTAAAAAGAAAAGATAATAAAATAAACATTAAAAGTAAAACAAAAGTGCTGATTTGAAGTAGCTGTATTTGTTCATGTGCGCAGAACAAAATCAGGTTTCCGGGTATGGATCAGGCAGCGACAGTCCTAACTCCACTGTGGACTTCTGACTAGCTCCTTACATAAAATAAACGTCAACAATGTTTCTGTGTCTATTTTGAGCCTCCTCAGACATGTCCAGTGTCCTCTCAGCAGCAGACGTGGAGCTGTAATTGAGGCGACAGGACTGATTACAGGCATTAGGAGCTGCAGGCTGGACGCAGGCCAGGCTCAATCTCATTAGAGCTGCTCACGGTGCTCTGAGTTCACTCACTTGGTTCACTGTCGGTTGGGACTGTATTTACGTAGGGCTGCACATTACATCGAAATGTTATCGAATTCTCAGTATGGACTAGTTCAATATTCAAATTGCAGGAAGCTTAATATTAGTTTAAGGCCAAATATGTGTTAAAACATTGACGTGTAAAATGATTGAAGTTTTTAGTATGCATGCTGCTCCTAAAGATTGCCATCATTTTTTTATTAGAGCTAATTTTCGTATATTGATCTTGTGTTTCCTATAAAACTGTGATTTTTAACATTATTAAGGTGGAGTCTTGAGAGCCTAGTGTGTTTTCTGCCTCTTTCTGGACTATTTATAATTTGTTTACTGAAATTCAGTTTCATGTTTGTGCAAAACAAAAACATTAAAATGTAAATAAAATACCATTCTGAATGAATTATTGTGTAGATTCAGAGAAATACATGGCAAACATGTTTATTCTTCAGACTTAACAAAACATATTTGTTTGGAGGGACCTCCTACGAAAAATATAGATATTTTTAAAAACAAGATTATTTTAATATATTTTTCAATGTTGATGAGAATAATTATGCAAAAATGGTTAATCCCTGAAAATGTGTGATGTTAAGAGCATTCCATGGAATATAACAAAAAGTGTTTCTGAAATAAATTACATACCCCACCTTTAAATACAATTTTGAGAGACTTGTACTTTACTTGAGTATTTCAATCTACTCCAGATGTCAGAGTACATTTAATCCACTACATGTATTTAATACCTTTAGTTGCTTTACAGATGTGGATTAATGGTGTGAAATATAATCAAGTGTTAAATCAGACTTTAGTTCCACCTGGAGTAAATTCACAAGCTACCCTGCAGTATACAAAGTCATTCAAACTAGCTGCACCTTTACCAGCTTTGAGAACACTTTCATGATCAATCATTATAAAACATATCATATATATTATTCTGAAATGGACCAATCTGCACAATGACTACTTTTACTTTTGGTACTTTAACTATATTTTGATTCTAATACTTTTCTACTTTTACTTGAGATTTGATTTCACATCTTAACCAAATGGTTTGAGTCCATGGTGTTTTATCATTTTACTAAATTGTGTCATCCAACTTTTTATTTAAAAGCTAAGCGTATTCTAAAACTGACAAAATGTGATTCTGTTTTTTTCTTTTTGTACTTTTGATACATCATTAAGTGCATTTAGTATTTAGTTGATTACTTCATGTGTGATTAGGTATACATTTATTATATAAATCAATATCAGAAATATTTTGTTATGTAAACAACAGCTTGAAAATGACAAATTGTGCAGTGTAAGTAATACATTATGATGATGTCTATGTACAGATTCAAGATGCTTTATTAGTGATGAAGGCACGCAATAATCATCATAACCCAAGTAAGTGCTTAAAGTGGTTATTTCAGGAATGTATACTTGAATCTGTTTTGGACACTTTGTTTTTACATTATAAGAAAGAAAAATACCTGCATGCTGATGAAAGCCAAATTAAATACAATATGAGACCAATATCTGTGATTCCTCCTATTAAAACGAATAATGGACATAATAGTTACCAGGTAATAATTAGTAGCAATGTGACTTATTGTAGCTAATAAAGCAATAACAATGTCTGTTTTACAAAGGGAAACAATGAAAGTGAAGTGAGTTAAGGGAGAGTGTCCTCTCTTTAGTCTAAACAGCTAATGTAATCCTCTGATACCTGCTTATGAAGCAGCAGGAGGCTAATTAGCTAGCTCGCTAATCAGCATCCAGGGAAGCTAATATGGAAGCTAACTGACTAGCCGGGCAGCCAGTTGGAAAAATAGGTCAAAACAGAAAGCTCAGGTAAAAACGACACCGGCCCGGGATAAAGAGCATTTTTCTCCCGATTAACGAATAGGTTTGAGGTACGGTACCTTAGGGAAGTCAGGCAGCCGAGGAAAAAGAGCTAGCTTGATGGGGTGATACAGCTAGCTGAGTCGCTAGCAGCACTGATCCTTGGATCCAGCTGTTTTTTTCCCCTCTGTCGCCTCGCTGTCTTGAAAAGCACAAAGACTTTGACATATGGGCAGCACAGAGGAGAGAAAACAGGCAGAGGGCTCACTCTGACCAGGTTTCTGAGAACCGTAGAAGTGTTTGAAAGAAGGGAAGAACTACACTTGTACTATACACTTAAGATTGATGTGTATTATTGGTTCTGCTGTATGTGTATGTGTACGTGCATTATACTATGGTTCATTAGCAGAGACTATAGAAGTACTCAGAACATTTAAGAGTAGGTCATAAAATGATCTAGACAAAGTCCTGAATTTAAAATGTAGCAGTACAAAGTAGTAAGAGTAAAAGTTACATCATAGAATCGCTCATTACATTTTTTTCATCATTATAAATTATTACATCGTGTAGGAATATTTCTGAGATGTGGAGAATAAGTAGCACATCATTAAAATACTCAAGTAAAGTATAAGTATGTCAACCATTGTACAGTATAACTACAATACAAAAGTAAACTTGGTTACATTTGGTTACATTCCAATGTTTACACCTCAACTCCAATCATCTTTAACTCAAAGGTTTTCCTTTTTTAGTTCCTGCTTATAAGCTGTTCAATAGAAGATCTTCGCAGAGGGCAACCGCTCAGACAGAGGAAGTGGAACCGTTACATAGCTCCGTTATCCTTAGAATAAAAAAACTACAAAAAAACGCATGCTTGGAAAGTTAATTCCATCACTTCTGTTTATATTATACCATGCGTCATGTATCCTGAAATTAATCGATTATATTCATCTTTAACTTTGAAAAAATAAATAATTTAAATCTCTATTTTGAACAACAATTACTGACCATAATCACAATGATGAGAGGGATACAAAAAACACATTTAATTGTAATGTACATACCTAAAATATTTGTATAAATCAAATGTAGTTTCTCTTATTGTAAAGCAATTTGAAAAACTATGGCTTTATTAAACTTTACATTTTCTAGAATTTCTTTTTTTTTCACAGCATTCCACTAGTTCTTCAAATCTTTTATCATCTTCTTATTAGGGCCCGAGCACGGAGCGTGCGAGGAACCTATTGTTATTGGAGGAATTCTTATTTTTCTGCTGGCGTTTCGTGTTTTTGAGGCCTTTAGGACGCTTACAAAGTTGTATAATTTTGCACGGACGCCAGGACTGGTGAAAACTACAATATTCTGGAGTCAATGGGTTAAATATTCCAACCTGCTCACTAGCGCCACCTATCAAAATCCCATTTCGGAATAAATGTACAAAGTCGCACCGTAACACTGAATGACCTGACATTTTGCACACATATCCGGGTGGACCTGCTCTACAAATAATCCTCTTGGAACCCTAAGCTCCGCCTACATTATTTTTAATTTAAATTAGCATAATGTTGAAAACAGTGAAATATTCACTTAAATTTCAATTTTCAGTTTTTCAACACCAAACTTCGTATACAGCATCGGTGGGGGGTCAGACACATTACCGTAGAAAATGAGCATGTTAGGACGATAAATATTAAAAACGTTTTGATTCATGCCACATTTGGAGAAATTCCCTCCCTTGAGATTTCGCATTCATGACTAATGGAGTAACAAAATGCCCGAAAAGAGAATGCCTCCAGGCACAGCTATGAGACATACAGACATCAAAGAGTTGCTGCAGTTTATTGAACATTAAGAAAGATGTGAAATTAGTTTGTTACTTACTGAATTTCTTTTGTCTCCATTTCCACACAACAAAGAGAACGGTGAGAATTGCCACCATACAGCCAATAACTAAGCCAATAATAACATGTTGGCTACCAGTAGTACTTGGGACCATGAATAAATGATCTGAAATGGTAAAACACAGATTATGAAATGTATATAAAATCTGAAAGTGATCACAGCCTTATAAACTTGAATAACCTAGAACATGGATGTGTGTCTCCCTGGTCCAGTTGATGTCCTGCTGGTGGACTCTACAGGTGAAGGTGTTACTGAGTCTCTTCTCCACAGTCACTCTGCTGCTGACGGTGTAGAGGTCATCAGGACCTCTGAGGGTCTCTGTAGGTCCAGCAGAGAGCAGCTCTCCCTCAGCGTCCAGCCACAGCACCTCAGGCTGTGGATACCAGCCTCCAGACTCACACTGGAGAACCACTTCACTCATGTGTTTAGTCACGTTGACAACAGGCCAGGAGACGGCACCAAAAGAACAGAGAGTTTAGTTTAGAAGTTTTAAAAGTGGGTCATCGATTAGACATGCTAATGTTAGCATGCCTGGCTAAATCATGGATGTATTTAAAGAACTGGATACAGCGTTGGAGGCGAGGCCTCGTTAATTCCTATGAGAGCTACTCATGGGACATAATGCACAAATAGCCTGAGGCTCTCGAGAGTAAACCACCACAAGTTACCCGTCTTGCCTGGTTGTCGAGAGCAGAAGTACCCGTATATAGCTCAAAAATCTCGTCTTGAATTAAGTGTTTTTTTAAATATGTTTTTTGGATAGATGCTTAAAATAAGGTCTGAGGTAATAAAAGCCTACAAGATTTTCATAGTTTGCTCTACGACATAAAATACGTCATTAAATAACCCAGCCATGAATGTCTGAAGCTTCGATGTACCTTAAAAACAACGGTTGCTAACAAATGAATAAATGAGAACATTAACAGGCCAAACATTAGCCAATTTTAGCTTAGCGGTGGTGATGCCGTGGTGTAGTTTGTTTAAAATGCATTTACCCTTCAACTATTGTAAAAGTGGTATTGTTAGCGTGCCTGGCTAATTAGCTTACTAGCTAAATCACTGAAGTAAAATGTTTCTCTGGACAAAAGTAGCGTAATGGTACCTAACTTTATACACATACATGACTGACGGACATCTTTTACATCAGCTGTTCTTATTTTCTTAAATAGAGTGGCGGGGGAATGAGTGCTAAACTCTGAAATGAGTTAGCATTTTAGCACTTACGGGTTCCCTCTTTTGGTTAGATGATGTGTCTTGAAAACAGCTACAAATGACTAAATGAGAGTACTGAACGTCATCACGCCAAACATAAGCCACCTTAGCTATTAGCGATGTAGTTTAGAGATGGGCGAGTCCTGATTCATCCGGATCATTAACCCGGATCCTAGAAATGAGTTGGTCATGACGAGTCTCCCCTCTCCATTAACCCGAGTCCTTTGAGTCCCACACTTGGTGTGACGTACAAATTAAAACTATAAATTGCGTCACTCGCTACTCTCTTTATAACATGTAAAATCACATTACAACGTACCCCAGTCCATCTGCCTACCCTTTAGCAAGTGGATAGCTGCCAGAAGTGATCGTTTGGCTCAGGGGAGGGGACGCGGATCAGTGAAACTTCCTGCAGACTCGTGGGGACTCAGAGGAGCCGACGGCTCCTAACCGTAATAGCATAGCAGATCCAGAGATCCATACTCGTCATGTGCACGAGCATAGCCCCTCCTCCAGCACCCGGCTCCCGCAGCTATATTATGCACGAGTCAACAGCAGACTCGCAGACTCGCAGATTCGCAGATTCGCAAATCCTGACTCACTGTGCAAAACATAGCAGACTCGTGCGGACTCAGAGCCGTAACCGTATAGCAGCAGATCCAGAGATCCAGCAGACTCGTCATCATGCACGATTCAACAGCAGACTCAGATTCGCTAAATCGCAAAATGACCTTTTTTTTGTGATCAAATGAATCAAAATCGCGGGATCCGTGAATCCAGGTCAATGATCGAGAGAGACCAGTAGCCTCCGAGTCAGCGGAACTTCACAGACTCAGATTCGCAAATCCTTACTCACTGTGCAAAACACAGCAGACTCGTGCGGACTCAGAGCCGTAGCCATATAGCAGCAGATCCAGAGATCCAGCAGACTCGTTCTCATGCACGAGTCAACAGCAGACTCAGATTTGCCAAATCGCAAAATAACCCTTTTTTTTGTGATCAACATTTTTTATTATAGCAAAATACACTGTGTAGCGGAGGTTAATATAACGTCAGTTTAATATGCTCGTGAAATGCAACAACTTTTCGGTTTCACCGATAGGATTTCTACGGTCTTGGTGATGCTGACTAATATGACTCAAATGACTCGTATGATCCGGATCTCTTCAATGACTGACTCAGAAGACCCTGAGTCCGTAAAAGGATCCGGATTTGCCATCTCTAATGTAGTTATTTATAGACTAAAGTTAGCTTTTTACTTCTGGTAGCCTACTTGCATTAAACTATTATAAAAGTGGTGTTAATATGGAAATATCCTCCTTAAAAAAACATGTAAGTATCATAAACATTATTTTTTGCAATATTCAAAAATCCAATGGAAAAATCCCATTCGCCCTTGTCGAGGGAGCCTTTGCGATGCAAACTTTCGGGTTGCATATCTAAGTGATTATTACTCTGCTCAGTTGAATACTTGATTCTGAACAGTTACAGAAAACGTCTGTTAGTCATTCATTTTAAGTTACTTTGTTGTTGTCGGAACTCCAATACGATAATTTTCAAGTCAATAAAATAATTTGATTAATAATGGAAATTAAGCTCTAGTTTATTTAGTCCATGGCCGTGTAATAAGCGGGATAATTGCAGCGAGATGATCTGATCAAGATCCCGCTGCTTCACGTCGGACTCAATGATCACCCTGTTGGGTATTCTTTTTTTAATAATGACCGCCTCGCTGCACCCTTACATTATGTGCACCATTCTATAATAACTATTTTAACAAAGATAAAATAAAAAATGTAATTGAGACACTTAATGTATTAATTACACTTTAATTAACTTAGGCCATGACACATTTTGGCACAAAGAAGAATGAAATCATTCAAACTTCCATTTAGTTGTTGTCTTCATAGTGTTGTATGACAGGGGAAAATAATAAAAAAATCGTTGCTTAGTTAAAATTGTGCTTATAAACAACAACAAGCTGAAAATGTGTGGATCTATCTAACTCTGGAATGAAGCATCTGTATGTTCCCTCATCCGATCTTTTAACGTTGGAGAGTTTCAGTGAAACGTTTCCGTGCTTCAGTTCCTCGGTGAACAGAGATGTTCTTCCTCTGTAGGACGGATGTTTTGTACTCTCACCCACACTCCACACAAGGATAAACTCAGGGACCAGGCCAGGTCTGCCCCACATCACAGTCATTTGAAAGGCATCCATAACAGGGTCCAGTAGACATGGCAAAATTACATCATCGCCAACTATTGCCACTATTGGCTGGGATGGAACTATCACCTGAGAACGACCTGAATACAAACAAAAAGGTTTCTAAACGTACTTTCTGCAATAACAGAAGACTGTTAGTGGTTTATGTGATTCACCTACATGAGTGTATCAGGGCGAGGAAGACAGTGGTGTTGAAAAGCAGGACAGTGAAGGCACCAAACCGGAAGTTTGGAGACACATGAAGCATCCTGAAGCTCTGAAACCAAATATAAAGCAGCAGCAGAGAGGGAAAAAGAGGATTAAATACAGTTATAAAAACACTAATTGTTTACATGTTGGGTTTTTTGCATGTGTGTAACGCGGTATGAGAGTAGCAATTGTAAGTATGTGTGAATATAAGTGTACATATGTGCAGGAACGTCTATCTGCTTGTGCATGTTATTCCAAAACCAAAGATACTATGCATGTTGTATATTATACCATGGGAGGGTCATTGATACCTCAAATACGTTTGTAATACAGCCTATTTGTGTCCAGCCCACATTTAGACCAATTGTTTTATAGAACACATCAGGCAAGCAAGTGTGTGTGTTACACTCTGTCGCCTATACTGGAGTTCTTCTGAGTTTGGGTTCTGTAGCCTGCATATTCAGTTTTCAAGAAAAAATTGATATAAAAAAATGATAAGCATCAAGTGCGAGACTGTTTCCATTTTAATTCTATCTTCTGCTGCACAGTATACCATGAAATATTGTCAACATTAATACAAAAATGAAAAAACATTGTGAAAAATGTACATAATTATGCACATAACATATGAATAAAGATTAATAAAGTTCTAATCTTACAGCTCAAACAGAATGATTTGAACTGTTTGAATTTTGCATTCATTATTTATTCATCAGCCAAAGGTCCTGCTTTAAAATGTTAAGTAATTAAAAGAAAGACATAATTAGCATCTAAATATATGTACAGCCCCAAAAGTAAAAGTATTCATTATAAACTATAGCTCATTCAGAACAATATTATTAAGTGTTTATCATTTCAGTGTTTCGGGAAAGTGGGGGGTTATTTTAATTACCTTAAAATACAGGTGGGCCTGGGCTATTTTTTTGTTTGGGTCAGTAAGGTTACATTTTTATCCATCAATCATCATATATTTGTTGATTATATTTTGCATTTTACGTACAGCAGCAAAGAGAATAATATTTACCTCATATCATAACAGAAAATTATCATGAAAATTATAGCGATGAGTTATTCAAGTTTTTCTATTATTGATATTAATATCCATGAACATCCCCACTGTGTGCCGCTCAGTGGCGCTCTCTGCTGCTCGTTAACATACATGGCATGCTCATGAACGTGCAGGAATGAAACTGTCACAGTTGGAGCGTGAATCCATGCTTGAACATTTGTTATATACACTTATACTATTGTATCCTTCAAAAATAAAGTACACTCGTGCACAGACAGTAGGATTGTGGTTCGAGAGATTAGTTTCACTTTCATATGAAACAAAATTACCGATACATCTAATTAAAATAACTATTAGTAAATCGATGTGTATTTAAATCTATAATGTATATGTTGTATGAAGCAAAACACATGAATACACTATATAGAAAGAAAGAAAAACAAGACCTGCATACCTGTTGTGTGTAAACCGCAACGGTCAGATCTAAATCCGAAGAAGAGAGGCAGGGGCTCTCCGGTCACCTGGAATAAATGAAAGGTGCGTTCACGTTCCAGCGGCCTTGGAGTATATGGAATGCCGTTTAAGCCCAAATTAAATAAATACATAAATACATATCTATATATATATATATATATATAAATATGCCTATGAAATAAATAAATGAGGTTATAACTTATGATATACATTCTGAAATAAATAAGGCAATAAATATATATAAATGTACCTTTAAATACACATTTATTTATTTCATGGGACTTTTATTTCATAATGCCACATTTATTTATTTCAGGGGACTTGTATTTCATAATGCCACATTTATTTATTTCAGGGGACTTTTATTTCATAATGCCACATTTATTTATTTCAAGAGACTTTTATTTCATAATGCCACGTTTATTTATTTCAGGGGACTTTTATTTCATAATGCCACATTTATTTATTTCAGGGGACTTTTATTTCATAATGCCAGATTACATTTCCATTTCTTATATTCAAATGAACGGGGCGTGGTTAGCTCACAGATCCAGACCAAAGCAACAGCACCACAACACTGACTCAATAGCTCTTGTTTCACACTCCGGTACTCTTAAGTGGTTTGCCAACCGCCAATAAACACTATAGGCGCATTCACACCGCAGTACTTTTCCCACAAAGGTTCATGAGAACTTAGTTCATGAGAACTCTAAGTACAGATCGCGTTCACACCGGAATAAGTTCCTGGGGAAGGATTAGGCAAATGAAGCCGCTGACGTCACTTCTTCTTCTTCTGCTTTGGGTTTACTGGCAGGCCGCAAACAACTTCACGGCGTATACTGCCACCCGAAGTCCCCGGCCGGAAGTCCCCGGAGTTGGGGACTGGCTTCAGTAGAAGCTGCTGGGACTCCCAGCGGCTTATGCTACTTTTCCACCAAACCGGTTACGGTTCAAGATCCGTTCTTGTGCTTTTCTGGTGCTAAACTGGTTCTTCTCTGGTTCTGCCCCTTTTCCACCAAACAGGTTCCAGGGCTGGTTCCGGGCTAGAGCCTGATTTAGCTCTGGTTCTTCCTGTTTCAGCCGCAGCGGAGCCGGAGCCGCAGCGGAGCCGGAGCCGCAGCCGGAGCCGCAGCCGGAGCCGCAGCCGGAGCCGCAGCCGGAGCCGCAGCCGGAGCCGCAGCCGGAGCCGCAGCCGGAACCGCAGCCGGAGCCGCAGCCGGAGCCGCAGCCGGAGCCGCAGCCGGAGCCGCAGCCGGAGCCGCAGCCGGAGCCGCAGCCGGAGCCGCAGCCGGAGCCGCAGCCGGAGCCGCAGCCGGAGCCGCAGCGGAGCCGCAGCGGAGCCAGAGCCGCAGCGGAGCCGCAGCGGAGCCGCAGCGGAGCCGGCTCTAAGCACCGAAAACCGGTTCATAGCTTACCCCACTCGGCTGCCCGGCAAGAACCAAGAACCACGCTCACGTCGGAGGGGGGCAAGATTAACCTGAGCCATAACAGTTAATGGCGAGTACGGCAAATAAAAGTTGTAACAAGCAGTAGCACTGAGCAAAGTGACTAGAACGCAACCACACTTAAAAAAATCAGGCAACACTAACCAGGTTTAGTGTGATTCTGTTTATTTTTACCTTACTTTAACCATCCGTTCGCTGTTATTGATCATTGTGGAGAGCAGGCAGACGTTTTGTTTTGTATTATAGCAGCTATCGGATGGAATCAATGCATGGGCTGCACAGGTTGTCATGTCCGACTATCACAAGTAGAATCATAATGGAAAATACGCCGGTAAAATATGCCTGTAGAAAACGGCTTATGCCACAATAGGATAGCAACAAGTAGTCAAGATAGTCAGATTAGCTTCGGTTGCAATGCTAACCTTACCCATTTTATACCAGAGAAACTCATAACAGCGTTGTGATGCCAAACAGCGTCAATTCAGACTGAAACACATTCACTTGAGGGGGGGGGGGGATATTTATCAGCTGCTTGTGTGACAGTCAGACAGTGAAGACTTTACAGCGGCCGCTGCCGTGAGTTAACGGGAGAATAAACTCCAGTGGCACTGCAGCGGTCGGTAAATGCCGCTGAACAACATTAAAAAACAATGAAGCACGGCACTCTGGAGAAAAGTATAAGGGTTGAGAAATAGTTATTTAATTTAATCTGGCTTCGTATGACCCTTTCATGCATGAATTATGAAAACCTCAGTCAGGATTTTTTTACCAAGTGTTTTTATTGCCCATGGGGCATGAAAAACAAGATTTTAACTTTAGTTTCTTCTTATCTAGTTTTTTCAAATTTTGAAAAAAAAATGTGTATTATGTCCACTCAGGTGGACAGTATGCGTTAAAGTTTGAACTGAAGACATGTACATTTGGAAAAAAATCATAAATAAAGATGTGCAAACTTAAAATTACATTATAATAACATAAGTATATTGATTTACGGCCCAAAATAATATTGCAAATGAAGTATTTTCAAGAACAACAGTAGCAGTAACAGTATGAATTGTAGTTGAAATATAGCCAGTGATGCATGACGTCCACTTTAGTGGACAGGTGATTAATCATAATTTCCTGCAAACATAAAATCAATACTTTGACAATTTATGAATGATATGATTCCTTAGTTGTTACTTGATGTCAGCAACATTGTTACACCTGCAGAGTAGGGGGCGCTTTCCATAAAAGGATTGGCAAGATATCGACAATAGAGAGGCGAAGTCCCTCCCCTTCCGGTGGACCTCCATGGGACCTTATTTCGGAAAAATTATGTATTGAAGTCAATGGCGAGAGAAAGATTATCTTTCGATCCCGTTTGAATTGTGCCACGAATTACACATATGATGTTTGTCAATTTAAAAGATCATTTCGAAAGTTAAAAAAATTACAATGTGTCGTAAAACTGTGAAGTAACACATGTCAACCATTTGTGCAGATAGCATGAAGTAGAAAAGTTTGCCGATGCTAATGTAGCGTTAGCGTTAGCATTTATCCACCGGGGGCATCCGGGCTTAACACTAAAACCGCCATTGGGTCAATTTGACCCACAGCTGTTTTTTTATTGTATGTAACTTTTTTTCAATAAAATATTAAAGTCTCCCAGTCCGTGACTTTTCCTGAAAGTGTGTTATGTAGCACCCTCTGTTGTTAGAAATTGTCAATATGAAGTCAGATTGAAGAAATCGCCAAAATAATTGCCATTTATATCTATTTCCGCCAGCGGGTCATATTGACCCCACCCCTTTTCGCGCTATTGATTTCGCGCGTAAACATAAACATGACGTGTTGCTATAGCATCGCCTTTTGTCTACTGCGGTTCCTTATAGATTGAGAGATAGATTGAGAGAGAGAGAGAGATAGATAGATAGATATATTGATAGATAGTTATAGATAGAGAGAGAGATAGAGAGAGAGAGAGATAGAGAGATAGATAGTTATAGATAGATCGATAGATAGTTATAGATAGAGAGAGAGAGATAGAGAGAGAGAGAGAGAGATAGATAGATAGTTATAGATAGATCGATAGATAGTTATAGATAGATAGATAGGCTAGTTATAGATAGATAGATAGATAGATAGATAGATAGATAGATAGATAGATAGATAGATAGATAGATAGATAGATAGATAGATAGATAGATAGATAGATAGATAGATAGATAGATAGATAGATAGATAGATAGATGGATAGATAGTTATAGATATATAGATAGATCAGCACTGACTGTTCAATAAAAGAACATTTTACCTTGAAAATCAATGCATTCTAATAGCGGGTCAATTTGACCCGGTGGCGGTTTTAGGTATACAAAAACCTCTGGCGGTTCTAGTGTTAAACGGTGTATTATAGAATGATCACACCGGTGTGACAGTACTCTTCAAAGGATTCACGAAATATGACTACTACTGTTACTGTTTAACATTTTGGGTTACTTAAAGGTCCCATGTCATGGCCATTTCCACTGATCATAATTCCATTGTTGAGGTATACTAAAATAGATTTATACTGTGCATTTTTCCAAACTCACATTGGTTTCGCATACAGCATCTCTGTAAAGTGTGTGTATTCAGCAGTATTCACTCTCTCCACTAAACGGCTCGTTGCAGCTCTTTCCCCCCCTCCCTGTGAGCCCAGTGTGCTCCGATTGGTCAGCTCGGGCACTCTGTTCTGATTAGTCAACCACCAGAGAGGCTCCGCCCATGTCTAACACTGTTTTTTCGGCTCTGAGCGGAACATCAGTCTTATAATGGCGTCGGTACAGCCGTTTATTTTATACGCTAACTAACCGAACTGTACCTACAACTGTTGTTATAGAAGAGTAAGTTATTTTTACCTGTAATAAACTACTACTGTTTGATGAGAAATCAAATCATGGTTTGCTATATATGAATGATATGTTATAGGAGAACAACAACAGTAGCAGTAACAGTATGAATTGTAGTTGAAATATAGCCAGTGATGCATGACGTCCACTTTAGTGGACAGGTGATTAATCATAATTTCCTGCAAACATAAAATCAATGGTTTGCTATATATGAATGATATGTTATAGGAGCAAATAATACTAAGTATTTCCATCAAACTTTATTTTTAGAAATGTACAAAATGAACATGTGTAAATATTAGGGCTGTCAAGTTAACGCGTTAATAACGCGCTAAAGCAAAAAAAAAATAACGCCACTAATTATTTTAACGCGATTAACGCATGTGTATTTTTTGTCCTCGGCCGCCCCGTAGTTTCAGAGCGCATCGAGTTTAAAATACCATCTACAAGCTGATGCTGACAGCCCCGCTCCTGCCGCCCGCTTGTGGCAGACCACACTTCCACGCTCACCGGCAGGCCCGGACTGGCCATCGGGAGGACCGGGAGGGTGTGTGTATGTGTTGCGCGAGCGAGGCACACCTTACGTGTTGTATTATTGTATGAGAGAGGTTCCAGGTTGAATTGAGGCGAATATTTGTAATGTCTGAGGTTGTTGTGTTTAATATTCATGAGAATATTTGTCATTGTTCAAATGATAATAAACAAACATATAAAGCATATTTGTCCACTCATATGTTGATAAGAGTATTAAAAACTTGCAAAATATCCCTTTAAGGTACATTTAGAACAGATAAAAAATGTGCGATTAATTTGCGATTAATCGCGATTAACTATGGACAATCATGCGATTAATCGCGATTAAATATTTTAATCGACTGACAGCCCTAGTAAATGTACATATATATATATACACTGTATATCATCCATTCCTCCCCTTATAGGCGTTTTCGGCATCTTGCCTATCGCAGCTTTGTAAACTGGTGCGGGGGCTTTTTAGGACGAGGCATCAGAGTGGTCATCCCGTGTGTGTGTTGTCCGGCAGATACGCCAGGAGTTTCCTGATCCGGCTGGACGAAAATCAAATGCAAATCACAAAATATTAGAGAAACTTAGTTGTTTTAGATTCGTTAGTAGTAGTTGTGGTAGGAGTGTGTATCTATCTAATTTATCTATCTAATCAACACAGTTAGCTTGCCAGCTAATATGCTAACCTACGTTTGCTAGTTGTTCAGTGAAATATGCCAATCTACTATACAGCTAGTCTAGGCTAGCAAGAACATGTTTACAATTGCAATCTTATACGGGTAGTCTGCTACGTTCGGTCATTCATTGTAGCTGGCATGAAAACAATGTTTTCCCTAGCATGTCTAGCTCTAGGTAGCCTTGTTGTTTAGCTATGTAGCATACACGCTATGAACGGTAGCTCGGTAGCATACACGCCAGGAACGCCAACTATAATGTACGGTAAATCACCCGGAGTATACTGTCTATGAGTATTTCGTGTGTGATTGCAGACATTCTCCAGCTATGAGATACATGTAAGGCCATCTGCTAACATTGGAGTTGATATATGGAAACGCTAGCAACTTAGTTAGCCCAGTTAGCATTGCTCGCACACACACAGACACACACACTGCTGGAGGAGCAGACAGGCTTGGCGATAAAGCTAGAACAAGCGAAACTCATCCTGAGCACACACAAACACTCACAGCTGAAGTAAAAACAATAAGTGTGGCTTGATATTGAGTAAGAAAAAGGTTTATAACGCTGTGAGCATGGGTCTGCGGAGAGCATTTCAACGTAATAGTCCGAAAAAACGTTTACCCATTTAAACAGTCGTGGTAGATACCTTGTTTGTTTTAAACATCATAAATACACAAACAACAATGAATACATACAGTTTGTTCACCCAAACTCCCGCTGGTCCAAACAAAGTAGGAACAGCATCGTTCTTCAGTGCCCTACGCTGTACATATCCAGCATGAATCCTGAAAGGTTTTGGGAAGCTTTGTTACGTGAAAGGCTATTTTTTTGTTTGGGTCAGTAAGGTTACATTTTTATCCATCAATCATCATATATTTGTTGATTATATTTTGCATTTTACGTACAGCAGCAAAGAGAATAATATTTACCTCATATCATAACAGAAAATTATCATGAAAATTATAGCGATGAGTTATTCAAGTTTTTCTATTATTGATATTAATATCCATGAACATCCCCACTGTGTGCCGCTCAGTGGCGCTCTCTGCTGCTCGTTAACATACATGGCATGCTCATGAACGTGCAGGAATGAAACTGTCACAGTTGGAGCGTGAATCCATGCTTGAACATTTGTTATATACACTTATACTATTGTATCCTTCAAAAATAAAGTACACTCGTGCACAGACAGTAGGATTGTGGTTCGAGAGATTAGTTTCACTTTCATATGAAACAAAATTACCGATACATCTAATTAAAATAACTATTAGTAAATCGATGTGTATTTAAATCTATAATGTATATGTTGTATGAAGCAAAACACATGAATACACTATATAGAAAGAAAGAAAAACAAGACCTGCATACCTGTTGTGTGTAAACCGCAACGGTCAGATCTAAATCCGAAGAAGAGAGGCAGGGGCTCTCCGGTCACCTGGAATAAATGAAAGGTGCGTTCACGTTTCAGCGGCCTTGGAGTATATGGAATGCCGTTTAAGCCCAAATTAAATAAATACATAAATACATATCTATATATATATATATATATATATAAATATGCCTATGAAATAAATAAATGAGGTTATAACTTATGATATACATTCTGAAATAAATAAGGCAATAAATATATATAAATGTACCTTTAAATACACATTTATTTATTTCATGGGACTTTTATTTCATAATGCCACATTTATTTATTTCAGGGGACTTGTATTTCATAATGCCACATTTATTTATTTCAGGGGACTTTTATTTCATAATGCCACATTTATTTATTTCAAGAGACTTTTATTTCATAATGCCACGTTTATTTATTTCAGGGGACTTTTATTTCATAATGCCACATTTATTTATTTCAGGGGACTTTTATTTCATAATGCCACATTACATTTCCATTTCTTATATTCAAATGAACGGGGCGTGGTTAGCTCACAGATCCAGACCAAAGCAACAGCACCACAACACTGACTCAATAGCTCTTGTTTCACACTCCGGTACTCTTAAGTGGTTTGCCAACCGCCAATAAACACTATAGGCGCATTCACACCGCAGTACTTTTCCCACAAAGGTTCATGAGAACTTAGTTCATGAGAACTCTAAGTACAGATCGCGTTCACACCGGAATAAGTTCCTGGGGAAGGATTAGGCAAATGAAGCCGCTGACGTCACTTCTTCTTCTTCTGCTTTGGGTTTACTGGCAGGCCGCAAACAACTTCACGGCGTATACTGCCACCCGAAGTCCCCGGCCGGAAGTCCCCGGAGTTGGGGACTGGCTTCAGTAGAAGCTGCTGGGACTCCCAGCGGCTTATGCTACTTTTCCACCAAACCGGTTACGGTTCAAGATCCGTTCTTGTGCTTTTCTGGTGCTAAACTGGTTCTTCTCTGGTTCTGCCCCTTTTCCACCAAACAGGTTCCAGGGCTGGTTCCGGGCTAGAGCCTGATTTAGCTCTGGTTCTTCCTGTTTCAGCCGCAGCGGAGCCGGAGCCGCAGCGGAGCCGGAGCCGCAGCCGGAGCCGCAGCCGGAGCCGCAGCCGGAGCCGCAGCCGGAGCCGCAGCCGGAGCCGCAGCCGGAGCCGCAGCCGGAGCCGCAGCCGGAGCCGCAGCCGGAACCGCAGCCGGAGCCGCAGCCGGAGCCGCAGCCGGAGCCGCAGCCGGAGCCGCAGCCGGAGCCGCAGCCGGAGCCGCAGCGGAGCCGCAGCGGAGCCAGAGCCGCAGCGGAGCCGCAGCGGAGCCGGCTCTAAGCCGGCTCTAAGCACCGAAAACCGGTTCATAGCTTACCCCACTCGGCTGCCCGGCAAGAACCAAGAACCACGCTCACGTCGGAGGGGGGCAAGATTAACCTGAGCCATAACAGTTAATGGCGAGTACGGCAAATAAAAGTTGTAACAAGCAGTAGCGCTGAGCAAAGTGACTAGAACGCAACCACACTTAAAAAAATCAGGCAACACTAACCAGGTTTAGTGTGATTCTGTTTATTTTTACCTTACTTTAACCATCCGTTCGCTGTTATTGATCATTGTGGAGAGCAGGCAGACGTTTTGTTTTGTATTATAGCAGCTATCGGATGGAATCAATGCATGGGCTGCACAGGTTGTCATGTCCGACTATCACAAGTAGAATCATAATGGAAAATACGCCGGTAAAATATGCCTGTAGAAAACGGCTTATGCCACAATAGGATAGCAACAAGTAGTCAAGATAGTCAGATTAGCTTCGGTTGCAATGCTAACCTTACCCATTTTATACCAGAGAAACTCATAACAGCGTTGTGATGCCAAACAGCGTCAATTCAGACTGAAACACATTCACTTGAGGGGGGGGGGGATATTTATCAGCTGCTTGTGTGACAGTCAGACAGTGAAGACTTTACAGCGGCCGCTGCCGTGAGTTAACGGGAGAATAAACTCCAGTGGCACTGCAGCGGTCGGTAAATGCCGCTGAACAACATTAAAAAACAATGAAGCACGGCACTCTGGAGAAAAGTATAAGGGTTGAGAAATAGTTATTTAATTTAATCTGGCTTCGTATGACCCTTTCATGCATGAATTATGAAAACCTCAGTCAGGATTTTTTTACCAAGTGTTTTTATTGCCCATGGGGCATGAAAAACAAGATTTTAACTTTAGTTTCTTCTTATCTAGTTTTTTCAAATTTTGAAAAAAAAATGTGTATTATGTCCACTCAGGTGGACAGTATGCGTTAAAGTTTGAACTGAAGACATGTACATTTGGAAAAAAAATCATAAATAAAGATGTGCAAACTTAAAATTACATTATAATAACATAAGTATATTGATTTACGGCCCAAAATAATATTGCAAATGAAGTATTTTCAAGAACAACAGTAGCAGTAACAGTATGAATTGTAGTTGAAATATAGCCAGTGATGCATGACGTCCACTTTAGTGGACAGGTGATTAATCATAATTTCCTGCAAACATAAAATCAATACTTTGACAATTTATGAATGATATGATTCCTTAGTTGTTACTTGATGTCAGCAACATTGTTACACCTGCAGAGTAGGGGGCGCTTTCCATAAAAGGATTGGCAAGATATCGACAATAGAGAGGCGAAGTCCCTCCCCTTCCGGTGGACCTCCATGGGACCTTATTTCGGAAAAATTATGTATTGAAGTCAATGGCGAGAGAAAGATTATCTTTGGATCCCGTTTGAATTGTGCCACGAATTACACATATGATGTTTGTCAATTTAAAAGATCATTTCGAAAGTTAAAAAAATGACAATGTGTCGTAAAACTGTGAAGTAACACATGTCAACCATTTGTGCAGATAGCATGAAGTAGAAAAGTTTGCCGATGCTAATGTAGCGTTAGCGTTAGCATTTATCCACCGGGGGCATCCGGGCTTAACACTAAAACCGCCATTGGGTCAATTTGACCCACAGCTGTTTTTTTATTGTATGTAACTTTTTTTCAATAAAATATTAAAGTCTCCCAGTCCGTGACTTTTCCTGAAAGTGTGTTATGTAGCACCCTCTGTTGTTAGAAATTGTCAATATGAAGTCAGATTGAAGAAATCGCCAAAATAATTGCCATTTATATCTATTTCCGCCAGCGGGTCATATTGACCCCACCCCTTTTCGCGCTATTGATTTCGCGCGTAAACATAAACATGACGTGTTGCTATAGCATCGCCTTTTGTCTACTGCGGTTCCTTATAGATTGAGAGATAGATTGAGAGAGAGAGAGAGATAGATAGATAGATATATTGATAGATAGTTATAGATAGAGAGAGAGATAGAGAGAGAGAGAGATAGAGAGATAGATAGTTATAGATAGATCGATAGATAGTTATAGATAGAGAGAGAGAGATAGAGAGAGAGAGAGAGATAGATAGATAGTTATAGATAGATCGATAGATAGTTATAGATAGATAGATAGGCTAGTTATAGATAGATAGATAGATAGATAGATAGATAGATAGATAGATAGATAGATAGATAGATAGATAGATAGATAGATAGATAGATAGATAGATAGATAGATAGATAGATAGATAGATAGATAGATAGATAGATAGATAGATAGATAGATAGATAGATAGATAGATGGATAGATAGTTATAGATATATAGATAGATCAGCACTGACTGTTCAATAAAAGAACATTTTACCTTGAAAATCAATGCATTCTAATAGCGGGTCAATTTGACCCGGTGGCGGTTTTAGGTATACAAAAACCTCTGGCGGTTCTAGTGTTAAACGGTGTATTATAGAATGATCACACCGGTGTGACAGTACTCTTCAAAGGATTCACGAAATATGACTACTACTGTTACTGTTTAACATTTTGGGTTACTTAAAGGTCCCATGTCATGGCCATTTCCACTGATCATAATTCCATTGTTGAGGTATACTAAAATAGATTTATACTGTGCATTTTTCCAAACTCACATTGGTTTCGCATACAGCATCTCTGTAAAGTGTGTGTATTCAGCAGTATTCACTCTCTCCACTAAACGGCTCGTTGCAGCTCTTTCCCCCCCTCCCTGTGAGCCCAGTGTGCTCCGATTGGTCAGCTCGGGCACTCTGTTCTGATTAGTCAACCACCAGAGAGGCTCCGCCCATGTCTAACACTGTTTTTTCGGCTCTGAGCGGAACATCAGTCTTATAATGGCGTCGGTACAGCCGTTTATTTTATACGCTAACTAACCGAACTGTACCTACAACTGTTGTTATAGAAGAGTAAGTTATTTTTACCTGTAATAAACTACTACTGTTTGATGAGAAATCAAATCATGGTTTGCTATATATGAATGATATGTTATAGGAGAACAACAACAGTAGCAGTAACAGTATGAATTGTAGTTGAAATATAGCCAGTGATGCATGACGTCCACTTTAGTGGACAGGTGATTAATCATAATTTCCTGCAAACATAAAATCAATGGTTTGCTATATATGAATGATATGTTATAGGAGCAAATAATACTAAGTATTTCCATCAAACTTTATTTTTAGAAATGTACAAAATGAACATGTGTAAATATTAGGGCTGTCAAGTTAACGCGTTAATAACGCGCTAAAGCAAAAAAAAAATAACGCCACTAATTATTTTAACGCGATTAACGCATGTGTATTTTTTGTCCTCGGCCGCCCCGTAGTTTCAGAGCGCATCGAGTTTAAAATACCATCTACAAGCTGATGCTGACAGCCCCGCTCCTGCCGCCCGCTTGTGGCAGACCACACTTCCACGCTCACCGGCAGGCCCGGACTGGCCATCGGGAGGACCGGGAGGGTGTGTGTATGTGTTGCGCGAGCGAGGCACACCTTACGTGTTGTATTATTGTATGAGAGAGGTTCCAGGTTGAATTGAGGCGAATATTTGTAATGTCTGAGGTTGTTGTGTTTAATATTCATGAGAATATTTGTCATTGTTCAAATGATAATAAACAAACATATAAAGCATATTTGTCCACTCATATGTTGATAAGAGTATTAAAAACTTGCAAAATATCCCTTTAAGGTACATTTAGAACAGATAAAAAATGTGCGATTAATTTGCGATTAATCGCGATTAACTATGGACAATCATGCGATTAATCGCGATTAAATATTTTAATCGACTGACAGCCCTAGTAAATGTACATATATATATATACACTGTATATCATCCATTCCTCCCCTTATAGGCGTTTTCGGCATCTTGCCTATCGCAGCTTTGTAAACTGGTGCGGGGGCTTTTTAGGACGAGGCATCAGAGTGGTCATCCCGTGTGTGTGTTGTCCGGCAGATACGCCAGGAGTTTCCTGATCCGGCTGGACGAAAATCAAATGCAAATCACAAAATATTAGAGAAACTTAGTTGTTTTAGATTCGTTAGTAGTAGTTGTGGTAGGAGTGTGTATCTATCTAATTTATCTATCTAATCAACACAGTTAGCTTGCCAGCTAATATGCTAACCTACGTTTGCTAGTTGTTCAGTGAAATATGCCAATCTACTATACAGCTAGTCTAGGCTAGCAAGAACATGTTTACAATTGCAATCTTATACGGGTAGTCTGCTACGTTCGGTCATTCATTGTAGCTGGCATGAAAACAATGTTTTCCCTAGCATGTCTAGCTCTAGGTAGCCTTGTTGTTTAGCTATGTAGCATACACGCTATGAACGGTAGCTCGGTAGCATACACGCCAGGAACGCCAACTATAATGTACGGTAAATCACCCGGAGTATACTGTCTATGAGTATTTCGTGTGTGATTGCAGACATTCTCCAGCTATGAGATACATGTAAGGCCATCTGCTAACATTGGAGTTGATATATGGAAACGCTAGCAACTTAGTTAGCCCAGTTAGCATTGCTCGCACACACACAGACACACACACTGCTGGAGGAGCAGACAGGCTTGGCGATAAAGCTAGAACAAGCGAAACTCATCCTGAGCACACACAAACACTCACAGCTGAAGTAAAAACAATAAGTGTGGCTTGATATTGAGTAAGAAAAAGGTTTATAACGCTGTGAGCATGGGTCTGCGGAGAGCATTTCAACGTAATAGTCCGAAAAAACGTTTACCCATTTAAACAGTCGTGGTAGATACCTTGTTTGTTTTAAACATCATAAATACACAAACAACAATGAATACATACAGTTTGTTCACCCAAACTCCCGCTGGTCCAAACAAAGTAGGAACAGCATCGTTCTTCAGTGCCCTACGCTGTACATATCCAGCATGAATCCTGAAAGGTTTTGGGAAGCTTTGTTACGTGAAAGGCTGGCAGAGGGTGTGGCCATAGCTCTGGGCGTAGCTACTGGCCATTCCTACGTCACGATACCCAGGAAGTAAACAATGGACAATGATGTATCTCCAACGAGGAGTTTTGGGGAGGTATTTTCTGTGTTAGAGTTTTACTTGCTACAGGGTGTACTTTGAGGGTTTTGACTCTGCACACCGTTTACATGCATACAAACCTTGAAGTGGGATGGGTAATAACCGGAAAAGCATGACATGGGACCTTTACTTAATGTTACTTCATGTTAAGGCTAATAAAAATGACAAGGCTAAGGCTGTAATGCTAACTAACGTGCTTGCTACTAGCTAGGTAGAACTTGATCCAGCCACTCCTGGTCCTTTCATCAGACGGGAAGCGAAAGGACGAGCAAGACCCATTGCTGGTATGATAACAACCCGGTAGGCTACTAAGCACACAGGCATCTTGTTAAAGTTATCTTATCTTAGCTATCTCTTATATTTAGTGGAGGAAAAAACAGTTATGACATCACTTACGCGACTCTGGGATTTGCAGATTGGTTCCACTGTCATGTCTTTATGAAGAATATCGAGCTACAGCCAGAAACTTAAAGAGGCCCTATTATGCTTTTTGGGGATTTCCCTTTGTTTTATAGAGGTTTTAGTGCATGTAAATGGTCTGCTAAGGGAGTTTCTCTCAGGGGGACCCCTGCCTGAAACGCCTCCATTTGACTCTTTGTTTACTTCCAACAAAGGGACATTAATACATGCGCTTTTATTGGTAAGTAAGTAAGAGTAGTCCACTTCACAGAGCTCCAAACTTTCAGAATCACAGTGTTCACATTCAAGCAAGCTTTATTATGTGATATCAAGCAGTAAAGCAGGTTTCAAGCATAGGTTTGAGCTCGCTTATATACAGCTGTGCAGGTGTGTGTGGTTACAGGTTGTGTAGTACAATTAACGACAGTGAAAGGTATTAGTTTGTAAATCTGAATTCAAGCAGGGTTTAGACCAAATATGCCCCTCTGGTGAGTGTGATTGGTGAAATCTAGATCTACTCTACAGCAGTAATAATGAACAGACTAACATCAATCAGTGAAATAAAAGGAAGTTCAGAACAGAAACTGATTTGGCCATTGTTGAATTTCTAAAACGTAAAACATTGCATCAAAAATAAATGTTGGTTAATTGTCAGATATATCACATTTTGTATAAAATAATTATAAGAAACAACAGGCAGACCATGCATGTAAGTCACCTCACAAAATGATTATTCTATGATCATGAGAAAATGGTTGAGTGTGGATCAAATCAGAAAATATGACCAACTGGTTTCTAAAGGTTGTCTATTCAGCTCTTTAATGAAAATGATGACGTTCTCAAGAAAACCAACTTGTTCTGTCAACTTCACACACAACTGTCCTCACGAAGACTGTATAATACAAAGGTTAAAACTTTTCTAACTAAAAGATAGATTTTTACCCTGCACTCTCTAACCATATGTTTTATCATGTTTTTCTCAACCCGGTATCACGGCAAGACGTGAACATGTGACAATCTACCATGCTGGGAGACGTGAATATGTCACGGTTTCGTCCCTTCAAACGTGACAGTTACACAGTATTGTTAACATGGCCCAACCAGTGGAGAAATACCCGGAAGTGCCAATCAAATGCTCTACCAAGACTATTGGTCGGTTTTTATTGTCAAAATTAGATGTTTTTAATTTATTTTTTAATAGTCACACTCGATTTCAACAATTTTCTTGTGGCCCTAGCTGGTCGACACCTCTTTTAGCAGAAACAATGGCTACATTCATGTATTAAATCCATGTTAATCCATGTGTGTGGATGATAGACTGTATATGTAAAGGTGTGGATGTGGAATTAACGGACGTGACGTTGTGCGATTGCGTTGCCAGGCAACAGCTTCGGTTCATGTTAATTTACAAACTCTTCAACTAGAACCGTAGTTATATTTAAAAACATTTTAGAAGGCCTCACGAAATACTTTAATGTAAATTTAAATGTAAATGTGAAGGAATGTGTGTATAACAAAATACAAACGTCATAAAAAATACCGGAAACAGACGTAGGCAAGGTCCTCAGCTCGGTGATTCGATGGTTTAGCCGCAATGCACGTTGGGAAATGGTGTTTATGCGATGTGAAATCTGAAAACATTTTTTAAAAATAAAATAATACTTTATTCCGAGTGTGCTTGCTTTTCTCTTTGAAAGTCATCACATAACGGCATTGTAATACACGGTTCGGCTGCATTAAATATTACATATATGCCGTAGTTCTGTATTTATAGAGCCCTGATGAGAAGACTTCTGGACAAACAGGAAGCACTGCCGCCAAAACTGAAAACGTGACGTGGATCATAAATATATCAGCAATTAAACAACATCTTACATTTCTTTTCACACAATACGTCTCCTTGCAGTATCAATACTAATTTGGCTGACTTTTATATTTGATCCAATTGGTAGATAGGTTATATTTACACCATAACGGTGCACAGCTGATATAAGAGGACTTGTAGTTTTTAAAGATATTACTGATTTTCTTTGAATATAAGAATGTAAATACTGAGTTGAGAGAATAGTCAGGGGATTTGGGTGATGGGAGACACATCTATGGATTCAGAATTTCAATAGCTTACTGTTAAATGACGGATATACCTTTCTGTCTGTGATGTTTTACAAATCAGATAATAGAAGTCTAGAAGGCTTTAGTTACACCTGAGTAAAATTCAGGGAAAGCTGATTGTCAAGTGCCAACAATCAGGAGAGATATTTGATAGTTGCTGCTTGACAAGACTAAACATTTATCTGCAGATCCCTATAAAGTATATTCATTACTCGTTATTCTCTACTAATAGTTAATTAAAGACTGTATATAATGGCTATTTTGCATATCCCTTTCAAGATTTCAAGATTTTATAAGGTTCATTGACATATCATATACACAACTAATTCAATAACGTGCTTTAACCACTAGGCGGTGCACACAAGGTACACACAGCCATAATAACTTTGTATTATTAGTGTAGGACACTTGTGTATGTATAACATCTGAAGATGTGTAGTTTTATTCATGTTTTCACATAATTGTACAGGATATTGCTATATTATTTCACATGTTTTACTTCTAATATCTGATTTGTAAAACATCACAGACAGAAAGGTATATCCGTCATTTAACAGTAAGCTATTGAAATTCTGAATCCATAGATGTGTCTCCCATCACCCAAATCCCCTGACTATTCTCTCAACTCAGTATTTACATTCTTATATTCAAAGAAAATCAGTAATATCTTTAAAAACTACAAGTCCTTTTATATCAGCTGTGCACCGTTATGGTGTAAATATAACCTATCTACCAATTGGATCAAATATAAAAGTCAGCCGAATTAGTATTGATACTGCAAGGAGACGTATTGTGTGAAAAGAAATGTAAGATGTTGTTTAATTGCTGATATATTTATGATCCACGTCACGTTTTCAGTTTTATGCGGCAGTTTGTCCAGAAGTCTTCTCATCAGGGCTCTATAAATACAGAACTACAGCAGATATGTAATATTTAATGCAGCCGAACCGTGTATTACAATGCCGTTATGTGATGACTTTCAAAGAGAAAAGCAAGCACACTCGGAATAAAGTATTATTTTATTTTTAAAAAATGTTTTCAGATTTCACATCGCATAAACACCATTTCCCAACGTGCATTGCGGCTAAACCATCGAATCACCGAGCTGAGGACCTTGCCTACGTCTGTTTCCGGTATTTTTTATGACGTTTGTATTTTGTTATACACACATTCCTTCACATTTAAATTTAAATTTACATTAAAGTATTTCATGAGGCCTTCTAAAATGTTTTTAAATATAACGACGGTTCTAGTTGAAGAGTTTGTAAATTAACATGAACCGAAGCTGTTGCCTGGCAACGCAATCGCACAACGTCACGTCCGTTAATTCCACATCCACACCTTTATATATACAGTCTATGATCCACACACATGGATTAACATCGATTTAATACATTAATGTAGCCTTTGTTTCTGCTAAAAGAGGTATCGACCAGCTAGGGCCACAAGAAAATCGGCGAAATCGAGTGTGACGATTAAAAAATAAATTAAAAACATCTAATTTTGACAATAAAAACCGACCAATAGTCTTGGTAGAGCATTTGATTGGCACTTCCGGGTATTTCTCCACTGGTTGGGCCATGTTAACAATACCGTGTAACTGTCACGTTTGAAGGGACGAAACCGTGACATATTCACGTCTCCCAGCATGGTAGATCGTCACATGTTCACGTCTTGCCGTGATACCGGGTTGGTTTTTCTAGTGGATAGAGAAAACATGAAATCCATCTTCAAAGCAAAATGTAAGGAACCATTGGAAAGTTGGACAGCTCCCTATAGACAAACTAGAGTAGCAGGATCCAGAGTCAACACCTGTTTGTGAGCAAGCATTTTTTTAGATGTACATTAAAACACCCCTGATTATATGTTCTTATCAAAATATCTAAATAAGTCATGAACCTATAGTTACACAATTAGTTGTCAGTTGTTGTTGTGTCCTGATTTCTTAACAAATAAATTGAATGTTAGTGTGACCTTTTATAGAGGTAATATAATAATATTATGACCTGACACTTGATCAAAATACTGTGTTTTACTCGAAAATACTACAGTCAAATTAGTAAATGTTACGCAGATGATGCAACTAACTTTTCCTGTAAGGTGGCACAAGATTTCCCAATTCATAAAAGCTACTAACTCTGAATTACACACCATGTATACAAAAATTAATAAAGCAAAGATATTCCTAACACATGGATAAGCAGTTCCTTTTGATATGCTTTGGCCCTTAAAACTTTTATTTTTGTAAGGCTGTTACAGGTATATAGTTCGCATGAATTGGTTTTGAAAAGAGGTTTAATAATAACATTATTATTGCTGCAAAGATTTGTAATTGATAACAATTGAAAAAAAAAAGTCTTGGTGTTAAGATGTTAAAGATAACTAAGTGATGTATTCACAAGTGGCAACCCAGAACCCTTTAAACTAAATACAGAGTAACAAATGAATCTAGTGCGGATATAGTTGAATGCACCAGGATTGACATTCTTTGCACATTCAACATGAATTCATACCTATCAGTTCATTTTCATTCTGATCTAAAGGCTTAATGTTGACTCGGGTAACCTGCTGTAGTTGTTTAACGACAGTTCTAACAATCAGTTTTACATTTATCTGATCACAATTTAATTATTTACATCACAAGTTAACTTGAAGCTTCATTCTTCTTTGGCATTCCCTTTTTTCTCCGTTTGTTTTGGTTTGCAAGCTCATGTTGCAGATTTGATCTCAGGAGCTGCAAGAAACAAAAGAATAAAAATCAACCACTGATAAAAAGTGTTCATCTTCAGATCCTAAAGTAAGAATATCCTTTATTAGTACCACAATGAAGAAGGTTGGAATGTTACCCTGTTTTGTCTTTTCAGTCATATTTAAGAGAGCACCATCAGTGGGATCTATCATAGACAAGGGCTATGGGGGGGTACATCTCTGGCGCTTCAACATTGCCGTATTATGTGTTGGCACTTTTGGTTGAAGCGTAATTGCTTTTACTTTGCATTGCATTGCCAGCTCTATAAATCTTTTCGCCCAAAAAATATTTAGCGATATTTGGAGCTGTGATGCTGGCTGTATGAGGGTGCCCAGTCTGTCAATAAAGTGTTTATTATTTACCCTCAATGACTGAACAGTAGACACCGGTTTGTAGCTAGCTAGATAGCAATATTGCCAGCTAGCTTGTTAGACGGGTAGCTAAGCTCGCTTATCAGGTATATAAATAGCAAATGTTAGCTAGCTTGATTTACGGACGGACGGACAGACAGACAGACAGACAGACAGACAGACAGACAGACAGACAGACAGACAGATGTCTGTCTGTCTGTCAGATAGATAGATAGATAGATAGATAGAGAACATTCGCTAGCTAAATAGCTAACGTTTGCTTGCCAAAAAGCACACTAACAGGTTATTGACTTTGGTCTATGTTAACTTGTTTTTATAAATGTTAACACTATGGACCTTTTTCTACCCTCTGACAGTGAGAGTTATTTTAAGTTGTCGACATGAGCTTTAGTACGCAGTCTGACCGACTACGTTTTGGTAGCAGGGGCCATCTACACCAAAAGACACTACAGAATTATTAAAAAAATGCTCTCATACAAGATTTTGGGCCCTTGTGAATGTGATATGTCATCCTGTCAGTAACCAACAGAGGATGGATGTGGTACTGTACAATCATTTCATAGGCACAGTGTAGTTGATAGTTTGAACAGGACGTAGGAAAAGGGCCGGGGTTACATAAGGTGAATGCTGTAGGTGTCTCAATCACAGATTGAAAAGGTAAAATAACCCTAAAGAATGCTATAGAGTGAAAATGTTAAATTCAGGAATATTGTCCAAGAATCTACTCAATATAAAGAGTTATCAGTTAAATGATCCGACATGTGAAGAAAATAAATGTTGTTATCAACCAGCTAGAACTGTGAAGAAGAAGAAGGTGTGTCTTACGATGTCACGGTGCACCCGGACACGTGAGCGGCGGTGCCGGTGTACTGGACCTCACAGCGGGCTACGTTGTTGTTGAAGTTGGACTCTGGGACCTGCTGCCGGGGGTTCACTGTCACCTGCCAGCACAACACAACATCAGTCAAGAGGGCACCCTCTGAAGTTTAATGGATAAGTTGGTGGTATTAAATGTTTTTCTTAATATTATCAAATCACACAAAACGTCAATGTGTTAGTCCCTCACTACCTAAGGACTTCCTGTTTGTGGCACTCAGCTCCATGCATATTGGTCATACTGAGGACAGTTATATTTATAAACACCTCACAAATATATTATTCAATATATAAAAGACAAAGTCATTTCTTCAAACAGCTGGTCACTGTATTTCTATTAAACTTTGAAAAATACTGCATTAGTTTAAGACTATGTTCCGATGCACATTTATCCATACCATACTGGAATCCATTGTGCACTTGTGAGTATTTCAAGAAAAACACAAGGAGAATATAAAATAATTTAAAGACAATGCCCCCCAATACACTGTCAGTAGAATCACAGACCTTAAGGATGTATTTTCCAGGAGAGACGTCAGTGATGTCGATCCACTGACAGTCAATGTCAGCGTTGTAGGTGTCATAACAACCTGGACTCAAACCCTTAAAACACACACACATAGAGATATACAAGCACGTTACAATTAATGGCGTCAATCGATTACAAAAAATATATAATATTCTATGATTAATCATGATTAATTCCTAGTTCAAATACTAGTATATACTTGTATTTTAGGGGGAGATAATATATATGTGGTGTTGTATTAAAGAAATACATGACAAACTGGTAAGATAAATCTGAGTTTTTTTTAACTGTATTATAACATGTTTTTTGAATTATTGGCCTGAAGTTGACAATTTTCGGACAAATCTAAAGCATTGAAAAAGCCGCTGTCACAGAGAGCCGCTGTGACGATGTGTGTGGGTGTGGGTGTACCTACCTGTGTGTGTGTGTGTGTGTGTGTGTGTGTGTGTGTGTGTGTGTGTGTGTGTGTGTGTGTGTGTGTGTGTGTGTGTGTGTGTGTGTGTGTGTGTGTGTGTGTGTGTGTGTGTGTGTGTGTGCGTGTGTGTGTGTGTGTGGGGGGGGGGTACCTGGGTGTGTGAGGTGCAGGCGAAGCGGCGGTAGTACCCCGGGTCACAGGACGTGTCCTCCAGACAGAAGCTGGCCTTGTGGCCCTCAGCTACCTGACTCTGAGTCTGAGCGTCCAGCAGCTCGTACAGACTGAACTCATCCATGCTGTGGAAGTGACTAACAACAATACATGAAGGACCAAAAGTTTATATACCAGTTCATTCATTCTCATATCAAGCTGCTAACACCAACACCTACTTATGACAGCTGTGCCACTCCCAGGAATATCGGGGTTTACTGGGCAGAAAGTCAGCTGTTCCCTGGTTCTTCACCCTCTGAGGAAACCTCAACAGAACCCTGGTGTCATAATCACTGGCAGAACTGGAAGAGCTGGAGGAGGAGAGGAGAGAGGAAAGAGGAGGGGATATAGAGGAGACGAGGAATTGAAATAGAAGATGAATGAGGAAAGGAGAGAAGGGAGAGACGACAAGGAGAGGACACATGAATATTTACTCTTATAACATGGAACCAGGTTTAAATCAATTGGGAATTAAATGTAACCAGGTGTTACAAGTTAAAGTGGACCTATCATGCTATATTTAAATGATATATTGTAGGGCCATACCTATATAAGGTATATTTATACGTTTCTGCTTTCAAAATACCAAACAGATCATGCATTTTAGCCATGCCTCATTTCGCTCTATTTGCTGTTTGCTGTCTACGGGGCTGATTCTGTGAGCTGCAGCTGACCACGCCCCCCTGCAGGAGAGGGGAGCGCTCCGAGCGTGCTCTGATCAAGTCAGAAGAGGGGGAGAAAAATAGATCTCCGTCCTCCGTGTTTTATTATATAGAGTCGTTATTCATTTGTTTTAAAGCTCAATAAATAACAAAGAAGACCTTTGACCGGCACTTTTCAATTTTTTTTCAGAAGATTTAAACTTTAACGGACATCTTGACCGGCGAAAGAAAACCTAATTGAAACTCTGCCGCACGGTCCCCTCGTTCCTTGGAAGAGGCGGAGAGGTGGGTGTTTGTCATCTGCTGGTGGACTAACCGGAGAGAATTACAGTGCTTGCCTCGACGGGGAGGGATTGCATTGAATTACAGCAGCAGGAGCAAACGCTTGCCTCGGGGCGGGGGGAAAAAAAGCCACAGCGGAGAACAAACAGAAGGGGAACCATGGCAACCATGCACGGGAAGTCTTCTTCGCTGCTTTTGTGGCAGACAAAGCGCAGCGCCACTTACAGGCCTGGCATATGTACTACAGCGTCTCCAGCGCTTTCGAGCGGCAATGGCCGGCCGTGGCCCAACCCCACATTCCCCTGATAGGTGGAGAGTTGGCCCAATAGCCATAGCGCCACCGTCCTGACGTCAGGACAGTGTTCAAATCTGGATCAGTTTTTATCAGATCCGTTGCAGCCCCTTTTTTAGAGATTTGGGTATGGAGGAAAATAGAGAGGGTTGTGTTTTCTGACACTTGGTGAGTTCCCTGGAACACCGGGGACACATATTCATGTGTAAAAGACGTACAAAAGTGCATTTTGCATGATAGGTCCCCTTTAAATAAAGGAAACGTTCAAACATGAAGATGATTAAGAATCAGTCCTCTGTGCTTGGGAAACATTTGAGCTTTTAGGATACCAGAAGGGAAAGAAGCGCACTGGGTTTTACTTTTATTATGTCACAACATGTTTAAATCTCCCCAGAAAATTGGCCAACTTTATAACGTACCCGCCTCTATAGTCTTAAAGCATATAATAAAAGTCTGCAGGGCACCAGTGTGTTTCACATCAGTCTGATAACTGATTTGAACAGCCTTTCACTTTCACTGCAAACTATTTATTCTATTGTTCTATTTGCCTTGGTGAGATTTGGGCAGTCATACAGACCGGGCGTGTGTTATCTTACGAGGCGAGGCAGTTCTCCTCTGCAGCGCAGCGGAGGTTGTACATCGGCATTCTTTGGATGTAGGTGCCGATCTGGATGTAGTTCGGGTCAGGAACCAGATCAGGGAGACCTACGGAAAGCAACACAGGACACAATAAGATTACAGGAGCTCTGATCTCTGATGAAAACAGTCCTAAGGAAAGCGTTTATGGCATGTAGAGAATCCGTCTCTAAGATATTGAACCGCAAAATACTCCCGTAAGAATCGCCAGAGCTGCTTTGTTAGTCGCTTTTGATGAAGGTAAATTAAATGTAATGGGTTGATTTCAAACATAATGTTTTTTTTAATGAGAAGACATAAAGTCACAAAAATGTTTTCGCCAAGCAGTAGAGGAATGCAACAAAGCACATTTGATCAAGTATTTAATTCAGATTTGAGGTACTTTAGAGTATACGGTTCTACTCCACTACATCTCAGGGGTAAATGTTGTACTTACTGCACTTCCTATATCTGACATCTTTATTTCATTTTAGGATTTCAGTTTTCTATCATGTTCCCGTCCAGTGGAACTCATCTATCCCCAGATGTTTTTTTTTTAAATGTTTGTGATAAACTGAAGGACCAAGTGTTCCATAATGCAATCTTGCAAAAAACACGGCTAAATGGTTAACTTTTTAGAGAAACTCAAATGACAGCAACAAAGCTACAAATATACGATGATGATGAACACTAATGCTGTTGAAAAACAAAAACATCATAGTTTACGTCGATTCCTAAAGTACATTGAGTTGATATGGACTGCAGGACTTTTACTTGTACCAGAGAATTTTCACAGTGTTAAATTATAGTTCTACTGAAATGAAGCATCTCATTACATCCTCCCTCACTGCTGACAATTGATCTTCAGTTGCTGCTGTTACATCCATTTAAAGTGATAATAAGGCCATGAGTCAAACCCTATAGGTAGGTCAGGAGTTATTATTCTCCCAGAATTCCCCGTGGCTGCAACATTTACACCATTCAGCCGTTAATAGAAACAACCGATAAATGATGATTATGTAAGCTAGGGATCTCATTTAGCATGTTTCACCTATGGCCGTCATTTCCTACAGTGCTTATATGTTTTGAACCTTCAACCAAACAAAAATTACTGTAAAATGATCAATAAACATCTGAGGCGGTTTACTGCAACACATCCTCACTCCCAGGTCGGCGTATGTTGACGTTATGTCAAGGTCCCCTGTGGTCTTTTTCCAACGCAAGGGGGGCGGCCCTTAGCGTACATTTTCAACTTTCCGGGATGTCCATAGGCTCGTCTTGAGATCGCGAGCGAATGCTTCCCGCCGCGGGCCATTCTCTGCTGAAGCATACGTTGCGAGACTGCATTGCATTAAAAACATTATGCTCTCTATATATTGTCTTTATTATGCTTTAAACAGTGTCTCGGGCTTTGGCTATAGGGCGGCTCAAAGTATTTTGTCCGGCCGTTGTGAAGACTGCTTTGTTTATTGTCCTTGTTTTTGTTTTAAATAAAGCATATTCAATCGAGACATGCCAAACATGTGACGTCATATGACGCGTCGCATCTGCGCACAGGGAGCAGGGAGACCCCGAGATCCGTATTCCCCGTATTCTTTAAATAAAGAGATTTTCAATCACGGGCGCGCATCAAACGTGTGACGTAATGTGGTATTAAAAGTATTAAAAGAGGTGAAAATCACTACAAGTCTGGGCATGTTGAGAGCTGTACATACACACAAGGGAAGTCAGTCGGTTCCGTAAGAGCCAGCATGCGGGATTCTGGGATTTGTAGTCTTTCTAGTTGCGTATTTTTCATAGTCTTATATTTCAACAGTTTTACGACAAACTGTGACTTTTTTGACATGGAAATTATTATTTAAGATTGACAAACATCATATGTGTAATTCGTGGCACAATTCAAACGGGATCGAAAGATAATCTTTCTCTCTCCATTGACTTCAATGCATACGTTTTCCGAAATAAGGGCTGCAGTCGAATAGTCCAAAAATCAGCTCCTAAGTTCTAACCCTATCGTCTATCCCTTGACCTCTGAGTGAAACGTCACGGGGTTAAGGGATAGTGGATAGGAGAATTCAAAAGGATTTAGGAGAAGAGACTGCGGTACTTTAGAGAATCCGACTGCACTTTCACTATCCGACGTGTTTATGATGCGCCAGCAGACGTCATAAATGTGCGTCTGCTGCTGTGGGAAAACTATGGAAACTACAGTTTTCTATACAGTGGACTACAACATGGATGTATAATAAGAACGAGGGACTACTGTAAACTCATCTAGAGACTCTGCACCGTGCTCTGATGCTGTTGCTTTATGCTTTATGAACGGGGACAACAGAGAAACATATTCTTCATGACCAAAGTTGGAATTGAAATAAAAAGGGAAACTTATGCTCGTCAGCCTCTCCCTCCGGTCCACATTAATACAAATGATCCCAATACGTATGATTGTATGAAAAGATCTTAAAATCAATACAAATGTATTTATTATAAACGTTAGTCCTTAACATCTATCACTGTGTATATCACCATTCAAACATCTTTTAAAAGTTGAACAACCCCCACACAGCTCAGTAAAGACTGTGACATGTTGACTTTATTTGATCATTTCAGTAAAAACTAACGTTCATATTTCTCTTTTTGATTATAATACTGATGAAAGTTCAAAACAAAGCACTTTGGCAAGTTACCACATACGTTTTAAAAAGCTTAATAAGCACCGTAACTTTCATGATATCATTTCTCGGTCATAATCGGTTGTTTCCGTGAACGGCCGACTGTTGTGTGACGGCAAATGCTGCGGCTGCAAGGCATTGTGGGGCAGCATTTTCTCCTCTCCTTTCGGCAAGGGAGGTCCAGTGGTTCCTAAGCTAAAGGAGGTTATAAAGGAAGTTTGAAACCTCCTTTCCTATCATCTAGAGAATTCGAACGGCACTTATCATGGCTGCCACTGAGGGACTTCCGGGTCATTTCACTCGGTTAGGAAGGTTCCTAAGCTAAATGGACTATTCGACTGCAGCCAAGGTCCCATGGAGGAACCCGGAAGTTTGACGGACATTACCCACAATCCTCTGTTGCAACAGGCAACAGCTTCGGTTCATGTTAATTTACAAACTCTTCAACTACAACCGTAGTTATATTTAAAAACATGTTAGAAGGCCTCACGAAATACTTTAATGTAAATTAAAATTTAAATGTGAAGGAATGTGTGTATAACAAAATACATAAACGAAAACGAAACCGGAAACAGACGTAGGCAAGATCCTCAGCTCGATGATTGGATGGTTTAGCCGCAATGCACGCTGGGATTTGGTGTTTATGCGATGTGAAATCCGAACACATTTTTTAAAAATAGAATAATACTTTATTCCGAGTGTGCTTGCTTTTCTCTTTGAAAGTCATCACATAACGGCATTGTAATACACGTTTCGGCTGCATTAAATATTACATATCTGCCGTAGTTAACTCTATTTATAGAGCCCTGATGAGAACACTAACAGGAACTGCCGCCAAAACTGAAAACTTGACGTGGATCTTAAATATATAAGCAATTAAACAACATCTTACATTTCTTTTCACACAATACGTCTCCTTGCAGTATCAACACTAATTCGGCTGACTTTTATATTTGATCCAATTGGTAGATAGGCTGTATTTACGCCATAACGGTGCACAGCTGATAGAAAGGGACACCTACTGGTTAAATCACGTTATTGCATTTTATAATTGTATTATTAGATATTAATAGGATCCCTATAAAGTATATTCTTTACTCGTCGTTATTCTCTACTAATAGTTAATTAAAGACTGTATATAATGACTATTTTGCACATCCCTTTCAAGATTTCAAGATTTTCTAAGGTTTATTGACATATCATATTATACACAACTACGGTGTAGTTATGCAATGAATGAAAAACTTGGGTCGCAGGTTCCTAAACAGTGCATTACAAGACATCTATCAATATGTGTGTACCTCCACCATTACATTGTCATATTCTGCACATTTCTTATACTATCTACATACATCTTATAAGAGTATAATACATATGTATAATATCAGTTAAAATAAGTGCTTAAACATAGTTAACATTGCAGGAAAGCAATAATATAGACGTTAAGTACTTTGTCAGGCTTAATATTTATCTGTAGATACAAATTTCACTGTGTGTGCTGTGTGCTCTGCATGTGTGACCATCAAAGAGGGTTTCATCCCTCCATATTCATCTTCTCTACCCCCAAAGCTTTTTTCTTATTCAAAAGAAGACCTTAAAGGTAGGGTAGGTAAGTTTGAGAAACCGGCTCGATATCGCTAGAATTTGAAAATACACAACCAGAGAAAATCTGCCACTTCCTTATAGAGCCCCTCCTCCAACACACACGAACGCGCACATGACCAATGAGGGCACGAGATAAGTTTGTGCACTGATGGAAGGCTGACAGGCAGGTAGGCCATCCAGTTATTTTAGCCGGGCCGGCTAAAATGATTGGTCGTGCTTTTTACAGTATTACGGCTTCCACAGATGACATTTATGGATTTTTTGTCAAAGCACTTAAGATATTCATTGCTATCGGGATGTTAAGAGCATTCCATGGAATATAACAAAAAGTGTATCTCGAGCCGGTTTCTCAAACTTACCCTACCTTTAACCTAAAGTATTCTTTAATGTTTAAATAAAGCCTTATTAGTTGGTCTGTTTTGCACATCCTCCTATTAATATCTAATAATACAATTATAAAATGCAATAACGTGCTTTAACCAGTAGGTGTCCCTTTCTATCAGCTGTGCACCGTTATGGTGTAAATACAGCCTATCTACCAATTGGATCAAATATAAAAGTCAGCCGAATTAGTGTTGATACTGCAAGGAGACGTATTGTGTGAAAAGAAATGTAAGATGTTATTTAATTGCTGATATATTTAGTCAAGTTTTCAGTTTTGGCGGCAGTTCTTCCTGTTTCTCTAGAAGTCTTCTCAGCAGGGCTCTATAAATAGTGAACTACGGCAGATATGTAATATTTAATGCAGCCGAACTGTGTATTACAATGCCATTATGTGATGACTTTCAAAGAGAAAAGCAAGCACACTCGGAATAAAGTATTATTCTATTTTAAAATGTGTTCGGATTTCACATCGCATAAACACCAAATCCCAGCGTGCATTGCGGCTAAACCATCCAATCATCGAGCTGAGGATCTTGCCTACGTCTGTTTCCGGTTTCGTTTTCGTTTATGTATTTTGTTATACACACATTCCTTCACATTTACATTTTAATTTACATTAAAGTATTTCGTGAGGCCTTCTAACATGTTTTTAAATGTAGTTGAAGAGTTTGTAAATGAACATGAACCGAAGCTGTTGCCTGTTGCAACAGAGGATTGTGGGTAATGTCCGTCAAACTTCCGGGTTCCTCCATGGGACCTTGGGTGTTTCTCAATCGCGAGTAAAGCTGCTTCCGAGCCACTATTTCAAGCATACTATGTCATCGAGTGCCGCCGAAGTACTGTTCCAATCTCCAGTATACTTGGAAATCTACCGAGCCCGGCGTACTCCGTTTGGAGAAATATCGAGTGTGCACATGAGTAGACTTCGCGGCCTTAAAATCCCCACAATGCTTTGCGCACGGACCAATTTCCCCAAATCTGTGGCGGAAGATGTAAGGCGGGGCCTCTCATATGACGCACACCTGCACACTTGCTAGCCTGTTCCACTCTTTGTTTTCCGAATGGCAGGAAGTATTCTTGACTCGCTTCTGAAGCAAGATGCTCGGCAGACATGTGCTACCAAGCAAGCGTACTCACGATTGAGAAACACCCCTCATTTCGGAAAACGTATGCATTGAAGTCAATGGAGAGAGAAAGATTATCTTTCGATCCCGTTTGAATTGTGCCACGAATTACACATATGATGTTTGTCAATCTTAAATAATAATTTCCGTGTCAAAAAAGTCACAGTTTGTCGTAAAACTGTTGAAATATAAGACTATGAAAAATACGCAACTAGAAAGACTACAAATCCCAGAATCCCGCATGCTGGCTCTTACGGAACCGACTGACTTCCCTTGTGTGTATGTACAACTCTCAACATGCCCAGACTTGTAGTGATTTTCACCTCTTTTAATACTTTTAATACCACATTACGTCACACGTTTGATGCGCGCCCGTGATTGAAAATCTCTTTATTTTAAAAATACGGGGAATACGGATCTCGGGGTCTCCCTACTCCCTGTGCGCAGATGCGACGCGTCATATGACGTCACATGTTTGGCATGTCTCGATTGAATATGCTTTATTTAAAACAAAAACAAGGACAATAAACAAAGCAGTCTTCACAACGGCCGGACAAAATACTTTGAGCCGCCCTATAGCCAAAGCCCGAGACACTGTTTAAAGCATAATAAAGACAATATATAGAGAGCATAATGTTTTTGATGCAATGCAGTCTCGCAACGTATGCTTCAGCAGAGAATGGCCCGCGGAGGGAAGCATTCGCTCGCGATCTCAAGACGAGCCTATGGACATCCCGGAAAGTTGAAAATGTACGCTAAGGGCCGCCCCCTTGCGTTGGAAAAAGACCACAGGGGACCTTGACATAACGTCAACATACGCCGACCTGGGAGTGAGGATGTGTTGTTTACTGAGATGTAACACGTTTCTTAAACTATTTAAGAGAACATATTCCATAAAGTGTTGGATTCCTTTTGTTTATAGAAGTGGACACAAGCAACTATTTCCTCTCACTTTTATTTACAACATTGGTAATCAGGTGACTGGGTGTTTGTCTTCAGATCCAACGGGGCGAAGCATCTAGGGGCCTTATAAGTAGTCTGTCTACGCAAAATTGTAGTAAAGTCATCGTAATAACGTTGCAGTGCAGTCGATTATCTTAGAACGGTGGTCTCCTGATTAATTCTCCGTCTTATCTTCCTTAGCCCCATGACATCTTTCATGGAAGTTAAGGAAAAATTGTCAGGAAAAGATATAGGACTTGATGTATTTTTACTATTCGACTGTGTTAGGAAATGACATCACATGCTAAGGGACGTGGATCCCGGTTTTACCTCAGCTCAGTTCTCACTATGAGACCAAGGACGTGAAGTCCTGAAGCAGATTACAGTGCACTGTAAAAAAAAAGAAGTTTTTTTACAGTGTGGGAGCAAAAGACGCATCACAAAATGACACTGCTTAAATCGCAAGAGTTTTCCAAATACATAGACCAATCATCAAAACACATTAAAAGATATCCTGAATGTAATGACAGACGTAAAAACGTACACATCTGCATGATTTTATTTGAGGGGTTAAGCTGAAGTCATAAAAATCCTATAAAACGGGCATTTTATGAGCTTTAATGGAGGATAAACTATAAACTAAACACATGTTAAATAAAAATATAGGCTCTTCAGTCTCCTAGATAACCAGCAGGTGGGAGAGGTACCCAGATATTGTACTTGAGTAAAAGTAGAAGTAGGAATACTCTGTTACAAGTAAATGTCCTGCATTCAAAATGTTACTCAAGGAAAATTACAATAGTCTTTTCAGCTAAATGTCCTTAATGTATAGTACTCAATATGCAAATTGTTCCATTTCATAATCATTTACGTTACTTTGTATACTGCAGGGTAGATTGTGAATTTACTCCAGGTAATTCAAGTCTTATGTTGATTATATTTCACATCATTAATCCAAATTTGTAAAGTAACTAAAGGTATTAAATGAATGTAGTGGAGTATAAACGTACATTAGGCTATACCTCTGATTTGTAGAAAGACAAAGTAGCAAAAAGTTAAAATACTCAAGTAAAGTAGAAGTAGCTATCTCAAAATTGTACTTAAGTAGCCTACAGTACTTGAGTAAATCTACTCAATTACTTTACACCACCGATAACCATTAGAGAAAATACCATCCTTTCAGGATATTTCTATAAACTTCATGTACAAATTCAAAAATTTTAATAAATTAAACGTTTTTTTTGTGTGTGTATTATTATCTGTGTATTATTATGTATTTTTTGGTCACAAAACGTTTGACCCTTACCATTCTGATGGTAGCTGGTTCCGTACCCGCGCCGGGGTTGAGCCCTGGCTCTGGGTCTGTAGTAGGAGTTGTAGTAGTTGTAGTTGGCGTAATAGTTAGAATTCTTGTAGGGGTTGTATGGATCATCTCCGACCATCATGTCCTCCCGTCGGACTGGGGCAGAGTCTCCGTCGCTGCCAGTCGCCTGCTGCTGAGGCCGCGGGTGCTGGCGCATCATCGCGCGGACCTGCGCAGTGTCGCTGGTGACTGGGACGCGCGGGGAGCCCCCGGCCGCGGCGGGTACACGTGGGGAGCCCCCGGAGGCGGTGTCGTTAGCGCTGCTGAGGACGACTACAGGGTCACTGCGCCGGGGGGACCCGGTGTGCCTCCTGCCGGACGGCCGGTACTGAGAGCCGCCGCTCAGGATGCTGAAAACCTGGCCGTTATGTTGCCATGTCAACCCCCGCCGGAGCGCATTATCATCACCTGCAGCCTCCTGAGCGCGAGCCCCGTCCAGAAAACTACTAAGGAAACATAAATGTGTAAAAGACAGCAGCAAGGCATCAGAGGAAAGTTCCTTCATTGTTAAAAATAAATCAAAATGTTTTAAATAAAGAAAGAAACTCTTTGCTTCTTTCCCCCCCACACAAGCAGCCGGATCTAAAGAGTTTCTCTCAAGTGTTTCTCTCAAGTGTTGCAGCTCAGCAGCTTCTGCTGAGGAGGGGAAGGAGGGAGGGAGAGAGGGAGAGAGGGAGGGAGGCAGGGTTTTGTAAGCAGGGTTTTGTAAGCAGGGTTTTGTAAGCAGGTTTTGGATGTGGCCTTTGAATCATTCCTTAAATGACCTTAAACATATTATTCAGGATCCACCCCTCTGAGAGTGGAGATCTCCAATAAGTTGCCATTTTGGGCTGTCACCTGAGTTCATATAAACTGCATCTGTATGACTTTTCAAAGTGCACACAATAGACACAAAAGCACAGACGCTTAAAAACAGAAAATGTTCAATGGAATCTAATGCATAAAAGTGTGTTTTAAGATATAGGAGCTTAATACTAAAGATTCTATTTGGTCTTTTATCTTCCGGGAATTACTTGACTGACGCGCTATTCTGTGTTGATACGATATCGTTTGTTTGTTTGTTTGTAGCCTTTATTTAACCAGATGTTGTTGTTTTAATTATTAATCGGTAGGCTTGGTATCAGATGCGGCAATAATACAAATCCATTTATTGTATTGTTGTTGTTAGGGTTAGTTGTTGGCAGTGGCGTCGCCTGGCCTGGGCATCCGGGGCTTTAGCCCCGAATGTTTTTTCTGTAGCCCCGGACAATTCTCCCTCAATAATATAATACATTAACCGTGCTTTACGTGAACCTCATCATGACACAAGAGAGGACGGCAGCACTGTAATTTCCCGTGTTCGGTGAATGCAACAGAGGCATGACACCAGACCAATCAGAGAGTTGCATGGAAATAAACGTGTGCTTGTGTCATTCAAGCTCGGCTCTGTGTGTGTGTGTGGCAATAGTGTGATAGAGAGAGAGAGAGGGAGAGAGGGGGAGGGAGGGACCGGTGACTGTCAGCATGGACCGTGTTGTTAGCATCTGGTTAGCTAGCTGCACTAACGGACATAAGGAGCTGTTTGTTCCACAAGAAGCTGGAGGAGAGTCCTCTCCTCACAGACTGAGAGACTCAGGTGAGCTAAAGGACTCTCTGAGTGTTTAGATACATAACTTTAGTCTAAGTTATCTCAGTGGGTCTCAAACGGTTTGGTCACAAATTATTCAAAAGATTATTTCCGCGGCACACCTTCATATGATCATTATAGTTATAAAAAAAAGAGAATAAAGGAAAAACAGTTATGAAATACTATATGGCAGTAAAACAAGAATAGAGTTTAAAAGGTGAGTGATTAGTAAAATATCCTTAAAGAAAAGTACATCTGTTTACAGTTCTGCTTCATATGGGTGTTGAGAGAGGTATCCATAGATCTCTTCATTTTGCTCTCAAAGTGCACCAGATTGATGCATTTAACTTCAATATTTAAAAAAAAATCTTCCCGGGGGAGCATCCCCCCGGACCACTCATAAAAAATACCACTTTACCCCTGCCTATATGCCGTGAGCTGATTATCGAGCCTTCATTGTAACAGTCGCGGGTGTACTGTGTATGTAAAAAATGCCACTGTAGTGCCACCGCCACTGTGGGCTAAGCCCCGAATGTTTTCAGGTCCAGGCAACGCCCCTGGTTGTTGGGTTGTTGGTTGTTGCTAATTGGTTTAAATTCTGTACAATGCTTTTGTGTTTTTCCCCTTCGATTCTGAGAGACAAATGATTTTTTCGGAGTTTAGGATTGCCGAAGACACTACTCTACCCATAATCCTCAGCTATCGTTTGGGACGACGCCAGTCAGCTTTGCTCAACAAACCCCGTGATTAGTCCTCAAGCTCTGTGATTGGTTGACCTCCAACTGTATACCATATGAAAAAAACGTTTCGTAAAAGATAAAATCATACTTTATTCAGCAGTGCTTACTTTACTCTTTGAAAGTCATCACATAAATGCATTGTAATAAATGGTTCGGCTGCATTATACAGTATATTACACATCTGTCGTAGTTCTTTATTTATCTACAGAGATTGGGCCTCAGAATAGACCGGAAACTATTCTTTTACAGTTCTGTTTTAATTTCACAATAAAGTTAATAGTAATATTTTGTTTTGATAATATTATTTTTTATTAACTACTAGACCGCTGGGTCATGTTAAGACCATCTTTTCTGTGTTGCTGTGGGTTTTTTACATCGCTTTTGTGTTACAAATATCAAAACAATATACAGTATGTGTGGATAACAAAATATGTCGTAAACTAAACCGGAAACAGCAGTATAATGTATTTTGTTAACACTGTAAGCGTGACAGTTTTTTAACCCGCACCATCTAGTGGTTAAAGCACGTTATTACACGTTTAGAGTAATTGCAATTCAGGTAGATTGTGTTGCTTTTAATGACTGTTTTTAAATGCCTTTTTCTTAATGTCTTTCATTTTTGTAAAGCACTTTGAATTGCCTTGTGTTGAAAGGTGCTATATAAATAAACTTGCCTTGCCTTGCCTAAGGTCTGCTGCATGTTTTGTTGAATGTGTTATATTTGATGAAAATATTTAAAGTGGACCTATCATGCTATATTTGAAAAATATATTGTAGGGCCATACCTATATAAAACATGTCTGTGACGTTTTTTTTTCAAAATACCAAACAGATCATGCATTTTAGCCATGCCTCATTTCGCTCTATTTGCTCTTTTCCAGCCCTGTTTTTGCAAGGGCTGATTCTGTGACGTAGCTTTAATGCAAATGAGCTACAGCTGACCATGCCCCCCTGCAGGAGAGGGGAGTGTGCTCTGAGATCAGCTGCTGGGCTCTCAGAAGAGGGGGAGGAAAAGAGAGGCTCCGTCCTCGTGTATTATTCTTATATTATTATATAGAGTCGTTATTCATTCGTTTTAAAGCTCAATAAATAACAAAGAAGACCTTTTACCAGCACTTTTCTAATTTTGTCCGGAAGATTTAAACTTTAACGGACATGTTGACCGGCGAAAAAAAATCTAACTGAAACTCTGCCGCACGGTCCCCTCATCCCTTGGAAGAGGCGGAGAGGTGGGTGTTTGTCATCTGCTGGTGGCAAACCGGAGAGAATTACAGCAGCAGGAGCAAACGCTTGCCTCGGGGAGGGAGAAAAAGAGCCAGAGCGTCCACAGCGGAGAATAAACAGAAGGGCAACCATGGCAACCATGCGCGGGAAGTCTTCTTCGCTGCTTTTGTGGCAGACTACAGCGCCACTTACCCCTAGATTCCACCGGGTCCGTCTGCGTCGCAGTTTTGGTCCGGCCTCCTCCGGCGTCATACCCTACCAGGCGCATTTCAGAAGCGGAGCGTCTTGCCTGCCGGCTCGCAGTTTTTGTTGATTTGGGCATATTTCCTGGACAGGCTACTTTGTACAGACAAAGTTAATAATAATTGTAATATTCCAGTTATAAACGACATGAATCAAAGATGTGTTGCTGTATTTTAGTGGTAAAAAAATGCATTCATCATCATAATTATTCTATATATATAATTTACACAGTGCCTGTAAACCGGAGGAGAACGCTGGCATTTCTCCTCCTACTTGAAAGACTACGGAGGGATAGGGTCTGCAAAATTAGTTTGTGTGTGTGTATATATATATATATATATATGCTCTGAACGTTCCACTTCCTGCCTGCCCGACATTACCTTACGGCTGCGTCGCGTCAAAAATAGGATTCATCCTAATTTTAGAGGAGCCCTGCGCCGAGACGCTTCTGGGACGCTTCTGGGACGCTTCTGGGACGCTTCTGGGACGCTTCTGAGCCGTAACGCGCCGCATGTGGTGGAATAGCACCCATTGACTAGAGTGGCCGCGATTGCCGTGAGCGCCGCGGCGCAGCCGTAACGCGGCCGCAACGCGCCGCAGACGGACCCGGTGGAATCTAGGGGTTACAGGTCTGGCATATGTACTACAGCGTCTCCAGCGCTTTCGAGCGGTCTCTCATTCCCCTGATAGATGGAGAGTTGCCCATATAGGCGGAGCACCCCTTTTCTGACGTCAGAAAAATTCAAATCTGTATCAGCTCCGTTGCAGCCCCGTTTTTAGAGATTTGGGTATGGAGGAAAAGAGGAGATAGTCTGTGTGAATTATTTTAAATTGTGGGTAGGGTAGATAGACCCCATTGTTCTGTGACCTGTCAATCATCAAACCGGGGGTCATATTTCATTATGTGTCCATTTTTATTATTTTACCGCAAAGTTATTCTCCGTGGGGACTTCCGGCAACAATCTTGATTCTGATTGGCCAGGAGACTCGAAAAAACATCAGCAAAGATGTTTTATTGAGAAGATGATCACTACGTGACAGAAGTTTTCAAAACCGTTTATGGTCTCCGGTACTTTCAGTCAAACGGCTACTGCATGCACAGCGTTAGAAAATCGGGCCTTAAAAAGAAAGTTTGACTTTTTTTTTCCACCAAAAAAAAAAAAAAAAAAAATAATTACATTTATTTTTTCTTCACTCGCACATCTGCGACCCACTCGAAACGGTTCTGCGACCCACTTTTGGGTCGCGACCCACCAGTTGAGAACCACTGCTGTAAGTGATCTCTAGAATAAAACAGTTTAGTGCCGGATGTACAAAGATATTAATAGGAGCATGTGCAAAACAGACAAACTAATTAACCTTTATTAGAACATTAAATAATACTTTAGGTTAAGATAGATGTCTTGTAATGCACTGTTGAGGAACCTGTGACCCAAGTTTTTCATTCATTGCATAACTACACCGTAGTTGTGTATATGATATGTCAATAAACCTTTGAAAATCTTGAAATCTTGAAAGGGATGTGCAAAATAGCCATTATATACAGTTTTTAATGAATGATTAGAGAATAACGAGTAATGAATATACTTTATAGGGATCTGCAGATACATTTTTTGTCTTTTCAAGTACCCACTATCAAATATCTCGGCTGATTGTTGGCACTTGTGTCACGATCTGTCTGTGTTGTGTTTTGTCTTGTCTTATTCTGTCTCTGGTTTCCTGTTTTATTTTGAAAAGTGTTCACACCCTGTCTTGTCTGTTGATTCCTGTCTCTGTGGGTGTTTCTCAATCGCGAGTAAAGCTGCTTCAGAGCCACTATTTCAAGCATACTACGTCATCGAGTGCCGCCGAAGTACTGTTCCAATCTCCAGCATACTTGGAAATCTACCGAGCCCGGCGTACTCCGTTTGGAGAAATATCGAGGCTGCACATGAGTAGACTCCGCGGTCTTAAAATCCCCACAATGCTTTGCGCACGGACCAATTTCCAAAATCTGTGGCGGAAAATGTTACTTGCTAGCGTGTTCCACACTTCGTTTTCCGAATGTCAGGAAGTATTCTTGACTCGCTTCTGAAGCAAGATGCTCGGCAGACATGTGCTACCAAGCAAGCGTACTCGCGATTGAGAAACACCCTCTGTTTGCCCTCCTGTGTCTGATTTCCTGATTGTGTTCACCTGGTGCCCCTGTGTTTTCTCCTCCCTCCTCACCTGTGTCTTGTTGTGTGATTAGTCTTGTGTGTATTTAAGTTCTGGTTTTTCTGTCTGTCTTTGTTAGATCCTTGTTTGTCTGTGACTGTGTTCACGGGGTAGTGTTCTGTTTGTCACCGTGTAAACCTTGAAATAAAGGTATTTTCTGTGTTATCTGCATTTGGGTCCTGCCTGCTTCACTCAACCCTGACAGAAGGATCTAACCAGAAATGGGCCCAGCAGATGATCCATTTGAGGTGGATTTATTCAATTTTACCTTTTCTTTGGCTTGCTGCTATGGTAGGTGGAGGGGAGCGTCCAGTGTTCAGCAGAAAGAGGCTGCTCTGGCCAACACACTCTCACTCCATAAACGTCCAGGAGCGACGCTTGGTCAGGGTCCCGAGGCGTGCAGTTGGGACGCTCCTAGGCTCCTTCAGCTTCATAAAGGGACGCAAATAGCTTTCAACTGATTGCAATGTATTCCCATCTGCGGCGGGATTTGACGCTCATGGAAGCACGGCATTCGTTTGTGTCGGCGGCATTTAAAGGCAATGTGACCGTCCATTCCCATTGGATAACGGAGAATTGTACACCCGGAAGTAAGTATTCCCCTTACTGTCGATTGATTTGACAGTGATATCTGCACTACTCATCAACAGAGTTGGGTTACTGTAATAATATTACTTTTGTCGGTAACGGAGTAGTGTAACGCGTTACATTTATAATTCAGTAATCACACTACAGTTACTAACATTGCCCCGACACGCGTTACTTCGTTACTTTTATAAAATCAGTCATAATCACACTGACAGACAAGAGGGGTTTCCGCCGCAGGTTTATATGTACATAATCTGCGCGACTTGCGCGTCCACATCTCCACGTGCAGTGCTGCATAAACATGGCAGAGTCAGCGATAACTTTCGAGGGGTGGAGATATGCCCATTATTATGAGTTAGTCTGAAGAATAGACAGGAATGTGACGGTGAGGTGCAAACTGTGTCCAGGCCAGAAGCTGTTATACACTGCTGCAAACACCACGTCAAACCTCAACAAACACCTGCAAAGAACACATGCTAAGGTGAAGCTAATAGCTAAGGACCGGACCCCCGAACCCAGAGTGAGGATGTTGTGAGTCGCCGCCGCCGACTCTGAAGCGGCACAAATTAGAATTTGGAGGACCGGTAACCAAAGCAGAGATGGACAGGCTTGTAGCATCCTTCATAGTAGAGGTAATGTTGCCCATTTGCACAGTGGAATCACCATCGCATCGTTCAGAGATATACTGCGCAAAATACAGATAGCAGGAGACAGAGGACAGCCAGTCAGAGCTATCTGGATCAGTCTTATGCGACAATGGAAACTGAACTAAAGAGAACATTTGAAACTTTAGCAGTCTGCGTGATCTGCCTGTAGGGAGGGGCGGGCCTGCCCTGCGAGTAAAGTAACGAGTTACTTTATGTAGAGAGTAACGAAGTAGTGTAATATATTACTTTTTTTTAAAGTAATATGTAATATGTAATATATTACTTTTTTTTTAGTAACGACCCCATCTCTGCTCATCAACTAAAAAACACCAGATTATCCTTGTTAATTACACAACATTGATTGGTTTAAATTGTGTGCAATGCTTTTGTGTTTTTCCCCTTCGATTCGGAGAAACAAATATTTTTTCGGAGTTTAGGATGGCAGAAGACACTAAGTGTAGTGTCTTCTGCCATCCTAAACTCCGAAAAAATATTTAGGACTACACCATGTGCTCCCCATGATTAGTTCTCAAGCTCTGTGATTGGATGTTGGAGTGGCAGTGCGGCGTCAAACAGCACTTTGAAATGGAATGAAACCATAGACTGTATATATAAAGAATGAAACCCATCGACGGCACACTATCCAAATCAAGACTCGAACGTGTCCTACCCCACTACATTTATTTTAGTTACTTTACAGATTTGGATTAATGATGTGAAATATAAACAACCCTTAAATCAGACTTTAGTTACACCTGAGTAAAATTCAGTGAAGGTGATTGTCAAGTGCCAACAATCAGGCGAGATATTTGGTAGTGGGTGCTTGAGAAGACTAAATATTTATCTGCAGATCCCTATAAAGCATATTCATTACTCGTTATTCTCTAATCGTAAATTAAAAACTGTATATAATGACTATTTTGCACATCCCTTTCAAGATTTCAAGATTTTCAAAGGTTTATTGAAATATCATATACACAACTACGATGTAGTTATGCAATGATGACAAACTTGGGTCATAGGTTCCTCAACAAGAGATCTATCAATATGTGTGTACCTCCACCATTAAACTGTCATATTCTGCACATTTCTTATTCTATCTACATACATCTTATAAGAGTATAATAAATATGTATAATATCGGTTAAAATAAGTGCTTCAACATAGTTAACTTTGCAGGAAAGTTGATTGTCAAGTCCCAAAACAAACCATGCAATATATTAAACGTTAAGGACTTTGTCAGGCTTAAGATACCCCCAAAGCTTTTTGCTTACATGTATTTAAAAGAAGACCTTAACCTAAAGTATTATTTAATGTTTAAATAAAGCTTAATTAGTTTGTCTGTTTTGCACATCCTCCTATTAATATCTTTGTACATCCGGCACTAAACTTTTTTTATTCTAGATACCATTTACAGTATCTTCTTGATATTTTCGTTTCTATATTTCCATCATTGACCTTCTACTTTCCTCCTATTTTGTATATACTCTTAATATTTAAATGTTTTCATAAAATATAACACATTCAAAAGTACTTTACAAAAATGAAATACATTAAGAAAAAGGCATTTTAAACAGTCATTAAAAAGCAACACAATCTACCTGCATTGCATTACCCTAAACGTGTAATAACGTGCTTTAACCAGTAGGAGGTGCGGGTTAAAAAGCTGTCAAGTTTACAGTGTTAACAAAATAAAATATACTGCTGTTTCTGGTTTAGTTTACGACGGATATATTTAGTTATTGTTTTGATATTTGTAACACAAAAGCGATGGAAAAACCCCACAGCAACACAGAAAAGATGGTCTTAACATGACCCAGCGGTCTAGTAATTAATAAAAAACAATAATTTCAAAACAAAATATTACTACTAACTCTATTGTGAAATTAAAACTGAACGGTAAAAGAATAGTTTCCAGTCTATTCTGAGCCCGATCTCTGTAGATAAATAAAGAACTACGACAGATGTGTAATATTTAATGCAGCCGAACCATTTATTACAATGCATTCATGTGATGACTTTCAAAGAGTAAAGCAAGCACTGCTGAATGAAGTATGATTTTATCTTTTACGAAACGTTTTATTTTCATATGGAATGCAGTTGGAGGTCAACCAATCACAGAGCTTGAGAACTAATCACGGAGTTTGTCAAACAGAGCACATGGTGTAGTCCTAAACGATAGCTGGGGATTCTGGGTAGTGTAGTGTCTTCAGCCATCCTAAACTCCGAAAAAATATTTGTTTCTCCGAATCGAAGGGGGAAAAATACAAAAGCATTGCACACAATTTAAACCAATCAATGTTGTGTAATTAACAAGGATAATCTGGTGTTTTTTAGTTGATGAGTAGTGCAGATATCACTGTCAAATCAATCGACAGTAAGGGGAATACTTACTTCCGGGTCCCAACTGCACGTCTCTGGACCCTGACCAAGCGTCGCTCCTGGACGTTTATGGAGTGAGAGTGTGTTGCTCTGGCAGAGGCTCACCAGGTGGCAACAGTGGATCCATGTTTAGTGAAGTTCTTACCTGACTGGATTTTGGACTTCCTTTCGACATGTGATTCCCGGCCTGCTAGCCCCAGGCATGCTAGCCCCCTGCCTCCCAATTCCCAACCTGACACCATACATCTCGGTGTGTTACGTCTGGAGTCAACCCCTGCTTCTTCCCCATTTCCTGCTCCTGTCCAGGAGCCGTTCTCGGGTACTCGTCTGGCTTTTGGAGGTCCACGGAGCCTCCAAAAGGCTCCTAAGAGAAGGAGTCGCAAGTCCAGGCTAGCAGCCCGAGCCCCAGAAGCCATGCTTTGGGCTCCAGTACAGGCCCCAGCAGCCATGGTTCCGGCTCCAGTACCGCCCCACACAGCCATGGTTCCGTGCTCCAGTGCCGGCCCACACAGCCATGGTACCGTGCTCCAGTACCATCCCACACAGCCATGGTTCCGTGTTCCGGTTCCGTGCCCAGCAGCCATGGTGCCTGCTCCAGTACCGGCCCACACAGCCATGGTTCCGGCTCCAGAACCGGCCCACACAGCCATGGTTCCAGCCCCAGTTCTGGCCCCAGCAGCCATGGTTCCGGCCCCAGTTCTGGCCCCAGCAGCCATGGTTCCAGCCTCAGTCCTGGCCCCAGCAGCCATGGTTCCGGCCCCAGTTCCGGCCCCAGCAGCCATGGTTCCGGCCCCAGTTCCGGCCCCAGCAGCCATGGTTCCGGCTCCAGTTTTGGCTCCAGTACTGGCTCCCCGGCCGACGCCAGCCCCCTGTGTTATGTCAGTGGTTTGGCCCACTCCAGCCCCTCGTGTCCTGTCGGTGGTCCGGCCCACTCCAGCTCCCCGTGTCCTGTCGACGTACCGGCCGACTCCAGCACCTTGTCTCCTGTTGGCTCTCCAGCCGACGCCAGCTCCCCGTGTCCTGTCGGTGTTCCGGCCGACTCCAGCTCCCCGTGTCCTGTCGGCATACAACCCGACACAAGTCCCCTCTCGAGTCTCCTCTGGAGTCCCCTCTCGAGTCCCATCTCGGGTCACCTCTCGAGTCCCATCTCGGGTCACCTCTCGAGTCCCCTCTAGTCCCTTCTCTGGTCCCTTCTCTGGTCCCATCTCTGGTCCCATCTCGGGTCCCCTCTAGTCCCTTCTCTGGTCCCTTCTCTGGTCCCATCTCTGGTCCCATCTCGGGTCCCCTCTCGAGTCCCTTTCCAAGTACCTTCTCTAATCCCCTCTCGAGTCTCCTCTCGAGTTCCCTCTCGAGTCCCCTTTCGAGTCACCTCTCAAGTCCCTACCCAATGTCCTGGTCTGTTGGAGGTTCCGCTGGGGGTCCTGCCAACTCCATGTCCTGTCCCATTGGGGGTCCCGCCGACTACTCTTCTGCCGGGGGTCCTGCCAACCCTATGTCCTGTGCCGTTGGAGGTCCCACCGACTACTGTTCTGCCGGGGGTCCTGCCAACCCTATGTCCTGTGCCGTTGGAGGTCCCGCCGACTACTCTTCTGCCGGGGGTCCTGCCAACCCTATGTCCTGTGCCGTTGGAGGTCCCGCCGACTACTGTTCTGCCGGGGGTCCTGCCAACCCTATGTCCTGTGCCGTTGGAGGTCCCGCCGACTACTCTTCTGCTGGGGGTCTTGCCAACCCTATGTCCTGTGCCGTTGGAGGTCCCGCCGACTACTCTTCTGCTGGGGGTCTTGCCAACCCTATGTCCTGTCCCTTTGGGGGTCCCGCCGACACCTGCTCCGCCGGGTTTCCTGCCTACACCATATCCTGTCCTGTTGGGGGTCCCGCCGACACATGCTCCGCCGGGTTTCCTGCCAACACCATATCCTGTCCTGTTGGGGGTTCCGCCGACACGCGCTACGCCGGGGGTCCTGCCAGCTCCATGTTCTGTTCCGTTGGGGTTCCTGCCGACACCTGTCGCGCCGGGGGTCCTGCCAACTCTGTGTCCTGTCCTGTTGGAGGTCCCGCCGACACCTGTTCTCCCGGGGGTCCTGCCAACTCTGTATCCTGTCCTGTTGGGGGTCCCGCCAACACCTGTTCCGCCGGGGGCCCTGCCAACTCTGTGTCCTGTCCTGTTCGAGGTCCCGCCGACACCTGTTCCACCGGGGGTCCTGCGAACTCTGTGTCCTGTTCCGTTGGGGGTCCAGTCAACACCAGCCCATGTCATGTCCAGGATCCCGTCTACACCTGTTCCGTCGGCTCCGGTTCCTGTCCGGCCGACACCGGGTCCTGCCCGGCCACCGGAGCAGTCCCGTCAGCACCTTCCTGCCCGTCCTCCGGAGCTGTCCCCTCATGGCCTTCCTGCCCGTCCTCCAGAGCTGTCCCATCACCGCCTTCTTGTTCGCCCTCGAGCCCGGCCCCCTGAGTTCCCCAGCCGCGGCCTTCGCCCTCGAGCCCGGCCCCCTGAGTTCCCTAGCCGCGGCCTTCGCCCTCGAGCCCGGCCCCCTGAGTGCCGCGGCCTTCGCCCTCGAGGCCCGGCCCCCTGACTCTTCCAGCCGCTGCCTTCGCTCTCATGCCCGGCCCCCTGAGTTCGCCCACTGTGGCCTTCGCCCCTTTTTGAACTCTGCCTTGCCCCCGGGCCGTCCGCCCGAGACTTCCACCATGAACTCTGCCTTGCCCCCGGGCCGTCCGCCCGAGACCCCTTCCGGGTCCTCCGCTGTGCCCCTGGGCTGTCAGCCCAAACCCGTCCTCCAGACCCCCTCCACCCACCCTTTTGGTCCTAGTTTTGTAGGTAGTGTTCTGTTTGTCACCGTGTAAACCTTGAAATAAAGGTTTTTTCTGTGTTATCTGCATTTGGGTCCTGCCTGCTTCACTCAACCCTGACAACTTGACAATCACCTTCACTGAATTTTACTCAGGTGTAACTAAAGTCTGATTTAAGGGTTGTTTATATTTCACATCATTAATCAAAATCTGTAAAGTAACTAAAATAAATGTAGTGGAGTAAAAATACCAGGTTAACCTCTGAATTGTAGTGCAGTAGAATTACAAAGTAACAATAAATTGCATGGTGTTTACATGCTGCTGTAACATAAACATTTCCCAATTTGGGATCAATAAAGTATATCTTATCTTTTAAGATGATCGATGGCTACTGCCATATTTGCAAAATTTGCCTCTGAACCTTGACAATTGCATGTTTCAAGGCTTATTTATTAACAACAGGAGGGGTCACAGACATAAGACCAGCTATTAAATAAAGCTCTTCTGACCTTAGCTGTCATGTGGGTATATTAATGCTGTCCATTATGGACACAAGCAATTTTCACCCATTTATAAATGATATTTAAAAAATGTGATAACACCAATGTGTTTCCCATCCCCTAAACCTCCAGGTATGTACACAGTTTAATACTGGCAACTTCTAATTATGAATACGAAAACGTATTTTAAAACTACAATTCCCAGTATTGACGCGCCATAGGACATGTTACGAAACACATATATAGCCAGCATGTGTAGTTCTGGGGGATGGGGGTGGACTCGTTCGAATCATGTTTTGGATAGTGTGCCGTCATTGGGCTTCATTCCCTTTCAAAGTGCTGTTTGACGCTAGGCGTGACCTTGGCGCACTGCCACTCCAACATCCAATCACAGAGCTTGAGGACTAATCACGGGGTTTGTCAAGCAAAGCGGAGTGGTGTCGTCCCAAACGATAGTTGAGGATTATGGGTAGTGTAGTATCTTCGGCCATCCTAAACTCTGTTAAAACTATTTGTTTCTCAGAATTGAAGGGGAAAAACACAAAAGCATTGTACACAATTTAAACCAATTACTGTTGTGTAATTAACAGGTATAATCTGGTGTTTTTGAGTTGATGAGTAATGCAGATATCAGTGTAAAATCAATCGACAGTAAGGAGAATACTTACTTCCGGGTGTAAAATTCTCCGTTATCCAATGGGAATGGACGCTCACATTGCCTTTAACTGCTGCCGACATGGACGGATGCGGTGCTTCCCTGAGCGTCAAATACCGCCGCTTATGGGAATACATTGCAATCAGTTGAAAGCTCTTTGCGTCCGTTTATGAAGCTGAAGGAGACTCGGTGCGTCACAACTGCACGCCAAAGGACCCTGACCAAACGTCGCTCTTGGACGATCAGGGAGTGAGACTGTGTGTTTTTTTATTTAATTGTTTATTTAGCAGGGACAATGCACAGTAATGAACACTTAAAACATTAAAATGTGTCAAGCGTAACAGTGCCAGATTTAGCTTTGAGCTCATTTCCATCCGCAGTCCCTCACATAAAACATTTAAGAAAATTACATTTTACAAACATAGCAAAAACAAAATACATGATATGCAAAGAGTGCAAAAGAGCAAGAGCAGCATACACAAGTATTTATGACATGGTAATACAATATAGCAGCAACGACATATAAAGTGCAAGAGAAGATACCCCTGTGTTAAAGTGCATTTAGCGGTGATTGCACGTCTGTTTGTTTCTCAACCATTCTTTGAGTTGACCTTTGAAGCTATTGAGAGTGGGACAATCCCGTATCTCAGTTGGGAGGCTATTCCAGAATGAGCTACCCTTAATTGAAAGTACATTTTGTCCCAAAGTGGTCCGTCTAGAGTGGACTTCCCAGTTTCCTCTGATTTCTGACCTAGTGCAGCGTCCAGTGTGTTTTTTGTGGATGAATTCCCCATGTAAACATTTATAAAAAAAGCACATATTTTTAAAAGACTTAAAATTGTCAAAACTTAAGAAATTTAGTTTTTCAAGGATGGTACAGTGGTGGTATGAATATGGCTTTCTATCAAAAACCTCGATAGCTCTCTTGTAGAGCTGTTCTATCGGTTTAAGGTTTGTGGCACAAGCAAACGACCAGTTTATAAAACAGTATTCAATGTGGGATAGAATCATACAGTGGAGGTATGCAGCATTGACAGTTAAGAAAGGTCTAATTTGTTTAATTATTGTTTGCTCCGTTTAAAATACATTGGATCCTTCGATTTTGACTGGTTGTTTACTGAACATCATGCATACTGTTTTTTTTACATTTAACTGTATAAGCAAATGTTGTTCAGCAAGTGTTGAACCTTGTCCAATGCATTTGAGAGACAGGATGAGATTATTTCAGTATTTTTTCCGTGTACAAAGATGACCGCATCATCGGCATACATTTGCACATTCAACTCAGGACATACATTAGGCAAGTCATTAATGTACAGAGAAAACAGTAATGGTCCAAGAATGGAACCTTGTGGAACCCCAACAGGGTTCACAAGGTAGGGGGATTTGGTACCGTTGACCAAAACACACTGTTTTCTGTTCGATAAGTAAGACTTTAACCCAATGTATTGAATCTGCCGAAAAATTAAAAATAAGTCAGCTTTGTAAGGAGCACTTGGTGGTCAACTGTGTCACATGCCTTCCTGAGATTACATTACATTACATGTCATTTTGTTAGATGCTTTTATCCAAAGCGACTTACATACATTCAGTACTGTGGACAATCCCCACAGGAGCAATTTGGGGTGAAGTGTCTTGCCCAGGGACACAACGACATGCTGACTGCAGTGGGACTCAAACTTGCTACCCCCTGATTTGAAGTCCATCATACTTTCCACTGAGCCACAGCCTCCCTTGAGATCAAGGAAGACATCACCTACATATGGGCTCGTGTCCAACATACATTTAACCTTTTCCACAAAGACACAGTTAGCTGTCTCAGTGGAGTGGTGAGCACGAAAACCAAACTGCATTGGGTGGAGTGGAGCGAAACCTTTATCTAAATGTTTGGTGATTAGTTTTGACACCCATTTCTCAGCTATCTTAGAGACACAGGGGAGGATGCTGATTGGTCTGTAATTGGACATCATTGCCTTATCCCCAGATAAAAAATTCGGTGTCACCGTGGCCACCTTCCAGGACGATGGAACTTCCCTCGTGCTGATAGATTGATTTACTAGCATAGTAATTGGTTTTATTAGACCGCCGATATGTGTCTTTATAAAGTTGGTGTCGAAATCATATGCATCCCTAGACTTAGAACCTCTTAACCCTAAGATTATATTTTTTACCTCAACCTCTGTGATTTCCTCCAGGTCAAAAATGGGGTGTGTATCCACAGTCGGGCTAGGTGAGACCTCAGATGGCGGGAAGAGCTTTGTAATGTCCAAAGCACTATTTAAGAAATACTCATTGAGTGAGCTGGCCAACACTGCAGGGTCTTTTATCAGGGCATCATTGATTTTTAATTCTAGAACATTATTTTCCTCTTTGGTATGTTTACCTAATAGTTTATTTAGGATTTGCCAAACGTTTTTACTGATACCTTTCGCACCTTCAATTATATTGATCAAAAAGTTTGCTTTGGCCTGTATTGTGTTACCTTGTTACGAGCATGAGTGAATTTCTGTCTATCAGTGGATAGTCTGGATTTTAAGCTCTGCTTTAATAGTTGGTCTCTAGATTTAATCAAATTCCTGCACTGTAGATTCAGCCAGGGAAGATGATGTTCCTTCCTGTCCCTAAGGCACCCTCTTCTTGAAAAGGAAGACATTGCATCGTTCATTTTAGATATAAACAGATTACTGTTTTCACCAATATCTTCAGAGGAGAAAGTGTCTCCCCAATCAATCATTTTCACTGCCTCCATAAAACGTTGTTGCAGGTTTTTGGGGATGAAGCGTGAACCGAAGGCAGGGGTTTTAGGTGTGGCCATGAACCTTTTTTTTGTGAGTTTCCTGGCAAAAATAACAAGATTATGGTCAGAAAGACCAGTCAGTAAGTTGCAGCTTTGTTTGTAAATAATAAGTCTATAATAGTCTTGGAGGTTTTGGTTATTCTAGTCGGTTGATCCATTAGTTGTATTAAATTGTGATTATCCATGATCCATTTTAAGCTCTTTCTATTTTGTTTGTCATTCCAGTTGATATTAAAGTCTCCAGAATGTTGTTTTTTTTTTTTTTTTTTTGTTGATTTTATACATATTTTTTTTAATGAACGAGGTAAATTTGATATAGTTGGTGTCAGTTAAATGTATAATCTACGATAAAATATCGATACATTTTTTTTTGCGGTGTCTAGAGTTCCTGATAAGTCACGTGTTTCCTGCTTGGGGCGCAGAAATCTTTGCCCATTGTGACTACCCGATTTGCATGTCTGCCCGATTTGCACTGCGCAAGCGCGAGTTGGTCTGCCATATTGGGCAGCTACGTACGGCAATCCAAACAGGACATTTGACGTCCGTACTGATATAATAACAGAGTTTTGTCTTGAATCAACTTTTTTTAATGAAAAATAATTTCCCTTTTCCAGGAATATCAACAGAAAAAGTTTTGCCAGACTAATACATTTCTAATGTTAAATAAATGAAAACAATTCACAGTTAAGAATTAGATATTAATTATGAATGCCATAAATGATGGCATTTACAGTTTCTTATTTTTCCATTGTGAAGGCTATCAAACAGAAGTTAAATCCATTTCTCACTTATTCTAAGAATGTTCTTAACCCACTAAAAGGGTTTCTTTTCAAATATTCGGGAAATTACGTTGTAAAAACAATAACTCATCTCTCTCGTTCAGATTAATGTGGTTGTTTTTTTTTCTTCTTTGCGAAATGCCACTTTGTCAAATGTCCTACTTGGATTGCCGTACATAGCTGTCCAATATGGCAGATCAACTCGCGCTTGCGCAGTGCAAATCGGGCAGACATGCAAATCGGGTAGTCACAACAAGCCCCCAGGAAGTGCGCTGGACTCTGAGGAAAAAATGTGTTGTGACCAAACGGCGGTACTACAACTTCCATATCAGTCCGTGACGTCACCCGGCCCAGAAATACTTTTTCCCATTGACTAACATTGGGAGAGAGTGGTCTGTAAATCGGTAGATACTTTTTTTTTAACTAAATAAACTACCCAGTATGAACATTTTTGGACATTAGGTCCTTGAAGTTGTAAAATGCACTGAAAGCCGAATCTAGATTTATTTTCTCTCTCCATTCATTCTAGTGAGCCGAGAGCGGGAGCTTGGGGGGGGGGGGCTTAAGGGGCGCATGCTCTATGAGCGCACATACGGGTACTTCTGCTCTGACAGCCAGGCATGACGGGTAATCTGTGACGTTTTGCTCTCGAAAATCTCAGGCCATTTTGTCCTCATGCGCCAATGAGCAGCTCTCATAGGAAAGAACGAGACCCCGCCTCCGACGCTGTATCCAGTTCTTATAGAGTGGTGCAGGGATGACGTATTTACCCGGAAGTATACTGCGCATGGGTTCCCTCGAAAAAATTGGACAATGGGATTTCTCCATAGGATTTTGGAAAATAGCTCGAAATAAGGTCTGTGGAAAACGAACCTGTTTGAAAAATGCACGTTTTGTTCAGCCGGATAATATCCACATGTCTACCCTACTTTTATAATTTTCGATTGATAAATCTAATCGCCAGAAGCAAAATGCTAACGTTATGCTATAAACGAACAACAGCCGAGTACAGCAGGGTCGCACGACTTCAACGTCACGCAAACTTAAGATCGATATTCAAAAATACATATTCAAAATTGTACAAGTTGAAGCGTTTGTTTTAACAGTTTGCAAGAGCGCAGGTACTTGCTTTCAAGCAGAACAGGGGCAAACAAACTTAGCGGGAGTGTTTACGTGTTTGGCGTAATGACATACAACGTCCTCGACAACTTCTGTAGTCCTATTCAACCATCGTTTTTCACACGTAAACTCTTCAAAAATCACTAACTGGGTCACTGCTGATGTATTTAATGTTGTAGAACAAAACGAGATCCGTCTCTTAAATTTGTGTCAACCACAGACCTTATTTCGAGCTATTTTCCAAAATCCTATGGAGAAATCCCATTGACTCTGAGACGAGGGAACCGGTAGTGGTAAAATGCTAACTAATTTCCGGGTTTTAGGACTTGTCACTGCACCACTCTATTATACATCCATGAGTCACACTCATTGACTCTCGTTATAAGTGGTGCATGCGCACTCCGCACCTCTTCAATACAACAGATAGGAGCAGCTCAGGGCGCACCAAACTGCGCCCAAAGCAGCTGTTGACACCGCCAACAACTAGGAGGCAGCAGGAGCGCCAGTGTGAGTGGTTGACGTTTGAATGAGAGAGAGTTAGACGGAGACGGAGTGTAAACAAAACTAGATAGCGAATACGGAGAAGGAACATTATGTTTAATCACTTAAAGAAACACCCTTTGAGAGGAGGACACTGGAGGGAAAGGCGCAGAGGCATGCCAGGGGGGGCGCGAGAGACCAAGAGGAAAAATGGTTATTAAAAAAAAAAAAATAATCATAATTTGAAAAATTATTGATTTGAAAATAATATGATACAGTACAGTACTATTACGTCTGGGTCTCTGTGTTTCATTAAAGCTCGGCTCTGTGTGTGTGTGGAACGAGCCATTTTGGGTGTGCGAGCAAGAGAGAGAGAGAGAGAGAGCGCACCGGTACCGGAGATCGTTGTTGTTAGCTTCTGGTGCTAGCGAGCTACGCTAACGGATATAAGGAGTTTTTACAACAACAAAGAGGAGGAGAGTCCTCTCCTGTCAGACTGAGAGACTCAGTGAGCTAAAGGACTCTCAGTGTTATCTCAGTGGGTCTCAAACGTTTTGGTCACCATTAATGTAAACAATTATTTCCGAGGCACACGTTTATATGATCATTATAGTTACAAAAAAATAAGAGAATAAATGAAAAACAGGTATAAAATAGTAAAACAGTAAAACAAGAATAAAGTTTAAAAGGTGATTTGTAAAATATCCATAAAGAAAAAGTAAATCTGTTTACAGTTCTGTTTCATATGGGTGTTGAGAGGTATCCATAGATCTCTTCATTTTGCTCTCAAAGTGCACCAGATTGATGCATTTAGCTTAAATATTTAAAAATAAATCTTCCCGGGGGAGCTTGCCCCCGGACCCCCCTATGTGAGGTCCACTCCCCACTTGTAAAAATAGCATTTTACCCCTGCTTACACCTATATGCCGTGAGCTGATTATCGAGCCTTCATTGTAACAGTCGCGGGTACATTGTGTATATGCGTGGGGATTGTTGCAGTAGAACATTCCACTGTAGCGACCGGTACATTAATGGGAATCCCTAAATGTTTGAGCACCCTCTATGAAACGTCAAGCTACCCCACAGCACCCCCAAAATAAATCTCTGCCGCCGCCACTGAGCCTGACTATTTGTGTTAGGGGGGGCCCGACTTTTTTTTTTCTCCAAAGGGGGGGGCTGACAGAAAAAGTTTGAGAACCACTGAGTTAAGGACAGAGGAAGGCAGTATACATGCTCTTTTTCAAGGAGCTGGTTTAGCAAGAAGGCTTGGCTAACTACCTGTAGCAACACCAGTGCTATATTTGGCTTCCCCTGCCTCCTTTTTCAAACGTCAGGATCAGACCAGTCTGTGGACCAGACCCAGCATGGATCCAGACAGATGTGTGTGACTTAAAGCACATATCAGAAAAAACTAAAAAAGCATGAACAAACTAGAGTCCACATGGATGAAGATATGCGACTAGCCATGTTTAGGAAAGTAAACACAGCTGTCCAATGAAGGCTACAGGATAGGGATCTGTAAGCATAATAAGGAGGTTGACAAAAACAGGCACTAAAATAATAGACTGTATCAAGTGCTGTGTGCCTTTCAGCTAGCCCTGCGTTATAATATGACATATGTTTTGAGTTTGTGCATAAGTAAAATGTTGGTAGAGCCCCCCCCCCCCCTGGAGAAAAATGCACCAGCCGCCACTGGTTCGCACCTGTCGGCCACCGTAGAGAGATTAAGAAAATGTGTTTAAATCACAAGAAGTTTCCTCAGCTAAAGCTTGTTCAAGGTAGGTTTTTAGCCTTGATTTCACAGGGAGGTGAAAGCAGGATTGTCTAAAATAATTGCACGACTACAGCAGCGGTTGCACACATTGTCCTAAAACTGAGTTGAAAATTATATTTTTTGCTGAGGCCTTCTATCGTTGCATTTTTTTGGGCCCCTCACAATTACAGTTTATTCTTCAGCCAAACCCAGACAACAGCAACAGCCTCGAAACACCAGCTGTGTCAAAGCTGCATTTGGCAACTTTACATAAAGTGACAGAAAGAGGTGACTGTCCTTTGATTTAAAAAAAGGTTGACGTTTATCCAGTTGTATTTCAGAGTGGAGAGGTTTCAAAATGCAGAATGATTAAGTAGCTTTTAATACAAAATAAACAGACTATGGGTCATCTATCTGCAGAAAGCTTTACATTTCTATTGGCCGATTTTGTTCATTTTGTTGCTTACACTCATATCAGGCTGTGCAAGAAAAGACTAAAGACTAATGTAATGACTGATTAAAATTTTCATTTTGAGGGACCTTGCTGGATAAAAAAAGGCCTCTCATGGTACCAGAGGTTTAACCTGTTTACCACTTAGATCGAAAGCAGGTAGAAACATTAACATCAACTTTAATTTTTATTGAATCTAATCTTTCCTATTTCATTTGTAAACAAGACTGTGTAACCTCTTTAACTATTCATACTGATACATTCATGGTGAACTTAAGTTCAGTCACATGCCTCACGTGTCTAATCTGCAGAATGCAGGTGTTCACTCCAAAGGCTGACTTGGCATTTGAGATTTTTAGTTTGGTACTATACCCTGACATAAATTCAATCACATTGAACCTGATACTTTTTTATTTTATTTTATTTATACAGGTGTAAAATCTCATTGAGACACAAGGTCTCATTTGCAAGAGAGACCTGTCAGTGGTAACACTACCACACAAAGTTACAGACAGACAGGACACTAAACACAGAGGCAACAATAAAATACAACATCGTAAAAAAAAGTAGTCATTGAAATCCATATAAAGTATTCAGATATAGCAGGTGCAAACACCCACAGATGATTTCTCCAGCTTTTTAAAAATGTGTTTAAAATCCGTGATGGGTATCAAAGTGGTCAGCTTAAGTTCCTGCTGAAGTGTGTTCCAGGTCGAGGGGGCAGAGTATGATATGGCTTTTTTCCCAAGCACCGTGCATACTGAGGGGACGGACAGAGTGATGTCATTTTGAGATCGTAGGCTATAGCTGTACTGTTTGTGTGATATGTAAGTGGATATGTAGAGGGGCAGCAGTCCAAGCATAGCGGTATAGATGAGTTTGTACCAGTGCAGTGATCTGCGCATTGATAATGATGTCCAGTTGACTAAAGAGTACAGCGTGCAATGGTGTGTGAGGGGTTTACATTTGGTTATGAACCTCAGAGCCCCATGGTAGACAGCGTCCAGCAGATGAAGGGAGTGAGCTGAGGCGTTCATGTACACAACATCCCCGTAGTCCAAGAGCGGCAAAAATGTGGCAGCTACAAGCCGTTTCCTCGCACTTGTGGAGAAGCAGGCCTTGTTTCTAAAAAAGAATCCCAGTTTTAATTTCAATTTCCTTAAGAGATTGTCAATATGTGGTTTGAAGCAGAGATTGTCATCTATAGTAATGCCGAAGTATCTGTAGGTGTTAACAGCTTCAATGGGGTTATGCTGTGCAGACATGATGCAGGGAAGAACAGTTGGTAACCTTTTCTTATTGGAAAACAACATGACTTTTGTCTTATCTGAATTTAACACCAACCTAAGGTGGAACAGATGTGACTGAAAAGTGTCAAAAGCAGACTGCAGACGTTCAAATGCAAGGGCAACAGTGCTAGCACAACAGTACACAACAGTATCATCTGCATATAGATGTACAGAGGCATCAATACTTTGACCCACATCATTTATATAAATAGTAAAAAGGGTCGGTCCCAAGACCGAACCTTGAGGAACACCTCTGGGCACATTAAGAAAGCTTGAGGAGAGACCGCTGAATTTTACACATTGCTTGCGATTCGAAAGATAGTTTGCAAACCAACCAACAGCTTGGTCAGACAGGCCTATATAAGATAACTTCTGGCATAGAATGCCATGGTCCACAGTATCAAAAGCCTTGGATAAGTCTATAAAAACATACTGTCACTCTCTAACTCATTTATAATGTATACGTGCTCTACGTGGCATGATTAAAAACCCTCTTCTTTCTTGCATTGTCTTTTACACACAAGGGGATAATGATGTTGGTGGTGATGAAGGCAGTGCTATTGTGTTTCCATGGCTCTTTATGTGTCTCTTTATGTGCAGGAGGCCCCTCCAGGCGGCCAGCCCTCATTATGAGGCTGTTTAAAAGGCTTAGATCAGGCCCACACCTGCTTCTCGTTGGAAACAGCAGTGTGCTGCCTTGTATTCCTGAAAGGGAAGTGCATAGCGCTGCGCTAGTCGGCCTGCCTTTGATCTTAACACAAATGTCATAAAAAAAGGATCTGTTGGTCAGCTTGAACACTTTTTCCTTTAGCATGAAGGAATTGCTTTAACTACACACATGTGTTGCTGCTGTAGGCTAGCTCACCGCTAGCTACTGCGTGGCTACCTACTGTTAATGGAGGAACCTTTAGCATTTCTCCTCCTACACAGAACCTGGGTGTAAACTGGTATGATCGAACAATTAAATCAACTTACAGTAAATGATGCAGCAGTACCTTTGAAGCCGATTTGACATACTGGCCAAACCATGAAATTACAACTTCCGGGTCTGTCATGTGATCCCATTAAGCCCATTAGGACATTCCAATAAACTTACATTAAGAACAAGTATTAACACCTAAATAGCCTTTATTTAAATTTATATAGTGAGCCCCCCGATGGGCTACATGTAAACGGAAGATTTGGGTAATTTTTATACATGGCAATCCAAATATATTGGCTACATGTGCCACTACGCAACTTTTATATGGGTATTGGTATGTATGATTTGAACGGTTCACTCTAAACTAAATAAAACACAACAATTCTTAGTTTCAGGTGATCACACACTAATGAAAACATGCTAATGAACATTATATTCCCTTTCTTCAGATGAACACCCAGCTGACCGCTACAGAATATAGCGATAACTTTTTAATAGTGTTCAACAAATGTGACAAGTTAGTGAATACAGGTCATGCACACTAGAGTTTCTCCCGCTCTCAGCTCAGTCAAATTAATGGTGAGGGAAAATAATTTAGGCTTTTTTTTAATTTAGTGCATTTTACAACTTTTAGACCCTCATGATTTAAATAAGAGTTGTTAACTGTTTGTACTTGGTAGTTTATTTAGCTTATACACTGATGACGTATTTTCCCCAATGTAAGTCAATGGGAAAAAGTATCTCTGGGCCCAAATGATAATTTACTCCTTCACTGCAAGTTGGACCCAGATACCCCTGATGGACCCAGATACCCCAGATACCCCTGATGGACCCAGATACCCCTGTTGGACCAAGAAACCCCTGTTGGACCCAGATATCCCTGTGACATGCCTGTTTGCTATCTTGGCTACAAAATGCTGGAACTAGCTCCCCATGGATACTAGGACAGCAGGAAGTCTACACTTCTTCTGTTTGACCGACAATCCGCCTGTTCCCTGCACATTGGCCATTAAACCTACCTACAAATTAATTTTAAACTAATTCACCTGCACTTATTGGTGGTTTGATTTGGCTTATTTGAAGAGAATGTACCTGTACCTTCTGTTCTGCGTTTGTACCTTTAGTTAAAGGAGATATATTACTAAACCAAGGGATGAAAAAATATACATTTGGCACACAAATTATTAGTGTCAAAAATACTGATGAGGTAAGTAATGTCTCTTATTCCAATATTATAAAAATACTTCTTCCGTGAGCTCGAAATAAGCGATGACGGATGAGCAGACACGATGACATCACAGTGGATGCAGCAGCTGATAGTTAGCAGATGCTCCAGCAGTTCCTCCAGGGTACAATGAACAGCTTCCTTACAGAACTGTGAAAAAACAATTAGTATGTACATTAAGTAACAGGACAACAAGTCATAGCCAATATGTTCCAAAATGAAAACCAGGACTAACAGACAGGGACCTGTTTCCATTGAGCCCTTGTGGAGAAGATGTTCAAATTGTTTTGGCAAATTCTATCTTGTTCTAGTTCTGCAATCTGGACACTCCGGGTTTGTTGTACATAAGTCTTTGTATTAATAAATTGGTTAATGTGAACTCCTCACACTACATCTACAGCCATAGCAAATGCCAAAAAGGCCAGCATGCTAAGAATGACAATAGGTTAAAATAATTGGAGCGCTAAAAGAGGTTGAAGAATTAATGGACTGACATCCAAAGAGCCACACATTGCTAGAAAACAAGAGTTGCTATGAGGTATTTTATAGTTTGTTTTATTTATATTCTGTAGTTTTAAGTTTTTAATGCTGTTGTCAATATACTGTAATTTATGTCCTGTCGTTTGATAGTAAATGTTTATCGTATTTTTGTATAATTCTACACTGAAAATATGGCTCCTCTACATTCTGGTTTATTTGCTAAAGGATAAAAAAAAAAAACAGAATACTTTTAAGCGTTCCACATATGGGACATTTTTCAAATTTAGGCTACTAGATTAAGATTATCTGTCATGACATGAGGTCATTTACCATTGTTTACTGGTACTAACTGTTGTTTGTTGTGTGTGTGTGTGTGTGTGTGTGTGTGTGTGTGTGTGTGTGTGTGTGTGTGTGTGTGTGTGTGTGTGTGTGTGTGTGTGTGTGTGTGTGTGTGTGTGTGTGTGTGTGTGTGTGTGTGTGTGTGTGTGTGTGTGTGTGTGTGTGTGTGTGTGTGTGTGTGTGTGTGTGTGTGTGTGTGTGTGTGTGTGTGTGTGTGTGTGTGTGTGTGTGTGTAACGTACACACTGTGGGTGGCTTTGAGGTCTACAGTGCTCTAAGGAGGAAACTTCTCAGTTTATAAGTGCTTCAATTTTCAAGCATCCTGAGTGCTCAGTGGGGGAGGGGGGGGGGCTTATTCTCCAATAAAACTAAACAAAAGCTTCTTGGATGGATCATACTGTACCTCTAAACACAAACATGTAGCTACACACACATTCAGGTTGGTTCATAGCTTTTGTCATTTTTTTAAATGTAAAACTGACCCACATAAATTGAGATGCCTCATGTCTTTGTTTTTGGCTAGTGTTGATTGGGATTGTGCAGTATTGTATTTTTTTTTACAAGCCCACCTAGATACTTTGCCCCGCGCGTTCTTATGGTGTTGTTTTATGCCGGCTTTACTTACGTGGACAACAGTGAAACATATTTTCTTCATTACGAAGGTTGGAATTTAAATAAAAAAAGTTTAAGAAACCCAACACAGCTCAGTAAATAGTGTGAAATGTTGACTTTATTTGATTATTTAACAGTGAAAAAGTAATGTTCATATTTCTCCTTTTGATTATTATACCGTTGAACTTTCAAAACAAAGCACTTTGGCAAGTTACGGCCTAAGTTGTCAAATGCAAAATAAATACCGTCATTTACATGATCCGCATTTCTTGGTCACGATCTTTTGTTTCCAGGACAATCTTGTGTCCCGGCAAATGTTGCGGTCGCAAGGTATTATGGGACAGCATGTTCTCCTTTCCTTTCGTAAAGGAAGGTCCAGTGTTTCCTAGGCTAAAGGAGATGATAAAGGAAGTTTCAAAGCTCCTTTCCTATCATCTAGACTCTAGAGGATCTGAACAGCTCTTATCATGGCTGCCATTAGAAACCTTCCTAAGCTAAACTGACAACTCGACCGCAAACTCAGTCAATGTTGATGGTGCTTTTAATCAAATTGTCCCGGTGTGGCTCATCAGGGTGATTACCTGGAACGAAAGACAAACCAGAAAGCAGAAAACACACAGAGAGACCATATGGGACTGGAGGGGGTTGTAACAGTTGTGAATTTCAAAACTACAAGTGGTTGTTAACTATTGGTTTGATTTGGAAAATGGTCCTGGTTTTTGAGAAAGCAGGTATGTTTAGCTCATGTACCTCACTCAGGTATATAAGTTGATATCAAGAGACCCTATTAGGCTTTTTGGGGTTTTACATTTCCTGTAGTGTGTTTTATAGGTTTTTGTGCAAGTAAATGGTCTGCAAAGGCATGGAAACATGTCACAGAAGAGACACAACATACCAGATTTGGAGTATGCGAGTCCTGGACTTCGACTCGAGTGCCAACTTTTAGGACTCGTGACTCGACTCGGACTCGCACAGAGACGGACTCGGACTCAAACTCGTACTCATGAATTATCACGCAGTCGGACTCGGACTTGAACTCGGACTCGCGCATTGACGATCCGACTTGGACTTGGACTCAAGCAAGTTTTTCTCAAGTCCTGATGTACTCTGCCCAACGCGTGGGTAGCTGGGAGGCGAGTTCACGTACCGCCCGCCCGCGCCATTCTCAGTCTAAAGATGTGCAGAGACACAAAGGATAAAAGCAATGTAGACATTAACAAATATTGATAGATAAGAACCAGCTAATAATATTTCCACTCAGATTACTAAATGATGACTCAGACTTGTGACTCGGACTTGGACTCGAACACAGGCAATGATGTGACAGTCATGAACTCTGACTCGAAGAGTGGGGACTCGAGAGTGACTCGGACTCGAGAATTGGTGACTAGTCTACAACACTGCAACATACTAATATGAACCTAAATAGACATAATAGGGCCCCTTTAAAGGATGAGTTGGAGGGATTCTATTTTTATGAGATATTAGCAATACAGTAAATAACACCAACGCTCAATGTGTTAGTCTCTCTGTACTTTCGGATTTCCTGTTTGTTTCCTGTTTGTGGCTCTTAGCTCCAACCCCATTGGTGATATAAGGACTAATATTTTTAGTAAATCACACGTAAATAATTCAATTTATAAAAAGTTATTTCATCAAACAGATGGTAATATTTGAAGCATGTAAACATGTCTCTGTAAAAGTACATAATACAAATCTGAACCAAAGACTGTGCACAATATGTCCTCTTTAACTTAAATAAGTAGTCTGGTTGAAAGGCCTGTGTGTTTGAGACATCCATCCAACCCAATTTCATCCTTTCTTTACTCTCGTTAGAATAACTTTGGCCCTTTAGCAAAGATATTCATGTGCAAAAGTGCCGCTTGAAGTAACTACAGACTGGTTGACAGACATCTTAATAAACCCCTTGTTACCTTTGTTGCCCTGGTTGGGGGGGTAAATTATATTTTTCACGCTTCTTTGTATATGAACAACGGTGACAACTCCTTATAACCATCATAACCCTAACCACCTTAGACCTAACCACAGGTGTAATTTTCCAGTTTAAGTGAAAACACCAGTATGGTTGTGCAGAGCTTTTAACAGCTAAGGAAACACAAGTTATCCATCCTTCAGGAGTAATTCATGTAGTTGTTCTTTTACCTTAAGAGGCATCATCTAAAGAAATGTAAAGCCACATTTTTTTCAAGCTATTTGGTTAAGGAGAATAAGTTAACAGGGGAAAAGAAAAAATGCAGATTTGGCCAAGAAAAACATTAAATAATATAATATGCATCACAATAACTTTCATTCATTCATATCCTGATGCCACTTACCATTACTGGTTCTATCATAAAGTTAAAAAAAAGACACTTTAAAAATAGTAGGGGTTCTGGGAAGTACTGTGCAAAAAGTCTCTATTTGAGTTTGAAGACTGGGGCCCTTGTAGAATGTAACCCGTTCTTACTTGCTCAAAACCTTTCATTGGTTACACATGAGCAGTCCCCCCCATCCATTGATCCATAAGCCAGTCCGTCAGTGAGAAGCTTGTTCCTGCTGTGAAGCAGCTGTAACAGAAGCTAATAGAAACCACACTCAATAAAAACACTGTAAACCACAACAGATCCGATTCCACATCAGCCAGCTCCCCCCTGACCTTTCATTTAAAATCAGAGAGAGGTGGCTCATATTTCTGTGCGTTTGTAATTGGTGCTCTGCTCGGCTCAAGTAATGTACAATAATAAGAGTTATGATGGAGCCCAGTTCATTGAAACCAGCGTACTTTTCCATCTGCTGCCTGGTGGATGAGGCCCTGACAATTTTTTTTTTTTTTAAGTAGCGTTGACATTTATATACCAGTCTGCATTGGAAAAATTAAATTTACGTTACTCCGAGCTTTCGAATTTTTTATTTATTTAATCCGGAATCATCATTTTCCCCGTCGCATGTGATATTCCATTTGGTCTAAAGAGACAACAACAATAATAATATGTCAAATATAATATCCTCTTCCAGTGGTGTGAGTCCAGTTGGAGCTACAGTTGCCGGATAAGCATTTAAGATGTTTTTTATTATCACTTCATATTATCTGCAGTGTTAAACTGACTCTGCAGGTAAAAGAGGAGCTGATCTTGTGACCTTTAACTGCCTATGACATACTTAGACAGCTAACCGGCTTATTAAGGTTTTTTAACGGATCACCTTCAAGGTTGCCCATCCAGTGGGGACAACAAGATGCTTTGCCATAAAAGATACCCTTCATTGTAGAAAACATGCTGGTGCCCTTTCCCTTTCTTTCACCCTGTCCGTCAGATAGCGTGAGAATGCTACTCATTATATGTATCACTTCCAAGGATATGTATGTGAGCGTTCGGGCTCACTCCGGGTTAAAAAGGGATGGAAGGAGAGGGCGATTGGGTAAACAAAATATGTTTATTTTAGGGCTGTCAAGATAACGCGTTAATGCAATTTCTTTTAAGGCCACTAATTATTTGAACGTGCAATTAACGCATGTGTATTTGTCCTCAGTCCGCCCCGTAGTTTCAGAGCCCAAAGGCTTGACATTGTTGTTGTTGTTAGTTGGATGGTGGGAGATTCTAGCGAGAGATATGGACACAAAAAAAGGGTGTTTTAAACAGCAAGCCAAGCACACAGCTGATGCCGACAGCCCCGCTCCTGCCGCTCGCTTGCAGCAGACCATGCTTGAAAGTTTGCCGGGAAGACGCCTGGACAACAACAGCGATAGCTAAATGGGTGGCTACAGCTTAACATTGTGGAGGACGAGGGGCTGCGTTAGATCATTCGTATCGCATCCAACGTGTCGACTGCACATCACAGCGCATTATTTTGACCCTAGGTGGGAACTTCAGTCTCATGCTTTGACTGAAGATGAAGACAGAGGAGTGGCATTTCGCCGACAACTGTAAACAGGCTTGTTTGTTTGAGCAACTGGCTCAGTGCAAAGAAGTACACAGGGTTGGGAGAGAGTGTAAGAGAGAGAGAGGTTCCAGGTTGTTGTGTTGAGAATATTCAGGAGAATATTTGTCATTGTTCCAATGATAATAAACAAACATTTGCATAAAGCATATTTGTCCACTCATATGTTGAGTATAACGACACACTCTATCTTACTCTCACGTACTTTACTTGTAATGTTCCACAAGATACAATGCAACATTCTAGCCGTGCTAACTTCAGAACTGACGCTCATGCCTGGTCCCTCGGCTCATGTCGTCACCTGTGCGTCAACAAATAATGTCCCCCAGGCAAACGTATATTGCAACATGTTCCCTTTTAAAAAAAAAAAGTTTTATATATATATATAAGTAACTGTCCACAAACTGCCAATACTTAACAAGAATAACACAAACAACAATATAACACAAATTACTAGCAGTCCAACACACTCTCACTCCATAAACGTCCTGGAGCGACGCTTGGTCAGGGTCCCGAGGCGTGCAGTTGGGACGCTCCTAGGCTCCTTTAGCTTCATAAACGGACGCAAATAGCTTTCAACTGATTGCAATGTATTCCCATCTGCAGCGGGATTTGACGCTCATGGAAGCACGGCATTCGTTTGTGTCGGAGGCTGTTAAAGGCAATGTGAGCGTCCATTCCCATTGGATAACGGAGAATTGTACCCCCGGAAGTAAGTATTGCCCTTACTGTCGATTGATTTGACAGTGATATCTCCACTACTCATCAACTCAAAAACACCAGATTATCCTTGTTAATTAAACAACATTGATAGGTTTTAGTGTGTGTACAATGCTTTTGTCACGTTTTCCCCTTCAATTCTGAGAAACAAGTCGTTTTCTATGAGTTTTGGATGGCCGAAGACATTACATTACCCACAATCCTCTGTAGCAACCATAGGCTGTATACAAAAATTAAATAATACATTATTCCGAGTGTGCTTGCTTTTCTCTTTGAAAGTCATCACTTAACGGCATTGTAATACACGTTTCGGCTGCATTAAATATTACATATCTGCCGTAGTTAACTCTATTTATAGAGCCCTGATGACAAGACTTCTAGATAAACAGGAACTGCCGCCAAAACTGAAAACTTGACGTGGATCTTAAATATATAAGCAATTAAACAACATCTTACATTTTTTTCACACAATACGTCTCCTTGCAGTATCAACACTAATTTGGCTGACTTTTATATTTGATCCAATTGGTAGATAGGCTGTATTTACGCCATAACGGTGCACAGCTGATAGAAAGGGACACCTACTGGTTAAAGCACGTTATTGCATTTTATAATGTTATTATTAGATATGAATAGGAGGATGTGCAAAACAGACAAACTAATAAGGCTTTATTTAAACATTAAAGAATACTTTAGGTTAAGGTCTTCGTTTGAATAAGAAAAAAGCTTTGGGGATATAGAAGATGAATATGGAGGGATGAAACCCTCTTTGATGGTCACACATGCAGAGCACACAGCACACACAGTGACATTTGTATCTGCAGATAAATATTAAGCCTGACAAAGTACTTAACGTCTAATATATTGCTTTTCTACAATGTTAACTATGTTTAAGCACTTATTTTAACTGATATTATACATATGTATTATACTCTTATAAGATGTATGTAGACAGTATAAGAAATGTGCAGAATATGACAATGTAATGGTGGAGGTACACACATATTGATAGATGTCTTGTAATGCACTGTTGAGGAACCTGCGACCCAAGTTTTTCATTCATTGCATAACTACACCGTGGTTGTGTATAATATGATATGTCAATAAACCTTAGAACATCTTGAAATCTTGAAAGGGATGTGCAAAATAGTCATTATATACAGTCTTTAATTAACTATTAGTAGAGAATAACGACGAGTAAAGAATATACTTTATAGGGATCCTATTAATATCTAATAATAAAATCCAATAACGTGCTTTAACCAGTAGGTGTCCCTTTCTATCAGCTGTGCACCGTTATGGCGTAAATACAGCCTATCTACCAATTGGATCAAATATAAAACTCAGCCGAATTAGTGTTGATACTGCAAGGAGACGTATTGTGTGAAAAGAAATGTAAGATGTTGTTTAATTGCTTATATATTTAAGATCCACGTCAAGTTTTCAGTTTCGGCGGCAGTTCCTGTTTGTCTAGAAGTCTTGTCATCAGGGCTCTATAAATAGAGTTAACTACGGCAGATATGTAATATTTAATGCAGCCGAAACGTGTATTACAATACTGTTATGTGATGACTTTCAAAGAGAAAAGCAAGCACACTCGGAATAATGTATTATTTAATTTTTTTATACAGTCTATGGTTGCTACAGAGGATTGTGGGTAATGTAATGTCTTCGGCCATCCAAAACTCATAGAAAACTACTTGTTTCTCAGAATTGAAGGGGAAAACGTGACAAAAGCATTGTACACACACTAAAACCTATCAATGTCGTTTAATTAACAAGGATAATCTGGTGTTTTTGAGTTGATGAGTAGTGGAGATATCACTGTCAAATCAATCGACAGTAAGGGGAATACTTACTTCTGGGTGTACAATTCTCCGTTATCCAATGGGAATGGACGGTCACATTGCCTTTAACAGCCTCCGACACAAACGAATGCCGTGCTTCCATGAGCGTCAAATCCCGCTGCAGATGGGAATACATTGCAATCAGTAGAAAGCTATTTGCGTCTGTTTATGAAGCTGAAGGAGCCTAGGAGCGTCCCAACTGCACACCTCGGGACCCTGACCAAGCGTCGCTCCAGGACGTTTATGGAGTGAGAGTGTGTTGTCTGAAAATAACTCCATTCTGTATGCTCAATTCATCTCTGTGGTGGAAATACTTTCCCACTTCTATGGGGACATGTTCTTTTATCACAGGCCATCCCCGCTCAATAACACTCTTTAAGACCTGCAGTTCTGCATCTAGCTCTGTCGCTCTTTGAATTGCCTGCAGTCTCTCACTGGACACTGGCAGATAATGTACCATGTTGATTGACTCCACTTCAATCTCTACTGAACCTCTGTCCTCCTGCCCTGTAAGATAGGCTCTGCTGAGCGTGTCTGCCAGCAGTAGGTGTTTTCCAGGGCAATAACGTAGTTTGATCTCATATGCTTGTAGTCTCATCAGCATGCGTTGTAGCTTTGGAGCACTCAGCAGTGGTTTTGTCATAATACTCTCAAGGGGCTTATGGTCTGATTGTACTTCCACAGGCCGGCCATATGTGAACTGATGAAACCTCTCCATTCCATAGAGAACAGCCAACAGTTCCTTCTCAATTTGTGCATAGCCCTTTTCTGTTTCTGTCAGTGCTCTACTGGCGTATGCAACAGGTTGTCCATTTTGCATTAGGGCCGCTACCAGCCGCTCTCTGATGCATCACACTGTAATGTTAGCATGTCAGCTGGGTTATAGTATTTCAGCACAGGAGTCTGTGAGATCATCGTTGTAATCCTTTCAAAAGTCTGTTCATGCCGCTCTGCCCACTCCCATATCACATCCTTGTGGGTCAGCTCTCGCAGAGAACACAGTTCAGACTTTTGCCAAATAGTTGACCATGCCCATAAAACGCATTACCTCTTTTGCATCTGTGGGTCGGGGCATCTCTTGGATTGCCACCACCTTAGCTGGGTCCACCTTTAACCCCTCTGAGGTTAAGAGATGTCCAATGTATGGCACCTCTGTGCACCTTAGTTGTAGCTTCTTTGGATTTAGCTTCACATTTAGCTCTCTGCATCTCTGCAACAGCATTTCCAGCTTCCTGTCATGGTCTTTCACAGCTTCATCATCTGTTTTTCCTTCCCCTACAATCAGGATGTCATCTGCAATTATCTTGATACCTGGTAACCCCTCCTTCAGTGAAGTGTCATTGTACATTATTAACTTTCTGCTGCATTGCTCCAGTTGGACACCTTTAATTAACATACTTTTCTGGAATACCATTACATGTTGCACCACAGTCCACCTGAATTCTGACACGTTGCTTTTTTACCTGCATCTTGGCATATATGGGTCCTTTTGAGTCTGTTTGACTATTAACTGCTCACAGCCTCTCCACCGGATCCCAAACTGATGCACATCAACTCTTCTCCGCTGTCTGACTGCTCTGCTGCATTCTCTACAGCAGGGGTCACCAACCTTTTTTAGGGTGAGGGCTACTTTCAAAATATAAAACAAGTCGGGGGCTACTTTTACTCCTCTTTTTTTTGTTTTTTGCAGTGTATATATTTAGCACATTTTAACATGATGACATGCTTACCTTTAACCTTTGTGTGCTGTTTGTGTCTGTGGGACCCGTTTTCAGTGTTTACTAAAAGAACATGTATTCAATTTAATTATTTTAACCTACTTTATTTGGGGGTGGACGGGCCTCACCTCCTCTAGGGGAGACCTCACATCCTCTAGGGGGGACCTCACCTCCTCTAGGGGGGTCGGGGGGCATGCTCCCCCAGGAAGATTATTTTTAAATGTTGAAGTGAAATGCATCAATCTGGTGCACTTTGAGCACAACATGAATTTATGGATACAGCTCTCAACACTCAGATGAAATGGAGCTGTATACTTTTCAATAATCCAAACATCTTTAGAATATGATCACAACCAATAACAAATCATTTAAACTGGTTTATTCCTATCTTATGTTACCTAGTTAGCATTCTTTCTTTCTATTTATGCATATTTTACTAATCACTCCCCTTTCAAACTGTTTTTTGTTTTTTTTACTGTCCTACACATTGGAATGATTTCTTACTTTATCTATATTAAATAGATAAAGGTGTGCTCTCCCTAGCTCTCTCGCTCTCTCTCTCTCTCTCTCCCTCTCTCCCTCCCTCCCTAGCTCTCTCTCTCTCTCTCTCTGTCTCGCTCACTCACAGAGGCTGTGTGCTCCTCCGTGGCGATGACGGCTTGAGTTAAAAAATAATAATAAACATATTTGTAAAGTGGGGGGACACAAACGGGATTTCGAAAAGAGCGGGGGACATTTCCCCCCTGTCCCAGGTGGAAATTACGCCATGCGTGTGTGCGTCAAGTGCAATAAATATATATGCAAGTTGCAACACGCAGAGTAAAACTCTGCCCCCCATGTGTTGTATAGGCTGGCATGATAGGCTGTTCAATGGGGCTGATGTGTTGTGTAGATTCTGCCAGAAGGAAAATCAGCGGGGAGGTGCCACATTGCTTTTCTTCCCGACTGCAACGCTGGTCCCGCAAATCAAGGAAGAACGTGATTGGTTGATATTCATTGTGGGGGTGGGGGGAGGAGGGGTATTAGATAGATATAGAGTTGTAGTAAGTAGATAGAGTTCGCTATGATTTAGGTTTCGTTTATGCATAGGGTAGATTCTTTTAATTACATTTCCTTTTTTGTTTTGTGTATTTTATACATTTTGGATTTGCTTGGCGAGCTATTTTTAGAACATGCCCCGCGGGCGACTCACGTTGCCCCTGCGGGCGACCAAGTGCCCGCGGGCACCGTGTTGGCTACCCCTGCTCTACAGCAAACACCCGTGTTTTCTTTACAGTTCCTGAGTTCTTGCACACATTAGCAAAGTGATTATGTTTTCCACATTTTTTACACTTTTGTCCATATGCAGGGCATTTCTCCTTTTTACTTTCATGTCTCCGGCCACAGAATTTACAAAATGCTCCAGTGCCACCTGCTCCACGACGTCCTCAGTGGAGTGCTGTCCTGGTCGGAGCCAGCGCCTCGCCACATCGAGGAGCTGCTGCACGAAGGGGAGGGCTCTAAACCGGCGGAAGTGCCCCTCCAGCGTGCTGCCCAGCCGGTCCAGGATGGCCCTCCTTAGCTGGCCGTAATCGTATCGAGAGGACGCCGGCAGGCTGTGCGCAGCCAACTGTGCTTCAACGGAAAGCAGGGGCAGAAAACGCACAGCCCACTCCTCCTCCGGCCACCCACACGCCGCCGCGATGCCCTTCAAAGATGTCCAGGTAGGCCTCCGGGTCGTCGTCTACCGACATCTTTTGGAGGCTGATCACCAGCGGCCGTGCCGGGTTGGTCCCGGGATCGGCCTCCCGGGTGGCTGGACGCTGCAGCAGCTCCCGCAGGAGAGCACGGCCCTGCATAGCTGCGAGACGCTGGAGAGCCTGTCCCAGCGGGCTCTGTGGGTTTTCCCCTTCCGTCATTAGTCCCTGTTCGGATGCAACTGTGAGCGTTCGGGCTCACTCCGGGTTCAAAAGGGACGGAAGGAGAGGGCGATTGGGTAAACAAAATATGTTTATTTCAAAATGAGGGGATCAACAAAAACAATATGGTGCCGTCTTCTATTCCTGGAGGCCTCGGCAACGGAGACGGAGATGGTCCCCCTCTTAGAACCCAATCTACTGCAAGGGACAAGAACCAGGTTACCAGTGTGCTTTTTATTTAGTGACTCATTACCTGATTCTGATCAGCTGTCTGGCCACCGGCGCTCTAACCACACCCCGCTGCCACAATGTACTATGGGAAAAGCTGGAGACAAAGGGAGAGTAGATAATGGTTATTTCTGCAAGGCGTCACAAATGCAGGAGCCTTGGGATGTTGCGATGTGACAGAAAGGATGGACAGAATGGCTGAGGTTGTTACATGGTTAGTTGCTAACATTTATGGCAAGGGGCGTTGTGTGTATTTGAACATAGCTAAATAATTCAGCACAACCACCAATTCCTCAATAAAGTGAGCTATAACTTTCATTGTTTCAACATATAACCTATTATATCGTACTGATTGAAGACATGTTTATTTTCTTTATGGTATTTGAGATTCCAGTGATAAGATTTAAGCAATAGTTTGATCAAACTAAATAACGAAATAAATGAGCATACACTATAAGCCAACCGGCACTAAATCAAAGCACCACCATTGGGTGTTTGTAGTCATTTTTCTTTTCTTGCATGCTCTAAAAACTCTGGAATCTCCTGGGATCTTCTGAAAGCATTTGTGGACGTGACAGAGTTCATACTCTAGAGACAAAAATAATCCTTATCTCGACCTAACCTCCCCTGAATTTAGAAAGACAACAGCAAGCAGAGTAGCACCATCAATTACAGCTAGGTTGGGTTTGGCTGGGCCTACTCTAGCATCACTCTACTGAAAAAAACTCTTACAAAAGCTGTTTGCACCCCGCCCAGTGTTGCGCTTACATATTTACCCATTGTGTTGCTTATCCAACCAACCAAAAGTCCTGTTTTTGTTAAAGTCTATTTTCTACGAGACGTGGACCATTGTTTATCTTCTCTTGTCCTGTCTTTTGGCCATGAAACCCTGTTGAACCACTTATGAAAGCTGCGGGCACCAAGCCCACGTGTGAAACAATCCTCATTTTTTTTTTTTATGTCAAATGTAGCTTTGCGTCCACCAAGGACAATGACAGTAAATGTGGCTATAACAAAGATGAATAGTAGCTCTGTCCTGTAAACACCTGACCATCATTATACAATTCCTGCAACAACTGATACATTCTTTCCAAAGAGGAAACATGAATCTGGCCAGCAATATAGGGTTGAAAATGGTAGTCAGAATTCTTTATCTGAGATCTACTAGGCAAAACGTTCACATAAGACACTGATAGATGAAATCAATAAATATTGCTTTTAATACAAGCTGAGCAGGAAACAGCTTGGTTAGGTTTGGTCAATGCAACTAATTGGTAAGGTAAGGTTTGTGGTTTGAGTTAAACAGGCAAGTTTGTTACGTTGTTACTTTGTTGCATTGCTTAAATTAGGTAACAAGTTACATCAATTATGTGAGTTTGATATGCTTTTTGCTAAATTTGCATAGGCTACATGCTAAACTTACATAGGCTCATTTAAATTACCTAAAAGGTCAGTTTTTGTTCACAAGGAACACTTCTCTCCTGGGTGACAGTCATGTGTATTTAACCAATGAATCCCACACAACGTGCATACTTCCTGAACTTTATACTATTCTGACTTTATCACCTTCCTTTCTAACTACAACAACATGGAGCATCATAGTTTGACGCAATGCTGGGAGTGAGAAGGGGCTGAATATAGACGTTTTAGAGGGTTTGATTGGAAATGCTTTTCATCAAAGTGTCACACGAACCGTGATGGCAACAGGAACAAGGGCAGCAACACAAGGAATCAACCAGTGACAGATAAAGAGAGACTGACCACATATGGAATAATGTCGACAGGAAACATTGACAACGAACTGACAGAGAAACAATGGGACAGAAAGTCATATACACAGACAGGACTAATCACATGACAAGATACAGCGAAGGAGGGTAGGTTAGGACATAAAGGTAGCAGGGTGATTACACGCAGGTGGGGAGAATCAGGGTGGGGCCAGCAATCACCACAGACGGGAAAACTAAAACACAGGAAGTTAATTAAAACAGATGTGACAAATGCAGAGCAACACCTTTTGAAAATAAAACAGGAAAACAGATCATGCCTCCAACGAATAAAATCTTCTCACCAATTCTGCAGGTTTTTCAACGTCTTTTAGCTCCTTGTTTGGTGGCACATCTAATGTCTGTTACACTCTCAGTTTGAGTTTTTCTAGCAGCAACATCCACCAAACAAGCAATACAGCCACAGACAACTACCTGCTGAGCACCAAACAGCTGACAAACACATTAAGAGATAGCCGGGGAACATAGTGGAGCGTTTAGCAGCTAAGGACACAGATATTTCCCTCAGAAGTTGGTAGATATCCCAAACAGAGCAAAAAGAGAGGGAATATTGGACTTATATTCATCAGATGGCTCAAAACAAATGAGATGTCAATGTGTTGAAGTGGCCATCCGGTTGGCAACAGTTTCCTTTTTGTGCCTGTCAACTTGATTTATAGTTACAATGCCCCTAGTGTTGAAGAGGATATGTATTAATGCAGTGTTTTTCTGATATCTATCAAGTATATATGTGGTACTTGTGAAGTGTTAGTTCTTCATAATATCTGACAATTGTGCCTTAGGGTGGAAGTTCTCTCCATGTTTCAGCTTTGGGAAAACGTTTCTGTGTCTCTGCCGCCCTCTGTTGATATCCAGCACATGAACAGTCATCAGGTGTACATTTTTCACAATGCTCTGATACTGATTTGGTTTTATGACACAAACATATGAAGGTAGATATGGTGCAAAATGCGAGAGCGTGTAAAACCTGATGTGAGCACTTGCAGAAAAGAAATCTGAGCTTGTGTGCATACATTTACACTTGTATAACATATACATCTGTGAACCACATTTGAAGTCACAGAAGAAAAAAAAAAGTTGTGTAGCTTGTAGAAAAAAATGAACTTAGTGATGAAATGTTGACTTGCAGAAAAATATATATTTTTTAAATATATTTTCCATTACAACTGCAACTTGGTTATTACAACCTCTCAAATCAGTCATTACAACTTCACGAATCTGCTCTGTGGCAGTATAAATCGACGAATCTGCGGCCTTGACTTTTGCTACACTTCTTGCGATGAATGTGTCGCAAAAGTAATTTTCACCTGTAGATGTGGGGCGGCAAAATAACGTCAGTTAGCCAGCTAACGCTAGCTTTGTTGAATTTATGCTAGCTAAACAAGTAGTGGTTGTAGTCTATACAGCAGTAATTCATATATTATAGCCTACTGCTTTGGCACTAACGGTTGATAACCGTTTATGAAAATAAAACCAATTGAACTGTACTGAAATAATGACAAGTTTTATAATTGTCTTGGGCTCCTGTTGTGTTTTTAAAGCCTTTCTAAATTATCCATGCTATTATCTATTTAGAATGAAGACTTCAGAATCTTAAAATCCCTTAACGTTTGTATGCAATTGTGCTAAATTCAACACTGGAATCAAGCAAATATGAATATGTTTGCATGACATTAGTTATTTATATTTTGCCATCACTTAATTATACGTTTAATACATTTAAGTCAAACTAAGGTACATGTGATGGTAGCTAGTTAGTGCTCTTACCTGTGAGGCCTCCTCCAAACAGCATAATAACCAGACTGTACCATTAAAACTAGAAGTACCAGTTCTAGATCCTTGACTTTAGACAAACAATTCAAAAGACAAAATGTATTTAAAGACCAATCTTTATTTGAAGGTGCCTCTTAACCTGGGATATTAGTTATACAGTAATAGTATTGACAATCTAAAAAAACTGAGCAACTCAACGGTTCACTTTTATATTTCTTATTGTCTAAAGCATTTATTATTTTCATTTTCCCCTCATATTCAGTGTGGAGGGATTGAGACAGCGTGGTGTCCAGAGAGCTGCAGAGACTTCAGGGAGAAACCTCCGTGTGATGGACGTCCTGTCTGTTGGTTTGGCCGGAGAGGACTGAGGGCCTTTCCTCTGTGAGGAGGACCAGGCCTGATGGATGCTGGGCATAGCTGATACCACCTGATCAGGCCTAGTCTGTCACTTTATTTGACTAAATGTGTTTACTTATACATTTAATAGGTTTACACCTTCTGTCCATATGTGCTTTTTATTTAAAACATTTTTGATGAACTTTTGGTTCACATTTCAATAAATTGAATTTGTATTTGCACTTCTTTTGTCCATTATTCTTACTGAAAATGTTAGATTACACATTCACATCTGACTGAAGATTGGCCCCATTTATTTGTGACGTTGCAAACTCTGCGGTACAAGGTACATGTTGTGAAGCTCATAAAGTGAGGCAAATAGAATTAATCAGCTGATGGAGTGTAGATGTGGAAATAGGTGCATCCGATCAGCTGACTTTGTTTTCACAATAAAAGTAGTTTCTTAGTGAATGTCCTGTACTGGTCTTAAAATCTCATAACATCAGCTTTTAATTTTCCTCTTGGATGTTCTTCTTGACCCTCAGAGAAGGAGAACATGTTGAATCGTGTCTTTCAGGCATGTCCTTTCCTAACAAAAATTACAGGAAACATAAAACACATTATTGCAGAACAAGTGTGTTATTTATGAAAGATGTGTGTTTGTGTTTTTAGGGGCTGCAGATATAATTATTTTGTAATGGTAATGTTTTATTTTATTTCAACAGTGAGCTACAAAGACAATCAGATTATGAATGAACAGTATGACATTCATCAACATTGAAATTTTATTATCAAAATAATATTTAACTGTTATCAAAACTTAGACAACTCTGTTGTCTCACTGAAATAATAACTTTTACCACGTTTTTTTTTTAGAGATAAATATTAGCAGTTCTCACTATGTGTTAAATAGCTTTGCTTTCAATACATTAAATTAGAAAGCTGACAAAGTAATATTGCTTGTTAACATCTAAATGTAACCTTTTGCATGGAAAAACCCCTCAACTTCACTGATGTGTAGGTGATCTAGTATTTAGTATTGTTTAATGGAATATATATCAGTGTATTAAAGTCAATACTTCATTTATTTAAAACAATATCTTTCTTGATTCTTTGTACAGTATGACAAAAGAGTATTTGCACCTGTGCTGAAGTTCACTGCTGTGAGGAGTCCAGTTCTGTCTCTCACTCTCTGGTCCATCCTGTCTGCATCACCTGGACACTTTAAACAAACAGATATATATGTAAAGAACCATGTGTACAAACAATATAACTTATTCTCTTCTGTTGAACATGTTGGATTGTGTATTGTCCAAGTCAGGGTCCTTTTTATTTTACTGTAACTTTGGAAGTTGTGTTACCAATGCTTACTGTTTATTTGATACCAATTTGGTAATACAATTAATAAAAACAACTAGATTTGGGTTCGTTCTTCAGATATGACTGACGTTAACGTGTAAGCTCAATAATGAACTCCAGCTCAACCAACCATATTGTAATATCCAAGTAATCATCTTGAAATATGACATTAATAATTGTAATATACACACATCTTATTGTGAGGTTAATTTCACATACACTACTTCAACGTTAGCTTGTCTAGTCTACATAGCGGATTTAAATTAACCTTAGCAATGCATACAGTTACTACCTACATAATAAAATATCTCTCTAAGTTACAAGGATGACCTTATTTGATCAACCTCAAACAGAAGCCGTTTGTTCTACAGTATTATCCCACTTAACGCTTAACACTTGTCTATTTCGTTTTAACCTTTATACAGTCTATGGTTTTAACTTGCAGGCTACGATTAGCATCGTTAGCACAGATGTAGCTACCACTCGCTTACATGCTAACCCAAGCCTTAACATTCATTACGTAGCTGATTAAAATCATAAACACATAAATAAGTACTCGAATTTCACTTGCCGCAAAACCGCATTCATGCACCGTCTGTTTTAACCGCGGAGCGAGTCACAATAGTCCGATATAAGCATGAAGACACGGCCGTTAGCCCCGCAGTCATCCGGTTCGACCTGACTATGGCTGTGACTGTGTGACTGACCCGAGCCTCGTCGTTCTGATAGCTCCGCGCCTTCGCTCCAATCCCCCTCCCTCCCTCACATCTACAGGTGAAAATTACTTTTGCGACACATTCATCGCAAGAAGTGTAGCAAAAGTCAAGGCCGCAGATTCGTCGATTTATACTGCCACAGAGCAGATTCGTGAAGTTGTAATGACTGATTTGAGAGGTTGTAATAACCAAGTTGCAGTTGTAATGGAAAATATATTTTAAAAATATATATTTTTCTGCAAGTGAACATTTCATCACTAAGTTCATTTTTTTTCTACAAGCTACAAAACTTTTTTTTTTCTTCTGTGACTTCAAATGTGGTTCACAGATACGTGGATATTTTTATACAAGTGTAAATGTATGCACACAAGCTCAGATTTCTTTTCTGCAAGTGCTCACATCAGGTTTTAAACGCTCTCGCATTTTGCACCATATCTACCTTCATACAAACAGGAACAAATAATGAAAAGGAAGAACATTTCGATTTCTACCAGTATACACTAGTTTAGGGATCTATTCTGTCCAGTGGCGTTTTTATATGTACAAAAGTGGAGGGGCACAAAAAACGTAGATGTTTATTAACGCGTTAACGCAAAAGAAAATTAACGCCACTAATTATTTTAACGCGATTAACGCATGTGTATTTTTTGTCCTCGGCCGCCCCGTAGTTTCAGAGCGCATCGAGTTTAAAATACCATCTACATTTACAAGCTGATGCTGACAGCCCCGCAGTTTCAGAGCGCATCGAGTTTAAAATACCATCTACAAGCTGATGCTGACAGCCCCGCTCCTGCCGCCCGCTTGTGGCAGACCACACTTCCACGCTCACCGGCAGGCCCGGACTGGCCATCGGGAGGACCGGGAGGGTGTGTATGTGTGGCGCGAGCGAGGCACACCTTACGTGTTGTTGTTGTTGTTAGCATCTGGTGCTAGCTAGCTGCGCTAACGGATATAAGGAGCTGTTTCAATGAAAACAGAGGAGCGACATTTCGCCGACAACTGCGCCGAGCACTTGACTTTATGCAGTTAGCCAGACAGTGGGACATTGTACGAAAAGTCAGCACACTCAGCACGGATAGTGCGCGCAACATGATTGCAGCGTCCAGGCAGCTCCCGTTCGAGCATATATGCCTTGAGCTGCACATAGCTCCAACGATCCATCACAGTGTCTCCACATTCACACACACACACACACACACACACACACACACACACACACACACACACACACACACACACCCACACACCCACACACCCACACACACACACACACACACACACACACACACACACACACACACACACACACACACACACACTTTGTATTGTATTATTGTATGAGAGAGGTTCCAGGTTGAATTGAGGCGAATATTTGTAATGTTCAGAGGTTGTTGTGTTTAATATTCATGAGATTATTTGTCATTGTTCAAATGATAATAAACAAACATATAAAGCATATTTGTCCACTCATATGTTGATAAGAGTATTAAAAACTTCAAAAATATCCTTCTAAGGTACATTTAGAACAGATAAAAAATGTGCGATTAATTTGCGATTAAATATTTTAATCGACTGACAGCCCTAATGTTTATATATAAGCTTCTGCAGTGAGGTTCATGGCTGGTGAGGCACTGGCACTGACTCTTCAGGTTTACAAATATTATATTTGGACCTAAATCAAAATATTCTATTATTTTCAAAAGCTATTTTAGTCTGATGCTTCGATTAATTTTAAACAGACAGTTCAACAAAAAGATACCCAAAAAATGTAATTTTATCATTTAAATATTGGATTGTTCTCTCTTAGTAAGATCCCATTTTCAATCAAATTGTGGTCTTACCTTGACTTGAAGATGAAGTCCATTTGCCTATCCCTCTGGACAAAAATCTATATTACTTTTTTGTAAAAGTCCTCCTTATCTTCTCGTAGTTTCAAAAGTTGAATCATAAGTCTAATCGATAGATTTATGATCGATAGATTTATGATTCGGAAATTATAAAAGTAGGGTAGAGACATGTGGATATTATCCGGCTGAACAAAACGTGCATTTATCTAACAGGTACGTTTCCCAGAGATCTTATTTCGAGCTATTTTCTAAAATCCTATGGAGAAATCTCATTGCTTTTTTGTCGAGGGAACACCAAGCCCCCAGGAAGTGCGCCGGACTCAGATGAAAATATTCGTGGTGGCCAAACGGCGGTACTACACTTCCGTTTGGTTGCCAGGCCCGGAAACACTTTTTCCCATTGACTTACATGGGGAAAGAGTGGTCTGTAAATCGTTGGATAATTTTTTTTTAAATAAATAAACTACCCAGTATGAACACTTGTATAGCCCTTATTAAAAACATTCGTTCCTCAAGTTGTAAAAATGTGCTAATAACGTTATCCTGAGAGTTATTTCCCTCTGCATTATGAACGTGCATCGAACCCACGGGACCGCGCCGCCCGGCACGTTCATGTGATGTGACGTGTTCAGTACTACATGAGTTTTACCTTTACCCATGGATGCACAATAAGAACGGACCCATATCGCCTAACTGCCAGCCCACGGAGCTGTAATAATGGATATATTGCACATGTTTGCTGTAATTCATCATTTGTAAAATATTATACTACATACATGGGCTGTATGATGTAAATATTGTATTAAATAAAGTTAATATTACCGACGTAGATTAACGTCCCTGTAGCTTCTTATTGCACTTGCAATATACCATTAAAGGAGTTGAACGTTGCTGTTTGCTATTACTATAATACCACGCAGGGATAAGCCAGAGTTTACAACCTTTGCATGTGGGAACAACACGTTTTGACCCAGATTAATTAGCTATACCATATGATATCGCCCGAGGAAGTCGTCATACTTATACATATATAAATAAAGATATATGTGTCAAAGCTCTAATCAAATTAACAGTTGTATTAATTATACTTGTATATGTATATATATATATGTATATAGCCTGTGTTGTATATGTATACACACAAATGAACAACCTTGTGTGTGTCAAATAACAAGTTGTATTGTAGTGTTTATTTTAGTGTTGTTTTATGCTTATCCACATTTTGATTTCAGAGCACAGGAGAATGCTGGGCACAACATAAAGCTCAACAGTGAAGCTGGCAATGCTGAACAAAACCATCTAGAGTTATAATATTTATTCAGCTGAAAAAGTCAAAGCTTTACGAAAATGTAATTAACCTGTTAACCTGTTAAGCACCAAGCCTGTTTTTCATGTTTCAGGCTCGAAAATGACATGCCCAAAACAAATGACTACAACTTAACTTCTAAAAGGGTTATATGAATAATTTATTTGATCAAAGCAAGGTTACATCTGTGAGTTGGATGTAGAAGTGTCATAATCAATATAGATGTTTTTATTTTAAAGAAAATTCAGATTTTACATCGTAAAAAACTGTAAATTATAGTGTCCGTCCAAAAAATCTTTTTTACTTATAGTGAAAACTACCCTTGGATGATGGGTTAGTAGACTAAAAGCTTTAGGAATCCAAAGTACAACATATAATAAGTACCCTGTATCAAGATTGATGCAAAACAAGTGACATTTGACCTTTTTAGAGAGGTTTAGCCAAAACCACTCCACCTCTGAGGTGATTTGGGTGAAAATGTTTTTTCCATATCTCTGGTCCCCCTTGGTCGATTTGGATGGTTGACACCTCTTTCTGACCGTTAGAGCCAATAGAATCGAAGGGGGAGGCCCCCACACACACTCGTTGTGAAAACAAACGGTGGGGGCTTCCCGCATGCAGGTTTGTACCAGAGTGAAGCGATCTCTTGCTCTGACATTTGGAAACGAAAAAGCAGTTTTATTGCTTATGGATTATCAGAAATCATTTCAAAGAGGACACAGACACATTGGATTAACCTATGGATTAACTGCAGCATCGTTTTTTTATCGTTTTAATGCCATTGAAGACCAGTTTTGACCAAGGTAAGCCATGTTAGCGTTTCTAGCTACCTAGCTCCACATGTTCTAATGTACGCTTTCGTTTATAGCGTTGCAAATGTTTATCACTGAGTGTTGAGGTGGGCACCAAACGATTCTGTGTCTCCAGGAGATGCTAATCAAGGGGTTGGCTGTGCATCTAGGATAAGTAATAAGGGAGTTATGAGTGAGTTTAGGTGCAGTGATAGGTTAAATTTTTTCGCTCGTGGCTAATTCAGAGGCTGAGTGTTAGCATTGTGGGGTTTTTTTGGATTAAAAAAAAAAAAGATCAGTTAGCTGAGTTTCTTCCCGTTACATGGATATAAAACATTCATAGTTTATTAAATATTAAGATTCCTTAGACGTTGTTTCCTGCAAATGACGCGTTTATCCGCCCGGTACCGGGGTCTCTCGGGCTTAACCTGTTACGCACCGCCCCCCCGGTACCGGGTGGATAAACGTGTCACCGGGGCACTGCCGCAACATCTTGCAGGAAACAGTGTCTGAGGGCATGTTCATTTAATAAACTATGAATGTTTTATATCCATGTAACGGGAAGAAACTCATCTAAGAAAACCCACAATGCTAACATTGAGCCTCTGAATTAGCAACGAGCGAAAAATGCTAACAGATTACTGCACCGAAAATCACTCACAAAACCTTATTATTTATCTCTTCTCCACATCCATGACATCGATTCACATCGTGAGGTGACACAGATGGGTACCCTCATTATATTATTATACGAATTTGCGACGTTATAAGCAAAAACGGACATCAAAACAGGTGACGCTAGGTAGCTAAAAATGCTAACATTTTTACCTTGGCTCTGTAGTCTCTCCAAAGTGGTCTTCAATGGCATTAAAACGATAAAAACGCTGCTGAAGTTAATCCATAGGTTAATCCAATGTGTATGTGTCCCTTTGAAATGATTTCTGATAATCCATAAAAGTGCTTTTCCGTTTCCAGATGTCAAAGCTAGAGATAGGTTCGCTCTGATGCAAAACTGCATGCGCGAAGCCCCCACCTTTTCTTTCACAATGAGTGTGTGTGGGGGACTCCCCCTTCGATTCTATTGGCTCTAACGGTCAGAAAGAGGTGTCAACCATCAAAATCGAGCAAGGGGGACCAGAGATATGGAAAATCCACCCAAATGACCCCAGAAGTGGTTTATTTTTGCTAAATCTCTCTAAAAAGATCAAATGTCACTTGTTTTGCATCAATCTTGATACAGGGTACTTATTATATGTTGTACTTTGGATTCCTAAAGCTTTTAGTCTACCTTACCATCATCCAAGGGTAGTTTTCACTATAAGTAAAAAATAATCTTTGGACGGACACTATAATTTACAGTTTTTTACTATGTAAAATCTGAATTTTCTTTAAAATAAAAAACATCTATATTGATTCTGACTTTTCTACATCCAACTCACAGGTTTATCATTACTTTGAGAAAAAAGATTATTAATTTAACCCTTTTAGAAGGGAAGATATGGTCATTTGTTCTGGGAATGTCATTTTCGAGCCTGAGACCTGAAAAACAGGCTCAGGGCTTAACAGGTTAAAAACACATAAGCATTTCAGGTAGAAATTAGCATTTTACATAGAAATTCACAAATATAAGAAATGAAACCTAAAAGAGATGTTAGAAAATGTATACCTATGATGGCTGGCAGAGTAGAACTAGGTGAAAAAAATAGTGACAACAATTTTTAATACAATTTATATAGATTAAAAGGTAATATAATATTGATTACAATGATTCTATTAAAAAATCCACCAAACATGATCAACAGGAAAGCCCTCTGAAGGCATGTTATGGTTTGAAAAAAAGTTGAGGATGGGGTCCAGACAGTTAATTCAGGAGAGTCTTCATTTTGTTTAAAGAACATTTATTGACACATGCCATATGATAAATGTTAAGTCTTTGGGGATTAGACCCCGATCCTGAAATCGTATATCTAAAGGGGGAAATGCAGCCGTGAGCATATAGGGAACCCCCCGGGGTCTAGACACTGGTGATGATGCTGAAGATCTGGATTTGATGAGGAGATGGGATGAAGAGGAGGTGTGATGAGGTCTTTGGATTAGCTCTCCTGGCACTGGATATGATGAAAGGAGATGGGATGAAGAGGAGATGTGATGAGAAATGCTGTTTTCACCCCAACCTCTGCTGCTGAATGATTTTATATATTGTTACTAAAAGTGCGTGTCTTTGATATTATAATGATTACACCAGAAAGTCACTCTTTGTGAGATTTATTTTTTCACATTTTTCCCAGCCACAAGATGATTTCATTCATTGGAGGCCTCAAAGCTGGGTGAAGGTATTGATGCACGGATCAATGCAATCCTTTACAACAGCATTCCACTATGGTTGGGGATGTCTGTAAAAAAAGGAGAAATAATCTTAAACAAAACAAGTGTCGCAATATAGGGAAACAAACTGTGACAAAAACATATCAATTAGACCAGAATCAGAATACATTTACATTGTTACAGCAGAAAAGAGCCAAAGACTAATGTTACTTAAAACATACATAAAAAAAGTATTAAAGATTAAAAACCAGAAATTATAATAAAAAAAGTTACACATTTTACAAAATACACACCCTGTAACAGTTTGGAGGATTTAGCAGCCTGGTATATTACGCAGTTTTAGCGGCATATATATATATAAATATATTTATAAAACGGACAAGCCAAATCAAGCAATCTGATTGGTTCTTAGCTGTGGTATACTGAGCGTATACCACGGGTAGAATTGTAAGTTACTTTTCACAACAACTCAGTATCCCTCCGCGTCTGAGATAAACAGTATACAGTTGGCCCGAAAAGCAAACTGCCTGCAGTTTGCTTTTCAAACTGGAACAAGAAAGCAGCGGAGAAGTAACGGGGCAGAAACCCTCCTTTTTACGCAGCGGTCCAGACATAGACATCAAACGGCAAAACATATTCAGTGTGCAGTTCCTTTGGCATTAGGGCAGGGATATCTAGATACTTTCTAAGGTTTGACATAATTAATTGTGCTACTTTTAAAGCAAGCAACAATGTTTTCAAATCTGTAATCAAAAAGGTCCGCAAAAACGCTATCGACCAATCAGATTGCTTGATTTGACTTGTCCGTTTATAAATATATTTACATTTCTTCCGTTACGAAACAAACTTACAAAGCATAACATGGACACATTTAAGATTAACTTCGACCTCCGGGGTGGTCTTACTATGGAGGAGTGGCTTGAGGAGGAGTGCCTATCTCCAGAAAAAAAGCCCCCTGCTAAACGAAGACATGCAGAGCTACGTGATGAGCAGGTAGACCAACTAGAAAAAAACCGAAACGAACAGAACACCGTGAAGCAAACAAAATGGGCAGTTAAGTGCTTTGAAGACTGGTGTCAGGATAATTCTGTGGTCATAGACTTTCAGACGTCGACAAAACAGCAGCTCAATAACATCTTGAGAGATTTTTATGCAACTGTCAGAAACGGTAAAGGCGAACTATACGGCCTGAGCAGCTATATCGGTCTACGTGCTGGACTCAACCGGCACATAAATGACCCACCACTCAGTCTGTCCTGGTCCATCCTCAAAGACACCGAGTTCACAACTTGCAACAATGTGTTCATCGGCGTTGTGAAAATGTTGAGAAAGAAGGGACTCGACACTTCAGTCCATCACTCTTCCATAACAGAACATGACTTTAAAGCTATCAAGCAAGTACTTGATCCCAAAACTCCGGAGGGGCTAGTAAACAAGGTGTGGTTTGACGTTCAACTGCACTTTGGACGCAGGGGAAATGAGGGTAATCGGCAGCTCAAACCCTCGTCTTTCACCACCAAAACAGACGAAAACGGGCTTAAGTATGTAACGCTGACGTTCAATGAGCACACAAAAAACCACAACGACCCGCAGGCGAGAAATAAAGAGAGCACAAGGGGATTTATGTGTGAACTGCCTGGTGATCCTCTCTGCCCCGTTTCTTCGTTGGAAAAATACATCTCCCTCCTACCCCCGGACGCACCTGCCTTTTATCTACACCCAAGAAGACAAGTGAACTGCGATGTCGACAATATTTGGTAAATGATGTGTAGTGCATATTATTTTAATAGATTAGGCTAGATTAGGATAGCTACTAAAAATCACATTTGCTTTGTTACAGGTTCACTCGAGAGCCAATGGGCGTAAATCACCTTTCGACAATGTTGCCTAGAATGTGCAAGCAAGCAGGAACACAGCAGAAATACACCAACCACTGCCTCCGCAGTACCACCATTCAGAAGCTTTCTGATGCGGGTCTTGAAAGCAGAGAAATTATGACCGTTAGTGGCCACAGGTGCGAAAGCTCTCTCCAGAGCTACTGGAAGCCGAATCTCGCAGACCGGAGAAAATGGAGCAATATTCTCTCCACGCCCAGCAACAGCCGAGTACAACCGCAGCCTAGTACAAGTAACCTTGTAAGCCAGTCTACGGATGCTGCACAGTTTTTCAGTGGGTGCACAATAAACGGCAACATACAAATTAATGTAAATAAATAGCCAAATAACCGATCAACGCTGTCTGTCTAATTTGTTCGCTAGCTGTTGTTAGTGTTGTTGCATAGCAACCACCTCGCACTATGTTTTGTGCAGAAGGCAACGGGGGGACTATTTTATTTTGAACATCATTATTTAATAATAACAACTACTTAAATTAGAGTGTGTATTTTTCTTTTATATTGCCACACTTGGTAACCGTTTTATAAAAGCAATAGCTCACTTCAGGCCGTGATATATGCTCATTATATCACAGCTAAGGGGGTTGTCGACCCTCCGCTTCGCGTCGGGCCGAACCACGCCCCTTAGCTGTGATATAATGAGCATATACCACGGCTTGTCGTGAGCTATTGCTTAAATATACACACACATGGTTGGTATTTAACAACAAGGGGTGTTATAGTCTGTGTTGTAGTGTGTGATATTGGTATTTATGGAAACATTTTACACCTTTCCTTCAAGTATTATACGTTTTAGTTACTGGGTACTTAACATGAATAATCACAGTTACTATCCTTTTACTCCATCACATTTCAAAGAGAAATAGGCTATTGGTATTTTAACTCCACCACAGTAATCCATCATCAGCTTTTACTTTTTAGATAAAGATTTAAATCACAATTGATCATAACTCAAAATACATATATTTGTATATATTACCAAGTGGTTTCATGTACAACCCACAAAAGTATCATGCTAAATTAAGCTCTGTTGCTTGGATATCACTAGATCCTGTTACATCAGCGTAATATAAAAGTAGCCTACACAACGACTGATGTGTAAATTAGCATAATTACTAGCTAGCCGCTAGCTGCTACCTGCCACGGCCGCCTCGTTAATATCAAATCCATCATAATAACAACCCATTACCATGCTGTCATGAACGCGCGGTGCTCTTACGTGTACGCAAATTGACGTGCTTCTTCTTCTTCTTCTCTTGAAATTGACTTGCTTGATGTGAACGAGCATTTTGGGGAGCGTGGTTAAAGTTGCGCATGCGCTATGAGCGCACATACGGGTACTTCTCAGGCATGACGGGTAATCTGTGACGTTTCGCTCTCTCAAAAGTTGGGCCATTTTATCATCATGCGCCAATGAGCAACTCTCATAGGAATGAATGAGGCCCCGCCTCCCACGCTGTATCCAGTTCTTATTATACAGCCATGGGGAACCCATGCGCAGCTTACTTCCGGGTTTTAGGACGCGTCACTGCACCTCTCTCGTCTCCTCTTCACACACTACACTTTTCGCGGCACACGTATTTACAGCCAATCAGTTCTGAATTATGTGAGATGATGTATGGTGGGGATGGCAGCTCATTGCCCCTATGGTCATAATTTTGTTGCCACACACATTAAATAGAAAAATACTCTGAGCATGCGCAGTGTAGTTTTTACAGTCACCATTCATTAAACAGTGAGAGGGAGGGGCATGATCGGGTTTTGTCCCACATGGCTCTAAACAGCTCAATAGGCACACACTGTAGACACTAATTAGAAGAACACAGACTGAAGCAATGTACAGACGAATCAGATGATTAAACATGATCTTAAAATATATTTCATATATATATATATTTTTTTGCATTTCTTTGCATTTCTTTGTAATCATTATTTTTAATACTTTCTGCTGACACTAGGTGGGGCTGTGCCCCACCTGCCCCTAATGACCAGTCGCCACTGTGTCACACTTCACAAATAATGCCTCATAAGTACATTTGAGGAGTGTAACCCTTACCCTAGTATTGGTGGTTCTTGCATTACTCTCCCTCAGAGTGGTAATTACAACAGCATTATGTTGCGTTCACACCGGACGCGATGCGAATATTCGCATCGCTCTAATCGCATCGCTCTAATCGCATCACTCTAAACGCTCGAGTTTCACCGCGGCTGCCAGCTGTGTTTACTCGCATCATTCAAACAAGACGCGCTGGCTCGGGAGCTACAACTACAACAAAATGAACATATTTTACCGTGATTCAATTGTAATACACGTTTCTAAATGATGTTCGGCATCATTTATGCCGGTAACAACATACTGATACCGGTTAGTAAAAACCATGAATTAATGCTTGACAAGTCTGCAGACAAGACGGCAGGCGAAAAACCTTTTAAAATGCTTGTTTTCTGAATGAAGATCGGGTCGACCAGGCTAAGCTAACGTTGTATATGCTCATTCCACACTCATAACAACGACCTACAGACATAAATAAACCAGCGACTGTATTCGCCATGACACAGACAGTCTGTGGTTTGTACTTGTTCAACTTTTGTCCAGTTTCTGAACAGATATGAGGAGCTGTGAGCTCTGTGTGCTAACTGCTAACAGCTAACGGCTGATGTTTTCTGGTTGAACGTCAGTGACGGCACGGTGAGATCCTCACCGCTGATTGGCTTCCGCGAGAACGCGTCACATGAATTTGACGCTCGAGTTGAAAAAATGGAACTCTCGCGTTTGACGCGGCCCCCTTCAATCGCCTCAATCGCGTGATTCGCGCCGCGTCCACTGCTTTATGCGCGCCGTCGGAGCGAATTCGCGTCTGTCCGCGTCTCTGCATTGACTTTACATGTAATCGCGCCGCCCCCCAAACATCGCATCGCGTCCGGTGTGAACGCAGCATTAGAACCCAAAAATAACACAAAGGGAATGTATAGTGCTAATGGTGTGTAAATATAACCTATCTACCAATTGGATCAAATATAAAAGTCAGCCGAATTAGTATTGATACTGCAAGGAGACGTATTATGTGAAAATAAATCTAAGATGTTGTTTAATTGCTGATATATTTATGATCCACGTCACGTTTTCAGTTTTGCCGGCAGTGCTTCCTGTTTGTCTAGAAGTCTTCTCATCAGGGCTCTATAAATAGAGAACTACGGCAGATATGTAATATTTAATGCAGCCGAACCGTGTATTACAATGCCGTTATGTGATGACTTTCAAAGAGAAAAGCAAGCACACTCGGAATAAAGTATTATTTTATTTTTAAAAAATGTTTTCGGATTTCACATCGCATCAACACCATTTCCCAACGTGCATTGCGGCTAAACCAAGTATTTCGTGAGGCCTTCTAAAATGTTTTTAAATATAACTACGGTTCTAGTTGAAGAGTTTGAAAATGAACATGAACCGAAGCTGTTCACGTCCGTTAATTCCACATCCACACACATGGATTAACATCGATTTAATACATTAAAGGGCCCATGTCATGCTTTTCCGGTTATTACCCATCCCCTTGTGTGTTATGAAGGTTTTTATGCATGTAAACGGTGTGCAGAGTCACAAACCCTCAAAGTACACCCTGTAGCGAGTAAAACTCTAACACAGAAAATACCTCCCCAAAACGCCTCGTTGGAGATACGTCATTGTCCATTTGATTCTTCCATTTCGTTCCAGGTACGGCATGATGTCAAGCCGTACCCGGAACGAAATGGACCAATCCGCGGAGCCATTACGTTAAGCCCCCGCTGATTGGTCCAAATTGACCAATCCACGGACTTCCTCACATACACATCTGTGTGCAGGGAGCAGGCAGCTCAGCTGATTTCTCCTCCCTGGCTGCAGTCTGATAACAGACAGTTGGGATCGCGGCGAAATTCTCTCTGCAGACCCATTCTCACAGCGTTTATCAACCTTTTTCTTACTCAATATCAAGCCACACTTATTGTTTTTACTTCGGCTGTGACTTTGTGTGTGCTCAGGATGAGTTTGGCTGTGTTTGGCTGTGTATCGCTAACAAGGAAACAACACCTCCACGGAGCTCAGCGCGATTCACAACGTCCCGACCAATCAGAGCACACTGTGCTCACAGGGAGGGTGGGGGCTGGAGCTATTGGAGCTACAACGAGCCGTTAAAGGCAGAGAGTGAAATTCAGTGAATACACGTAGTTTACAGAGATGCTGTATGAGAAACCAATGTGAGTTTGGAAAATTGCACAATATAAATCTATTCTAGTAGACCTCAACAATGGAATTATGATCAGTGAAAATGGCCATGACATGGGCCCTTTAATGTAGCCTTTGTTTCTGCTAAAAGAGGTGTCGACCAGCTGGGGCAACAAGAAAATCGGCGAAATCGAGTGTGACTATTAAAAAATAAATCATTATTATATTTATATTGACAATGACAACCGACCGTCGGGGTAGCATTTGCTTGGCATTTCCGGGTATATCTCCACTGGTTGGGCCATGTTAACAATACCGTGTAACTGTCACGTTTGAAGGGACGAAATCGTGACATCTTCACGTCTCCCAGCATGGTAAATCGTCACATGTTCACGTCTTGCCGTGATACCGGGTTGGCCCTATCATGCATGCATGTCCTTGGGTGTCTGTGGCCTTGGTTAGTGGGAAGGGCATTGTGCCCAATCTTGGTCTTGCAGTTGCACAAGCCACACAGTCTACATGCTTGTTTTCCTTAGCAGAATACACTACCCAGTCTAACCATGTATTGGTGTCTGTATACCCTGTCTCTACGGCCATTGTCTGCTGAACATTAGCGACGCTTATGTAGGTGACTAGACTATTTTCAGAGCTAGGAGCTGCAGTCGGGGCCTGTTTTTCAACCGTAATTCTGGTTTTAAATAGGTATTGTTGGCCTAGACGATATCATTTGATGTTATAGTTCCCTGCAGAGGTGGGAGTAAGTCCTACATGTGCAAGTCATGAGCAAGTCTCAAGTCTTGACCTACAAGTATCAAGCAAGTCCCAAGTAACTGTGGTGAGAGTCAAGCAAGTCAAGTCAAGTCATTGCTCAGGTCAAGCAATTCAAGTCAAGTCATACGAAATTCTGATGAATAAGCCCAGTTTCCGCATTTAAATCAGTTAAAAGACAGTGGTTATGAAAATGGATTCAACCCACACTATGATCTTCATTACATACACAGTTAATCATTTGAAATCGAATTTAGACCGATGACAATCATATTAGATCAATATTATTAACCCTAGAACTGCAGACAATATAGCTCGGACTCAATCAAAAAGTCTGTTCAAAAAGGCAGAATTCCAGGTAAGAAAATCGTATATGGCATTTGCCATTACACATATTTAATTTACATTTCTGTTAACACTAGAACAGCCAACAGTGTCAGCACCTACATAGATATCATTTTCAAATCATTTAATTTGTTCCTCTTCATAATTTCCTTATAAACTAAGTAGGACGATTTAAAACTCACTTAATTGGGTTAATTTAGAAATTGCTTCAGTTTATCATCATAACAGATCAAAAAGTTCAGATTCATTTTACAATAAATCAAGGAATGATGCACTTCTACAAACAAAAACAACATAATTAAAAGATTTAAACAAACTACTAAAAGTAGATGAACTACATTATTCATCAGTTTACAGTAACTTCTGATAATAACACAGGGGAAATAAACGAGGCATCTCTTTCCCTCTCTCTCTCTCCCTCTCCTGACAGCCCGTCAGTATCGGGGTTAGTACAAATGAATCCCTTGGCGGTTCTAGTGTTCATTTACCGTTTTGTCTTCTCTTTGCAATGCTTAATCGATTTGAAACCAAGTCTAATAGCTTAAACTTAACGTTAGCTTTCTAGCTAACACAACACCTTCACGCACCTTTCTCTGTGGGGTTTTTTGTAGTGACGAATGAAGTTGGATATTGTGGTGGTCGTGTCACTGATCTTTATGCTGCAGACCCTGCATACCGCTGTTCTCTTCTTATTAGCGTCATCGACAACATAATCCTTGAATCCAAACTTCACTATTTTTGGAGTAACGCTAGCCGCTGCCATGTTAACTGACACTCCTGCCATCTAGTGGGTTGCCAGGTTTGCGCGCACGGCGCTATAATCACCCAATTTTTCGAAAAAACTAAACGTAATATCTCACTACAAAAACAAAAGCAAATATTTAATTTTAAACAGTCAAGTCCTTTCAAGTCATCTGTCTCAAGCTTAAGTCAAGTCTCAAGTCATGAATACCAAGTCAAAGTCAAGTCAATGTTAGTCAAGCAAGTCTCAAGTCCAAAAATACGCGACTCGAGTCTGACTCGAGTCAAGTCATGTGACTCGAGTCCCCACCTCTGGTTCCCTGTCATATCCATGATGGGGTCTGGTATGGACACTACTATGGGGTTACACTTTGGCCATGTTGTCTTTGGGGGGGCCGTTGTTCGGGCAGTTAACACTTTTAGCAATGAGGAAAATTAGTCTGCCCAGGAACGTGACTGTACGTCTTGCAACCTGTGTCTTTTCCTTCTTTACCTTGTAGCCGCTACTTGCAAGGAGGAGGAGCAGGCGTGTTGTTGCCTCAAGGCAAACTGCTGCAGTGGGAGTGGCTAGGAGTAAGTCATCCACATATTGTATGAGGACAAGTCCGGCTGGTAGTTGGAAGGGGGCCAGGTCAGTCTTGAGTGCTTTGTTGAAGAGCCCTGGGCTGTCTCTGTATCCCTGCGGCAGTCTGTTTTAAGTGTACTGTTGATTTTGGTATGTAAATGCAAAAATGTCTTGTACATCTTCGTGTAGTGGGAGGCAGAAGAAGGCATTTGCCAGGTCAATCACGGAAATACTTGTGTTCTGGGTTTCTTATGTTTAACACTTCTGATAAGGTCCCCGACTCTTAAATGTAACACTTCTATAAGGTCCCAGACTCTTATACCATGTGCACACTTATCAGAAATATATCCTTTGCTCTTTACACATTTCAGTTGACTATATGTGACCCGCTCTATCGAAATCAGTCGGAAGTCGCAACGGCTCATTTATAAATAAACGTGGATTTGCGTAAAAAAATTGTTTTTCGGGGTTCGGGTGTTTTGTTTGATTTTAAATAAACAATGTCTTGGCTTTCAGAATATGAAACTTGTATTTCCAAAATCACACGATAAATACATTTTTGAAGCTTGTAAAGGGAAGATGACAGCTCGCCTCTCACTCGCCACTCTGCTGTTCCGCAGCGCCGCTTCCCCTCCCTCCGGCTGAAATTATGAATGTAAGGCGTATAGCAGGGCTATTCAATTAGTTTGGAATGGGGGCCGGTAGATGAAAATTATCCAAAGCAAGGGGCTGGGAAAAAGATGGCTTGAAATATGAGCAATCATATTAAGAGCTTCAGATACAGTAAATACTACAACAGCATAGTGGAGTGCATATATTGTGTTTAATTCAATCAAACAACATAGCCCCAAGGCCTTTATAGATCTAAATGGCAAGTTCAGAACTCAGTAGGCCTACATGTGAAGCTAATTTAACCTTCAACATCATTTCATTTGATTTTATTTAGGTGAAATGATCTAATCATTCACGCAGAGATGCAATACAGTACATGACAGGAGTTGTCACTACAGTATAGTAGGTGGGTTCGAAACCCGAGCCCGTTGAAGTTTTCAGGCATTGTCTACCCCTCTACTGTATCTCTCAATGTAGCACCCTCTCTGGAATAAAGGCACTCTGGCACAAAAAAATCTTTAAAAAAATCTTAAAAAAAAAAAAAATGATTACTTTTTAACATTATACTCAAAGGGCCAGTAAATATCACCCCGGGGCCGGATTTGGCCCGCGGGCCGCCAATTGAATAGCCCTGGCGTATAGTAATCATATATAACACGGCAGGGTCCGTTAGTTTGTTTTCATCTGATTTCAATTAAACAAAGTCTTCGCTTTCAGAATATTAAACTTGTTTCGGCAAATTCAGATGATAAATACAACTTTGAAGCTTGTAACGGCATAATTACAAGCGGAGAACGGAGTAATTTGACGTCACAGCAGGCATAACAACAGCCGGTGTTTCTCGTGAGTGTTTTCCCCGGGAAACAAACACAATACACACAAACGCAAAATTACACAAACACACGTATACATACACACACACTCACGAGCTTCCCCCACACCAGAGGCCTGTACTACGAAGCCGGTTCAACATAACCTGGCAACCTGGCAACCTGGTCTCACCAGAATGCGTGACTCCACCACGACTCCTTAACACCGCAGTGCGTGGTGGGGTCACGAACTTTGCTACATTTACGTGTCTGCACCAAGCGGCAAACTCTGGGGAAGAGCCGGGACGCCAATGCGGAAGTGCCACAAACTGCAGTTCATATATTGGCCGATAGGCGCTGACTGCAGAAAGGAGCAATTTCCATAGAGCCCCATGTTAAAATGCCCAATTTCACAGCCTAAAAAAACATGTTTCTACCTATGGATCCAATAAATATTATTATGAATATAGTTAGATTCCACCTTCATGATTATGGATCTGTGAGTGAATTGTTTTCTAACACGACCCTTTAATTTATATTAGGTCTTAAAGTTTTTGCATAAATTAGGGCGTGGTCACATTGAGTGACAGCTCTGTCAGGTGACTGCTGCTGTTAGCTTTTTGTCTCTCTGCTAGCTGCTCCGTCCGTGAAGCTACAGGGACACTGCCTGCCCAGTTCATCCAGGGAACACAACTTGATCCCGGCCGTGTTTGTTTGTTCTTCATGCTTATATATCGGACTATTGTGACTCGCTCTGCGGTTAAAACAGACGGTGCATGAATGCCGTTTTGCGGTAAGTGAAATTCGAGTACTTTATTTATGTGTTTATGATTTTAATCCGCTACGTAATGAATGTTAAGGCTTGGGTTATCGTGTAAGTGAGTGGTAGCTACATCGGTGCTAACGATGCTAATCGTATCCTCCAAGTTAACTTAAAACCATAGACTGTATATATAAAGGTTAAAATGAAATAGACAAGTGTTAAGCGTTAAGTGAGATAGTACTGTAGAACAAAAGGCTTCTGTTTGAGGTTGATAAAATAAGGTCATCCTTGTAACTTAGAGAGATATTTTATTATGTAGGTAGGAACTGTATGCATCGCTAAGGTTAATTTAAATTGGCTATGCTCAAGTATGTAGACAAGCTAACGTCGAAGTAGTGTATGTGAAATCAACCTCACAATAAGATGTGTGTATATTACAATTATTAATGTCATATTTCAAGATGATTACTTAGATATTACAATATGGTTGGTTGAGCTGGAGTTCATTATTGAGTTTACACGTTAACGTCACAGTCATCTGAAGAACGAACCCAAACCTTGTTGTTTTTATTAATTGCATTACCAAATTGTTATCAAATAAACAGTAAGCATTGGTAACACAACTTCCAAAGTTACAGTAAAATAAAAAGAACCCTGACTCGGACAATACACAATCCAACATGTTCAACAGAAGAGAATAAGTTATATTGTTTGTACACATGGTTCTTTACATATATATCTGTTTGTTTAAAGTGTCCAGGTGATGCAGACAGGATGGACCAGAGAGTGAGAGACAGAACTGGACTCCTCACAGCAGTGAACTTCAGCACAGGTACAAATACTCTTTTTTCATACTGTACAAAGAATCAAGAAAGATATTGGTTTAAATAAATGAAGTATTGACTTTAATACACTGATATACATTCCATTAAACAATACTAAATACTAGATCACCTACACATCAGTGAAGTTGAGGGTTTTTTCCATGCAAAGGGTTACATTTAGATGTTAACAAGCAATATGACTGTCAGCTTTCTAATTTAAGGTATTGAAGGCAAAGATATTTAACACATAGTGACAACTGCTATTTATCTCTCAATATTGTCTGTAAAAAACGTGGTAAAAGTTATGATTTCAGTGAGACAACAGAGCAAGCTTCTACAGTTGCACTAAGTTTTGATAACAGTTAAATATTATTTTGATAATAAAATACATTTCAATGTTGATGAATGTCATACTGTTCATTCATAATCTGATTGTCTTTGTAGCTCACTGTTGAAATAAAATAAAACATTACAATTACAAAATAATTATATCTACATCCCCTAAACACAAGCACACCTCTTTCATAAATAACACACTTGTTCTGCAATAATATGTTTTATGTTTCCTGTAATTTTTGTTAGGAAAGGACATGCCTGAAAGACACGACTCAACATTTTCTCCTTCTCTGAGGGTCAAGAAGAACATCCAAGAGGAAAATTAAAAGCTGATGTTATGAGATTTTAAGACCAGTACAGGACATTCACTATGAAACTACTTTTATTGTGAAGTCAGCTGATCGAATGCACCTATTTCCACATCTACACTCCATCAGCTGATTATTTCTATTTGCCTCACTTTATGAGCTTCACAACATGTACCTTGTACCGCAGAGTTTGCAACGCAAATAAATGGGGCCAATCTTCAGTCGGATGTGAATGTGTAATCTAACATTTTCAGTAAGAATAATGGACAAAAGGAGTGCAAATACAAATTCAATTTATTGAAATCTGAACCAAAAGTTAATCAAACATGTTTTAAATAAAAAAGCACATATGGACAGAAGGTGTAAACCTATTAAATGTATAAGTAAACACATTTAGTCAAATAAAGTGACAGACAAGGCCTGTGCAGGTAGTATCAGCTATGCCCAGCATGGGCTCCTCCATCAGGCCTGGTCCTTCTCGCAGAGGAACGACCCTCAGTCCTCTCCAAACCAACAGACAGGACATCCATCACACGGAGGTTTCTCTCTGAAGTCTCTGCAGCTCTCTGGACACCACGCTGTCTCAATCCGTCCAGACTGAATATGAGAGGGGAAAATGAAAATAATAAATGCTTTAGACAATAAGAAATATAAAGTTCACTGTTGAGTTGCTCAGTTTTTTTAGATTGTCAATACTATTACTGTATAACTAATATCCCAGGTTAAGAGGCACCTTCAAATAAAGATTGGTCTTTAAATAAATTTTGTCTTTTGAATTGTTTGTCTAAAGTCAAGGATCTAGAACTGGTACTTATAGTTTTAATGATAGTCTGGTTATAATTCTGTTTGGAGGAGGCCTCACAGGTAAGAGCACTAACTAGCTACCATCACATGCACCTTAGCTTAACTTAAATGTATAATTAAGTGATAGCAAAATATAAATAACTAATGTCATGCAAACATATTAATATTTGCTTGATTCCAGTGTTGCATTTAGCACATTGCATACAAACGTTAAGGGATTTTAAGATTCTGAAGTATTATGCTAAAAACTCAATAACTTAGATTATTATTTATAGTTTTGCTGAATAGTTTCATGTCCGCTTACCTTAGAAACGTAAAATGTGACGGCAGTGTGCTGATGGGGAAGCATGTTAGCTTAGCTTCTTAGCTTGAGCTAGCTCTGTTACTTCCGAGCTGGAGGCAGAAGGTCCCGCCTCGGCTCCGCCTCTTTGCCCTTATTTGGAGCAGGCGGGAGTTAGACTCAGACGTCACTGTCGAGCCGTTAGTGGCCGACTCCGCCTACTAAGGGCTTCTCGGCAACTCTGCAGAATCCTATGGGTGACGTCACAGACCCTACGTCCATTTATATATACAGTCTATGGTCTGCACACAACCCCAATGTAAAGTGAATGAGGCTCCTTTGTCGTGGTGCACACACGCATTTCTACAACGTCCCGCAGTGAGCTTTTATTCTATAAAACGTTTTTAAAATCTACTTTATAGCTTGTAGTAACTCACGGGAGGCTTCTTTTATTTTATTTGTATTCATAATCATTTTTATTTTTCGTCAGAATGTATTATGGTGCATTAGTTACGAATTTTTGTTCTCAAAAAACAGTGCATTGTGTGTAATACAACTGTGATTTTTATTAAATGAGTTAGTTTTTAAGGAAGGCCAGAGCTTCAGCTGTGTCAAATAGATTGTTCCCTTTAGTTAACGTTATTTAAAAGATAATTATATTCCTATTTGATCAAGTCCCCTTTATTGTATTACGGACACAGAGAGCAATGTGAGCGTCCATTCCCATTCATTTTACACCCGGAAGTAAGTATTCTCCTTACTGTCGATTGATTTTACAGTGATATCTGCACTACTCATCGACTCAAAAACACCAGATTATCCTTGTTAATTACACAACATTGATTGGTTTAAATTGTGTGCAATGCTTTTGTAATTTTCCCCTTCGATTCGGAGAAACAAATATGTGTTCAGAGTTTAGGATGGCCGAAGACACTACACTACCCAGAATCCTCAGCTATTGTTCCGCTTTGCCTCAAGATCTGTGATTGGTTGACCTCCAACTGCATTCCATATGAAAAAAACGTTTCGTAAAAGATCAAATCATACTTTATTCAGCAGTGCTTGCTTTACTCTTTGAAAGTCATCACATGAATGCATTGTAATGAATGGTTTGGCTGCATTAAACATTACACATCTGTCGTAGTTCTTTATTTATCTACAGAGATCGGGCCTCAGAATAGACCGGAAACTATTCTTTTACCGTTGGGTTTTAATTTCACAATAAAGTTAGTAGTAATGTTGTTTTGATATTATTGTTTTTTATTAACTACTAGACCGCTGGGTCATGTTAAGACCATCTTTTCTGTGTTGCTGTGGGTTTTTTACATCACTTTTGTGTTACAAATATCAAAACAATAACAGAATATATCCGTCGTAAACTAAACCAGAAACAGCAGTATATTTTATTTTGTTAACACTGTAAACTTGACAGCTTTTTAACCCGCACCTCCTACTGGTTAAAGCACGTTATTACACGTTTAGAGTCATTGCAATGCAGGTAGATTGTGTTGCTTTTTAATGACTGTTTTAAAATGCCTTTTTTTTTAATATCTTTCATTTTTGTAAAGCACTTTTGAATGTGTTATATTTGATGAAAACATTTAAATATTAAGAGTACATACTCTTAATATAGTGGGAAAGTGGAAGGTCAATGATATAAATAATATAGAATAGAAAATATCAAGAAGATACTGTAAGTGATCTCTACAATAAAACAGTTTAGTGCCTGATAGGAGGATGTGCAAAACAGACAAACTAATAAGGCTTTATTTAAACATTAAAGAATACTTTAGGTTAAGGTCTTCTTTTAAATAAGAAAAAAGCTTTGGGGGTATCTACAGATATTAAGCCTGACAAAGTACTTAACGTCTAATATATTGCATGGTTTGTTTTGGAACTTGACAATCAACTTTCCTGCAATGTTAACTATGTTGAAGCACTTATTTTAACTGATATTATACATATTAATTATACTCTTATAAGATGTATGTAGATAGTATAAGAAATGTGCAGAATATGTTTAATGGTGGAGGTACACAGATATCGATAGATGTCTTGTAATGCACTGTTGAGGAACCTGTGACCCAAGTTTTTCATTCATTGCATAACTACACCATAGTTGTGTATATGATATGTCAATGAACCTTAGAAAATCTTGAAATCTGGAAAGGGATGTGCAAAATAGCCATTATATACAGTTTTTAATTAACTATTAGTAGAGAATAACGAGTAGTGAATATGCTTTATAGGGATCTGCAGATAAATATTTAGCCTTCTCAAGCACCCACTACCAAATATCTCGCCTGATTGTTGGCACTTGACAATCACCTTCACTGAATTTTACTCAGGTGTAACTAAAGTCTGATTTAAGGGTTGTTTATATTTCACATCATTAATCCAAATCTGTAAAGTAACTCAAATAAATGTAGTGGAGTAAAAAATATCAGGTTAACCTTAAAGAAAGCCTTCAGGATTATAAAAGACCCCCATCACCCCAGCCACAAACTGTTCTGTCTGCTGCCGTCTGGCAGGCGGTACCGCAGCATCTGGACTAAAACCACCAGACTCAGGGACAGCTTCATCCCACAGGCCAGAAGACTATTAAACACCTGAACTTAGAAACAACATCCATAACATTCATCTGGCTGCTACTTAGAAATTATTTATCTAATATATCATATTCAATCACTTGTATATAGACTCTTATTGCACTATTTCACTTTTTACTATTTTACTATTTTTATTTTTGTATTTACTTGCACTATTTTGTCTGTGTATCTGTTTTATTGTGTTGCACTGTTGGAGGAGTCTGTGACCTAAGGGGGGGGGGGGGGGGGGGGGTGGGGGGGGGGTAGGACACGTTCTAAGCACATGGTGTAGTCCCATAGCTGAGGATTCTGGGTAGTGTAGTGTCTTCTGCCATCCACACACTACGAACAAATATTTGTTTCTCCGAATCGAAAGGGGAAAATACAAAAGCATTGCACACAATTTAAACCAATCAATGTTGTGTAATTAACAAGGATAATCTGGTGTTTTTGAGTCGATGAGTAGTGCAGATATCACTGTAAATATAATCAATCGACAGTAAGGAGAATACTTACTTCCGGGTGTAAAATCCTCCGTTATCCAATGGGAATGGACGGTCACATTGCTCTTTGGGTCCGTAATACAATAAAGGGGACATGATCAAATAGGAATATAATTATCTTTTAAATAACGTTAACTAAAGGGAACAATCTATTTGACACAGCTGAAGCTCTAGCCTTCCTTAAAAACTAACTCATTTAATAAAAATCACAGTTGTATTACACACAATGCACTGTTTTTTGAGAACAAAAATTGGTAAATAATGCACCATAATACATTCTGACGAAAAATAAAAATGATTATGAATACAAATAAAATAAAAGAAGCCTCCCGTGAGTTACTACAAGCTATAAAGTAGATTTTAAAAACGTTTTATAGAATAAAAGCTCACTGCGGGACGTTGTAGAAATGCGTGTGTGCACCACGACAAAGGAGCCTCATTCACTTTACATTGGGGTTGTTTGCGTGGTGCCGACACGTAAATGTAGCAAAGTTCGTAACTCCACCACGCACTGCGGTGTTAAGGAGTCATGGTGGAGTCACGCATTCTGGTGAGACCAGGTTGTTACCCGGTTTACCTAATCCAAAACAAACGCGCTCTCGCTAAGCGGTCCTACGACGCTGGTTATCAACTCGTTAACTCAAGCCAGCTTTGCCCTATCTAGTTATGTGTGCGTTCACATAAAAGGGGCGGGGTTAGCAATATTTGACCAATCACAAACATGGAGAAGCGTACTGACAGTGCAGCGTCATACTTCCTGAATGAAAAGTGAACTATAATATTAGACAAATATTAAGAAGTTAAACTTTAAACATCCATGACTTAAACACTTTATCCAGGATAAAAGCCACATAGCTGCACCTGAAAGGTGAATACAGCTGGTAAAAGAAAAAGCGTTTGAATGCGTACATTAACAGGTTTATGATATCACTGCCCCGTCTAAGACACGAGTGGATCTGACTTTAATTACATTTGACTCGAGTGTTTCGTCAACTTAATGTGTTGCTTAAAATAATACTTCTGCATACAGTATGTGACACTGTAATTGACATGATCGTTTCGGTAGTGACAAAATTGAATGGTAAGCAGGTAAATCCCACCATTTTGAAATAAATGTGTTTTAAAGTCTGAAAATCAGTGTGTTACTTTAAAGTTATCTTATTATACTATTGTTAGGCATATATTATAGGTCTCAGATATATAAAAAACATGTCTATGAAGTGTTTTGCTCAAAATACCAAACAGATCACCCATTTAATCAATCAATGTTTAAATCAATCAATCAATCAATCAACAGATTGATTGATCAAACAGATCACCCATTTTAGCCTCATTCCCCTCTATTTCAGCCTGTTACTGAAGTGCTGATTCTGGGTCAGAAGCTTCAAACATTCACACTTCAACATAAGGCATGTTATGAGTTCAGATTAAGCAATAAGGTTGAGGGAATATGAATACAACCTTGAGAACAAAATACTGTGGTCACTACCGAAACACTGGATGTTTTGTAAAAAAAAAATTATATTGAGTTATCAACTAAAATGATATGATACTGATTGGTTTAATGTATGTTCAATTTCAACAATCATCAACTCTGGAATCAATATGATCAGTATTATGCATTTTACAAAGAAAGTTAGCATTATGATTTTTATGAATTGTATACATTTAACTTTGAAATTTGATTAAAAATGTAATTGCATTGATTTAATTGTGAAAACCCTCAAGACATATTTGTTAAAATACTATTTAGAGAAGGGAAGGTAAAACAATCTTAACAGGTTCATATAATACTTTTTTACTACAGTGTATGTACTATGTTTCGGTAGTGAACATTTTTGGTAGAGGAAGAACATTCCAATACAGTCTGAAAATACGATATAAAAATGTACGGTTCTTTTACTAGATATGTGTAATTTAGATATGGTACAAAATATATATGGACAAAGTTTTGGGAAAAAAACATACAAAATGTCAAAACATTTCGAACCTGACTTTGGTCCAATTCGGTAGAATGGCCCATATATAAGCTTCTAGTGCTTTTTTAAACATGTAAACAAATAGCTGTAGGCTATCCATGGTTCCGATAGAGAGGTGGGGGGGGTATAAGGTAAACACAGACACTCATCACCGAGGTCACAATATCAATCGATCCAGCAGAGCAATAGCCTATAGGCTAAACACAGAAGATCAACAAAATATATTACATAAAATGAACTTACCAAAGCTGAAGTAGATGGTCAACTTCATTCATTTTCTTTCCGTTTTACTGATTTTAATCGCTATACGCTCCTCTCTCTCGTGTCCTCTTCACTACAGGGTGAAAACTACACTTTTCGCGGCACACGTACTTACAGCCAATCAGCTCTCTGAATTATGAGATGACGTTTGGTAGGTATGCCAGCACAGTGCCCCTATGGTGATTATTTTTTTGCCGCACACATTGAATAGAAAAATACTCTCGCAGTGTAGTTTTTACAGCACCCATTCACTTAGACAGTGAGAGGGAGGGCTAGATAGGGGCTTGACCCACGTTGCTCAAAATAGGCACACTGTAGACACTAATTAGAAGAACACAGACTAAAACAGCAATGTACAGACAAATCAGATGATTAAACATGATCTTAAAATATATTTTAAGAGGTATTTATTTTGCATTTATTTGCATTTTTTTGGAATTCTTATTTCAATGACTTTCTGCTGACACTAGGTGGGGCTGTGCCAGTCGCCACTGAGCATAATCATGATCCCATATGCATCCAGGAATTGAACAAAATCCAGCAAGTAAAATATGTTGAGATTTTTTTCTCAAAATGTGAAGGCCCACAGTCTCAGACTTGTAAAACCCTTGGTCTTGATCATAACATACACTCTGAAATAATCCAGCCTTTACACATGTTTGTGTCTGAAGACTTCTGTTTTGGGAGTTTCAAATGTACATACATACACAGTTCTGTTTGACAAATGTTACTGTTTATTATGAGAAAAACAAACGGGGACATGAGAGGGTACAGAGTGAAAATGACTCAGGACAACACAAAGTTAACCACCTCCCAATATATTAATATACACAGCTACTAGCCTATGTACAATACATGTCTGAAGCAGGACATCTCCGTTAGAAATGTTCAAATCTCTGTTAGAAAAAAACGGAAAAAAAACAACACCTTCCCAGAATAGAAATAATCAGAGAATCAGCTACTATAAATTCTGATAGATAATCAGTTATCAATAACAATTATCTCACCTTATCTGCATTCACACACTGAGATATTATAGATCACTTATACTGTACACTATCACACTTAAAGACTATCTCTCTAATGGAACCAAAACAAAATACACAGGCTTACTGTAACAAAGGACTCTGGGTGTGTTGAGTTCAGTGGTTTGCTTAATTACGGTCCTGTTGCTTAAAAAAAATCTCTTTGCCCTTGTTAAAACACATCATTTGGCACAACAAAGCAACTCTGGTCAACCACTTTAATCCCAACTTTTACCCAGTGCTCAAAGTCATGTCAAAAACCCTCGATCTCCGAAATCATTTCATCCCAACCACACACACAAGTGTTAAGATACAGTACAGATATTCAAAGAAAAAAAATACTGAACAACAAAAACAAAACTCAAACTTAACATATTTGGTCTTCCTCCTTCTTTCCTGTGGAGATGATGTTGATGTTGCCAATTTACGCTCTTGACAATTTGAAAGGGAGGATTTAAAAATACTGCACACATTTAACGCACATTATACACAACTAAACTGAGTGACTACAGCATGAAAAATACTGAGACCAAATACAAATGAAATTGTGAAAATGGACTCTACCCACTTTTCCACATTACATAATGTTGAAACTATCAAGCCTTTAGCCTCGATCACACATCAATTAATCAATCCAGTTGCAAAGCAGACCAATCACCTTAACTGTTATTTGGTTGAAGCTCAATGTCCCGGATGTTATGACTATTAAATGATGTAGTATGTATGGAAAACTCTTAATCACCATTGGCTAGCTTTCTCAACATCCACATTTCCATATTTTACTGCTTGAAGTAGTAAAATACTTGAAGTAGCAACAGTGAAGTCCACAACACTGTATTCATTTTTGGCATAGCATGCAGTGGTTCTTTAAACAAAAGTATGTTGATGCTATTCAATTAATATATGTTGATGGATTTAAAAAAGGCCTTTATTTGTGCCTGGCAGGAAAAGGAATCTACAGTATGTGTTCCTAAATGAATCTTTGAAAGGGTATTAGGATTGGCTGTATGTGATTAGCTGGCTAATGTAGTGAGAGTGGGGCTTGTGTCTGATGTCCCTATAGTCTCAAGTGGCTCATTGGCCCTCAGCTCAGAGGGTCCTTTTTTAACACAGTAGTTCTGCTATGTTCGGCCCAAAATGTACATGTTGTGTGTTGTCTCTAATCACCAAAACTTTTACGTTGATGTGATCTGGCTAAGCTTTAAAATCAGTTCGGTAACTCTCTAACTATACAAATACGGGACTCACTTGGTGAAAGCGCTAACATCGCTACAGTTTTTAGAACAAAGCTAAACCCTGTTTAAACATAACCTAGCTTCCTTGCTAAGTACTTTGCTTGATAGTTAGATAGACAGCAAGCAAAGAAGGTAGTTAGCTTGCATAAGTCTTTAAACATAAGTGAAACTTGTCTACTGTAACCCCAGAGAAGTAGGAATCTCTTTAGCAAGTAACGCTATACACCAGATCTGCACTTTCAATTAATTTCATGTGGAGAGCAGGAGAAGCAGTGGCGCAGTGCATGGTGGGAATGTTGCGCTAGTTGGACAGGGTCTGTTTTTGCATAAACAAAATCTCAACTTAAAGGTGGGGTAGGTAATTTTGGAGAAACCAGCTCGAGATCGCTAGAATTTGAAAATACACAGCCGGAAGAAATCTGCCACTTCCTTGACATGACCAATGAGGGCACGAGATAAGTTTGTGCACAGATGGAAGGCTGACAGGCAGGTAGGCCATCCGGTTATTTTAGCCGGGCCGTCCTGCTTTTTACAGTATTACGGCTTCCACAGATGACATTTTTTTATGGATTTTTTGTCAAAGCACTTAAGATATTCATTGCTATCGGGATGTTAAGAGCATTCCATGGAATATAACAAAAAGTGTATCTCGAGCCGGTTTCTCAAACTTACCTACCCCACCTTTAATGCAAATAAGTCTATCTAGTGTTACCCGGCTAGCTAGCAAAACTTTGAACAAGAAGTCAAACTAGGCAACAGCTAACAGTAGCATATCCTATTTCTTGCCAAATTGAATTTTTTTCAGAAGTAGATTTTGATAAACTGAATAACAGAAATGTTATTAGCAGTCCAGTTTTGTAATACATGATAAGATAAGAAATCGCTTTAGCAGACAGTTGAGTGGAGCAGCGCAACGACTAGTGCCATTGCCAAATCTGGTACAGATGTAGCCGTAGTAAAATGGAATCACATAAGTTCTGTAAGACAACTGATTGACAACAAAAATACTTTTAGTCTGGATTTTCCTTAACACTAGATCCGCCAAGGGGTACATTTTACCCGCAGCTGTTTCTTGATTGTATGTAACTTATTTTCAACAAAATATTCAAGTGTCCCAGTCTGTGACTTTTCCTGAAAGGGTGTTATGTAGCACCCTCTGTTGTTAAAAATGGTCAATATGAAGTCAGATTGAAAAAATTGCCATTTATACCCATCAGCGCCAGCGGGTAATATTTGCCTTATAGAAAATGCAATGATTTGATCTCGCGCGTAAACATAAACATGATGTGTTGCTATAGCAACGCCTGTTGTTTACTGCGGTTCCTTATAGATAGAGAGATAGATAGAGAGATAGATAGATAGTTAGAGATAGATAGATATATAGTTAGAGATAGATAGATAGAGAGAGAGATAGATAGAGACACTTTGCACATAACTCACGTTAGCGATCTTTTATACTTCATGCAATACTTCAAGAATCCAGAGATTCTATTGGTATAAGTTTCATCACTGTGCGATCAAAACTCACTGTTAACCCTGTGTTCTAGTATGATAAATAAAAGAACATTGTACCTTGAAAATCAATGCATTCTAATAGCGGGTACATTTCACCCGTTGGCGGTTTCAGGTATACAGCGACCCCTGGCGGTTCTAGTGTTAAACAGAGCCTGGTTTTACTACCCCACATTACAACTTGCTAGCTTTTTGAGTCAGCTAACAACAACGTTGGTTGCTAGCCAAAATCTCAATACTAGTTGAGTTGCTTAGGGCTCTTTTCAGTTTGGTGAATATTTCACTCTTAATTTGAACAATTGTATTTTAAATTCTTTGATTCTAGCAATGAAACAACAGACTTTACTTTTTTAAATATTGCGCTAAGGCTAGCTGGCTAATCTATAAACGTAAAAATCTCTGGACTCCAACATAAACATAAACACATTGAACATATGTGTACATTTTACAGGCCCCAGCACACAGGTAAAGAGATAACGTGACATAAGATTGTTGCATTAGAATGATAATGTCCCATCTATCAGCACCCATGTTGTTAGAATTGGCTTGATTTTCCACTGGTAACATACTCAAAGGTAAGGTAGGCTACTTTAAAAAGAAAGTTTCCAGTGCCAGATGTTAATGTTATATTGTTGGAGTTAAATCACAAAGATGATTTTTTTATACATTTGATATCATGTTTTATTACTTATACTCTTTATTTCTCTTTGGCAACAAAAAGGAACAACATTTTTTTATTATTATTTGGTTCAAATGTGCCCTCCATCCACTTACTCTCCTAAATAACCCACAGTTACCCACTGACTGATTTTCAGTCTTTGAACCACACAGGTATCAACGCAGCCTCTTGGCATCGTGATGTGAACCTCAGCTAAACAACATTTATATCCACAAAAAAGACCAACAAGTAAAATAAAATAGAATAAAAATCTAAAAATAAACTACACTACAATTTGACCCTAACCCTAGCTCCAGTGTGGGTTAAATGAACATGAATAACTGAGAGACACAGACAGTGCTTTACAATAATAATAAAAACCACAGGGACAGGTGAAAATAACAAGACTGAAGAGTCTGTCCAGTTGTTGGCATCTTTAAAAGCCAAAGACAAGAAGAAAATTAACGTTTACGCAAACTTTGGCACCATAGCAAAATGGGGAAAAAAAGTGTCAAAAGGTTTAACAAGATGTTTTGGTCGAAGGGGCTTTAAGGAGAGGTGGGAAACTGTCAAATCAGCAATCAAATAGAAATATTTAAAAGTATTTGTTCACTACCAACTGTCAGGTTTGTTTTCCTCTGAGTACACAAGCCTTTCTCCTTCTACCTCAACTTTGTCTCTCAGAATAGAGTGCTGATGTTACTACGAAGAAAACCCACTTTCTGACCACAGTTCTGCCAGTTTCCGTTACCCCTCTGACATACTCTTATAACATAATTCCAGTCCTTTCTCTTGTGGTGTCAGTCTATCTTCTTATAAAGAGTCCAGATATGGACATCCCACAGAGTGGTACATCCAAGCGGACACTGCTCACTGGTTGACATGGGGCTTCAGGGCTTGGTAAAGTCCCTCGAATGTGGGTCGGTCGGGTATATCGCGACTCCAACAACACATCATCAGCTCAAAGAGCGAAGGTGGACAGAGCGGAGGGCCGTAGAGGAAAATCTAGTCGAAAAGACAAAGAGATCGTTAGTAAAGAATCAGAAAAAGGCTTTTTAAGGGGTACAAAGGTTGTCTATGACACATCTCAATTGAACTGTCCTTTGGGAGTGCGTTAGATTCGTCTCACCTGTCTACCCTGGTTCCTGAAGAACTCGCCAGTGTTCTCTATGACCTGTTCGTCGGACAGCAGGCTGTAGGGCTGCTCCTTACACAGAGTGAAGATCTCCCAAAGGGTGACGCCAAACGCCCACACGTCACTGGCCGTGGTGAACTTACCCTGGAGAGGAGGGAGGGGAGGACATTGAAAAATACTGAAATTGCTGCAGAAGTGAAAGCATTACGTATTAGGATGGAGCTTGAAGAAGATGATTTGGAATGCACAAGGGTTTTGTCAACTCTAATGTTATTTCAGCAATTACAATCATTTGATAAACACAATTTGGTGGTAGGGTGTTACCGTCGGACTATAGATGCATCCATTAATAAACATACTTTTTTCACATCATTGCTATGCTAAAGAAATCCTCAAAACCTCACTTATTATAATAAAAAACACCAGAGCCGTTTCAATTTCTTGATTATGCCATCATTTGGAGCGGATGGAGGTATCAGGGAACAACAGCTAGCACTGGGTATAAATGGTCTTCTTTTATTCTTTCTTTAGCCCTGTCTCATGTTTACTCCCCCCCCTCCCTTACCAGCAAGATGCTCTCCCACGCCATCCATCGTATCGGCAGCACCGCCCGGCCTTGGATGCGGTAGTAGTCACTGCTGTACAGGTTCCGGCTCATCCCGAAGTCGGAGATCTTGATGGTGAGGCGGCGGTCCAGCAGGCAGTTTCTGGTGGCCAGGTCGCGATGCACAAAGTTTAGGGACGCCAGATACTTCATCCCTGAGGAGATCTGCACCGACATGTGGAGGAGGTCGGACAGACTGGAATGAGGGGCAAAGGGAAGGAAGAGGGTTAGAGATGAGGAAGGAGATCAGAGTCTGTATCTTCATATGTTCAATATTCGTGCCGCTCTCTGCTGTTTGCATCACCTTCTAAATTAGTTTTAAAGGTATCATATTATGCTATTTTTAGGCATATATTATGGGTCTCAGATATATAAAAATATATAAAAAACATGTCTATGATGTGTTTTGCTCAAAATACCAAACAGATCATGCATTTTACACATCCCTCATATCTCTTTGTTTAAGCCGTGTTAGAGAACTGCAGGTTCGGGGTCCTTAGCTTGAAAAAAAAAAAAAGAGGAGGGGGAGCTTGTGCCTGCTCAGAATTCGAATGAATGCTCCAGTGATTAAACGCCATATCATGTTCCAAACCACATCAAGGATTATTTCTGAAACAGTATGGAGCTCAAATGCTTTTTCTCTTGCGGGTTTACCACTAGTGTTAATTTCGTTGACTAAAACTATGACGAAATATGTTCGTCAACGACCTTTTTTTCCATGACGAAAACGAGACGATGACGAGATGGCACCGACGGCAGTAAACAATAACTGTAACGAAATCATCATGCAATATCGTTGACGAAAAGTGACGAGACGAAAATGTAGTTTACTAAATAAAAACTATGCCAAAATCTCTCTTTACTTTCGTTGACGAAAAATGAGGAGACGAAATATTATTAAAGATAACGTTACATCTCTGATAGTCAGTTTTTCTCCCAGCAGTTCCATTTCCGGTGCTGCGGCTGGGTGCAGCAGCTGTGTGTCTGTGCCGCGCGCGGCGGTACATTTGAATTACACCGGGCAGCGGCACAATATGAACTGTCAGGAAGACTCGGGTCTAACTCATGGTCTAACTAACCTTATTTAACAGAAAATAAAATGGCAACAACAGGGCTTGGGAGCAGTGGTCGCACTCGCGTTAACCGAATACCCCCCCCCCCCCCCGTCAACGCGAGTGAGTGATAAATTGTGCACTCGACGGGTAATAATGGATTATGACGGAAATGTTACGATCCTGTCCGTCAAAATGACTGACAACGAAAAAGTCTAACGCCACCACTGCTTGGGAGAAAGAAACTATGTGATATTTGGGCCCATTTTCGCTACAATGAGGCTGAGAAAAAAAGCGAATGCATTGTTTTATCAGAAGGGAAGCAATGTAGCCTTAACACAGCTGGTAAAAACACCACAAACCTGACCACTCTCTGCAAAGCTGCATTCTTAATCATTCAACCTGTGTTTTTCATCAAATAAGGACAAGATATAATCTTATTGTGAAATAAGTTTGACTAAAATGACAAATTATTGGTTTTGGCTAGACTAGTTTGACTGAAATGTTCTATATAATCTGATGACTAAAAAAGACTCAACAGTTTTCATTGATAAAAAGTAGACTAAAATAATTAGTTTTCTTTGACTAAAATAAGACTAAAATGCTCAGACTTTTAGTCGACTAAATCTTGACTAAATAAAAACAGGATGAAGGTGACTAAATATGACTAAAACTAAAAAGGAAATTTAACACAGGACTAAGACTAAAACTAAATAAAAAAATAGCTGACGAAATTAACACTATTTACCACAAGGTGAGTACCTTTTTATATTTCCTGCTTTTTTTACACATACTCTCTCCAGTACAGGTTAGCTCTGAGTGTTAGCGATGCTTGCTAATCTAAACAAAGATCATATTACGTCCAAAACACGTCGGCATTGTTTCTGATAGCAACATTTCTGATAGTGCCGTGGGTCCGCATTTCCACATTTCCAATATTACGTCATATCAAATCTGGATCAGCTCCGTTGTTCCCCCGTTTTTAGAGATTTGGGTACGGAGGAAAAGAGAGAGGGTTTTATTTTCTGACACTTTGTGAGTTCCCTGACACATATTTATGTATAAAAGACATCAAAAAGTGCATTTGTTTATGATAGGTCCCCTTTAAATTGGAACAGAGTATGGTATATTAACCTGACTGAAGGGATGTTGTTGGCGTGTGTCAGCGTGCTCTCGATCTCCCGCTGCGACAGGAACATGTTGAGGTCTCCGTTCTCCATGTATTCGGTCACCATGCACAGCGGGTCGGACGACACACACACACACAGCAGCCGGATGATGTTGGGGTCGTTCAGACGAGACATGATCTTTATTTCCTTCAGGAAGTCGTTCCTGATGGACACACATATGGCTTTTAGTCATCTGGGTCTCACACAGATTATGAACATAATATTCAATTCATATCAGCAGCATCTGCAGTACTCTGTCCATTCATCCAATACAAAATTACAGCAGTTACAGAAATAAACAGACCCTAAGTAAGGCTGGGTTATGTGTTCTTACGGTCTTTGTTCATTTGTTGATCTGTGACTTTCTGCAGGACTGTAATAAATCTGTACAATCATTTTATTCGGCTCAAATAAAATGCTTGGACGGACTCATTATAGTTCACCTGCCTCTCTACCTACATGTCCACCAGTCTGCGTGCCTACCTGCTGGCACTGCGAATCATCGGCTAGCTGCTAGCTTGACACCTGTGAGTTCATCATGATATGTTTACATTCATAACTATGGTTTTGGGGGTGTGGCTTTGGAGGAAGGCCTGAAAAGAGATCTTTCACACTACATTTAGCGGGATTTAGCTAAGGCTGCAAGCTATTTTCATTGGAAAAGAGTTAGCAACATTGGGCTGGGATTTTGGTTACAAATGTAGCTTACTCTTGCTCGCTTCTTCAATTTGACCCACCATAACTTAAAAAGGTACAATGTATTGTACCTAGCCACATGCTCCAATGTAAAGAGCAGCATTACAACTTGGGAAATTCAATCTAAATTCAGTCAGAAGCCAAATACTAACTAAGAACAGTGTCTCTACGACTCATTTTGAGATTACCGTTACAGTGTCTGTGGAAATTCATGGTCCTAAGAGGACGAATCCTTAGGATTTTTGTGATTAAATTACTTTCGTCTCGAGCCGCATTGAGTTCAAAATGTTCACGCGTACACAGACACTGTATACAACTCCCATTGAGGATGTTCCTGCACCCTTGTTATGAGACACTTAATAAGTTGTGTGATATGTGTTCCACTTAGCAGATTTTAATGATCCACATTCAAGATTGTTGAAGAAACAATAAGGTCACAGATCCTTACACATAAAATCACTGTCACACACACACACACACACACACACACACACACACACACACACACACACACACACACACACACACACACACACACACACACACACACACACACACACACACACACACACACACACACACACACACACACACACACACACACACACACACACACACACACACAGTGTACCTGGCCTGGCTGGTGGCGTCGGCCCTCAGCTGTTTAACAGCTACCAGTACAGAATGCCCATCTCTGTCAGGGAGGGGGGACCCTTCCCCAAGGAATTCTGGGAGTCCCTCTGCCTCACACAGGTGGACCTGCAGGAGATACTAGGTATAAATACAACCATGGAAGCAAGCAGCCTACTTTCAAGAGACAAAAGAGTTTTATGAAAATCCTGATATTCTCTTATTGTAGGAAGTCCTAGTCAGATTCTTAGAAATTGATGTTAAAATAAATCACGTCATTTTAAAAACCTTTCAGACGTGTTTCAATTCTGCAAACTTTTCTGGATTTAAAGTGTTTCTTGATTTGCTGTTGCCAAGCCCGACCCCTGCTCACCTCTCCAAACTGCCCCTCCCCCAGCTTCTCCCTGAAGATCAGCTGTTGCCGTGGGAACTCGGCGGCAGAGATGTCCTTCCGGGTGAGCGAGTCTACGGTGAGGGCGGGGACAGCGTACATGTTGCTGCCGGTGACGCCCTGCAGCCGCACGATGTCCGTTTCAGCGTAGTGCGGTGCGTTGCTATGGAAACACTGGTGCGGCGTGCACTGGGTGACGTCAGGCTCGGCGTAGCCTCCTCCACACGCTGAGGGAGAGAGTACAGGTCAGTTCTTCCTTTCAGACCTTTCTCTGTGAGTCCTTGGGAGCAGAAATAATCATTTTGTTTTTACAGCTTCCTATGAATCACTTCGTATCTTAGTGAAACACATTTAACAAAAAGTTCTGGGGAACTCTCTTCGAACTTTAATTAATATCAATGTGTTTATATCTCCAATAAATTACCTTTGTGTAATAACAGTGTAATAACAGTGTTATAACGGTGTAATATATGTGAAATAATAGTGGTGGAATGTAACTAAGTACATTGACTCAACTATTGTACATACTGTAACTAGAAATTTGAAGTACTTCAACTGAGAATTTCCATATTACGCTACTTAATACATTTACTTGACCTCATTTTGTAGGCAAATGTTGTACTTTTTACTCCAATACATTGCAGATTTATGTTCTTAGTAAAAGATAAAATGTATAAATGATGGTATATTATTATAGGTTAAACTACAAATAAACTATATATAAAGTATTTAAAATAAACCCCACCTTTACCAGATGCAACATTAAAGTGTTCAACACATTAATGCATCAATAACTATAATATAAACATTTAATATGTAGGATTCTATAACTGAATTATTCTTCCACCTCTGGTCAATGTAGAGGAACAATAACATTAGTGATATCAGCAGGATCCCTGATATGTGATATGTTGATCATCAGAAGAGTTTCAATGATTTTTAAGGCTAAAGCTGAAAATTGATACTTGAGATTAAGTTAAAAAATATACCGTACTAATATATTTTATAAGGGTCAATCACATTTAGTTTTTCAAAAATGGTTATTGTGATATTTAAAAATGTAAAAATCGAAGAGTCAACGCTCTCTGGTGGACAAACTTTGTCAGTGCTTTTCTTTTCTCTAAAAACGTGTACTATTTATGTACTGCTTATTATTAACACGCACACAGATACCAATATAAAATGTATTGGCCCCAATACAAATATATTGTTTTCTCTATAATTTCCAATATAATTAACCTATAGTATTTTGAGTTAACTACTCTGAGATAATCCTGAATTGATGACCACATTCATTTAATTACATTTAGGGCCCCATTTATTTCATTAATGTGACTTCGACCTTACATACATGATTTTTAACCTCTATAGTTTAGTCAGAACAATTCCACCCACAGCAGGAAACAAAAGTAAAGAAATGTAATAAAGGTCTGTAGGAAGGAAATTAGTATCTGATAGACGTTGAAGTCACACCTTTCAGCTCTTACCACGCAGCCAGCCTGATGTCATGTGACAGGAAGTCAGCAGGAGGAGGTCATAGAGAGGGTTACCGAGGAGGAGAGCTGGAAGAAGAGGAGGAGGAAACAAGGAGAGGGCTGGGAGGTGAAGGAGAGAGATCGGCAGATTGAAAGAACATGCACATTCAGCGTCATCAAGACAATACTGAAGAGAGGGTACGAGAAAAAAGAGAAGGACCGTAAGCATGTTTCTGAAGGAAAAAAAGAAAGTTCGAGGGTGTTTGTGAAGCTGCCAGCAGGGGGCGCACTGCAGCAGTTTGATGCATTTTAGCAGAGGCCGCCGCTCTCCAGAGGCGCTTTAACAGTCGGGTCTAAACATGTCGTCACGGATGATCAGGAGTATTTTTAAAGCATTGCTGATTCAGATTTACTTCCCTTCAAGTGTCTTTTGTTAGATGAGAAACGTTTGGGTTGAAAAGCACTAAATGGTCAATAACTGGTCAATAAAACATGAGAAAAAGTATGGGTCTGTGAGAGAGTTTCAAAGGGAAGTTCTACTATTATTTTTAATATAATATTATATGATATTATTATCTACTGTAAGGTTAAGCTCAGGCCATATTGAGTAACTGTGTACTAATAGGAAGCTCAGGATGAGGCATGGTTTTTCAAAATAATAGCACCATACGATAACTGTATACTTAGGATACCTAGAATGAGGATCTTTTTTTTTAAAGCACAAGAAAGTAACTGTATCGTTAAAGGAAGTTTTGCAAAATTAAAATCCCTAAAAAGAAACAAAACAGATACTGCTAACAAAACCTAATTAGCTCTGGCAAATTTAGCATTGGGATAAAGATCACGGGCCAATCACACAGTCAGATCTCTCAGTGGGGTATTTACGAGTTCTTCCTGCTATACCAACTGTATGTTTAAACCATAGACTGTATATATAAATGGACGTAGGGTCCGTGACGTCACCCATAGGATTCTGCAGAGTTGATGAGAAGCCTAAAGTAGGCAGTGTCGGCCACTAACGTGTCGACAGTGACGTCAGAGTCTAACGGCCCGTCCACACAGCAGCGTTAAAAAAATCTTCCAACACTTCTGCCCATTCACTTTGAATGGGGTGACGTCACTTTGCCTCACTTTTCGCCGAACTGCATTGTGGGAAGCAAAGCGGAGATTTCCAGGCATCTCAGGCTTCAAAAGTTGAGCAATGTTCAACTTTTGAAGCAGAGGTGGAAGCATCAGCCAATCAAATCCAAATACAAACCGGAGGAGCCAGGCATGGAGGGAGGTGGCAGAGACAGTGGTAGGTTTTCGCCTGTTTGGGGAGTTTATATCCAGTTTACTTCGGGCTTTTTTGCTTTGTATGTCGGGGGCGGGAGATTCATGTAATTGGTTGTTGGTCGCGTTGCTCGCAAAAAATCCCCAAGCTTCAGATACGCCCACCTCCAAGATTTTTTTAACGCTGCTGTGTGGACGTACCGTAACTCCCGCCTGCTCCAGCCTGATCCAAATAAGGGCAAAGAGGCGGAGCCGAGGCGGGACCTGCTGCCAAGGAGCTGGAAGCTCCAGAGCTAGCTGAGGCTACCAAGCTAAGCTAACATGCTCCCCGTTTGCACACTGCCGTGGCATTTTACGTTTCTAAGGTAAGCGGACATGAAACTATTCAGCAAAACTATAAATAATAATCTAAGTTATTTAGAGTTTTTAGCATAATACTTCAGAATCTTAAAATCCCTTGACGTTTGTATTAGGGATGGGTACGATTAATCGAATATTCGAAATTATTCAGGTATGAGAATATGAGTTATGAGTTATGAATATTTGTATTGTAATTTTTTTCTTTTTTTTGGGAGGGGTGACTAAGTTGATTACATATGATCAATGTATACGACAGTGCCATAGCTAAATGTGTTAGGTCTAAAGGTGTGTTTTGCTCCGCTCACCGGTCCCTCACAGCGGGCAGAGCTGCAGGTGCTGATCTCTCTCTCACGTCCGGTTATACTTCACTCGCGTTTATGTCCAAATCCATCAGATCTAGCTAGTTCTAGCAAATGATATGACTGCTGCCCCTCCCTACACGCAGATCACGCAGACTCAAACCTCATCTTATGCCCAAATTCCAGCTGAGAGGGTCTTCTCTACAGCTGGCCTGATTGTGAATCGCCTCCGCACCCGCCTCTCCCCTGAGCATGTAGACATGCTCATATTATTATTATTAATATGAAGACTTTTTTTTTTTTTTAATATATAAATATTATCATGAACCGAAATGTACATATCCTTTTAAATCATATTTTTAAACCCAAGTTATGTTCCCCCGATGAGCTGAGCAGGCAGAGTCCCTGTAGCATCACGGAGCTGCTAGCAGAGAGACAGGAAGCTAACAGCAGCAGTCACTGGACAGAGCTGTCACTCAATGTGACCACGCCCTAATTTATGCATAACTTTAAGACTGAATATTAATTAAACAAATGAGTTGAGAAAAAATTCACCCCCCAATCCATAGTCATGAAGGGGGAATCTAACTATACAGAGAATATGTTTTTTTGAACCATGATGTAAACATGTTTATTTCTGCTGCAAAGTTGTGCATTTTAACATGGGGGTCTATGGAAATTGCTCCCTTCTGCAGACTGCTCCTACTGGCCACTAGATGAACTGCAGTTTGAGGCACATCCTTATTGTCCTCCCCGCTCTGCCCCAGAGTTTGCCGCTTGGTTTAAACTCATGAAAAATCATGTTTTTCAAAATAAAAGCCCATTAAAGTAACTACACTTACGGCCCGTCCACACAGCGGCTTTGGAAAAAGCTTGCCGGCGAGCGTATCTGAAGCTCGACCAACAACCAATCACATGAATCTCCCGCCCCTGACACACAAGCAGCGGTTTGATTGGCTAGAGCAGGGGTCGGCAACCCCTGGCACGCGTGCCAACATTGGCACGCGGCACCGTAACCAGTGGCACACTAGGAATAAGTGGAATAAGTGTGCAAAATATTTAAATTGTATTTTCGGATCCTGAACGAGACCGCCGCCAGAGCGCGTCTCCCCGTTACCTGCAGAAGGAAGCCATGCACGTAGCGCAGCCCCGCTCTCTTTAACTCCAGGTGACTTTCTGCCGCTTTCCTCCGTGGTGCAGTGCTGATCGTTTCACCACAGAGGAAAGCACTTCACAAATTGCAGTACCCATAAGGAGCTGTACAAATACAGCAGTTTTTGCGTGGCTGTGTGTGTCTTTAGTTGAAAGCCCAGTGGCGATCTGCTCATCTCTCATTGAAATAATATGCTACAAAGGGGCGGACTGGCCATCTGTGTGTTGAACTTTCCTGTCGGCTCCCAGACCGTAGTCGAGGAGGGCAGAAGCAACAAGCTTCAGGTTCAATAACCCACTTTAGCTTAAATGACTGGAGAGAGGCGAGCTCTTCTTGGGAGGCCGTTGCATTTATTTAGCTGTTCTTCTGTTTCACAAAATACATCACAGACCTCTGTTTTTCTGCTGCCTCGTTTCACTTCCAGAAACACACGCTCGCTCACTCTCGCTCTACCATCCACACACACACATGCACACGCCACACCCCTCTCTCTCTCTCTCTTAAAGGGATAGCGATCTCATCTCACTCTGCATGACCCTAATATCATAACATGTGTGTTCTGGAGAATCACAGAACGGACGATCGTCCTTATTATTATGCCGTTTAAAACCAATTATTTAATGTGTTTGTTAAATTCGGCATCATGTAAGTTGTGCTGACAGGTACACACACACTGCTTCCGCGCAGCGAGGCTCCCCCGCCCTCCTGTTGATAGTTCACCAGCGTCAAGTTCCTCAACCCCCCCCCCCCCCCGCCCCCCCCGTTGATAATTCTCAATCGTTGGCACGCCGATAACAATTTTTTTTTTTAATGGCACTTCATATCAAAAAGGTTGCCGACCCCTGGGCTAGAGCTTGTACTGGCATATGATTTGATTGGCTGACGCTTCCACCGAAAGCTTCAGAAGCTTCAAAAGTTGAACATTGCTCAACTTTTGCAGCCTGAAACGCCAGGAAAGCTCCGCTCTGCTTCCCACAATGCAGTTCGGCGAAAAGTGACGTCACTCCATTCAAAGTGAATGGGCAGAAGCGTTGGAAGAAGCTTCCAACGCCGCTGTGTGGACGGGCCGTTACAAGTAGCTCAGTATTAGGCATGTTTTTCAAAATAAAAGCCCCATTGAGTAATTCTGTCCAAACAGGAAGCTCAAGATGAGTATGCTTTTAAAATAAATCCTAAGAAAGTAACTGTATTGTTACAGGGAGTTCAAGTTTAGGCTAGTTTTTCAGAATAAAAGCCCCAGAAAAAAACAATACAGCTTTCAAAACCTACTTAGCACCGTAATGCCAGTCACATTGTCAAATATTCTCCGTAGGGGATTTTCTAATTCTTTCTGCTTTCACTACTCAAAGGATTAATATAGTGCAGCCTGTTCACCTGAAGCCTCGGCACTCTGCGACAGCTCCGGCAGCTTGTTCCTCAGCACCGCCGGGTTCTGGTACTGTGGGTCCAACAGGAACACTCTCTCATAGTGAGGGTCAGTGTTGGCGGGGCCTGAGGAGAAAATGACACACCATCATGCACACAAAGCGCCAACAACCCTGCAATAGTTTGTTTAAGCAAATTGAATGACTTCAGTATCAAATGACTGTCACGATTTTAGTTTTGTCTGTCTTGTCTTGGTTTTATTTTGAAATTCTGTTCTCCCTGTGTCTTGTCTTCCTTCCTGTGTTTGACCTCCTGTGTCTGATTGTCTGATTGTGTTCACCTGTTGCCCTTGTGTTTCTGCCTCCCCTGCCCAGCTGTGTCTTCCCTTCTGTTTATTTAGTCTTGTCTTCCCCTGTGCTCCATGTCGGTTCGTTGTCTTTCCTTTCACGTCACGCTCCATGTTTGTCCCTGAAGTTTTTGGTCCTGGATTCCTTACTCGTGCTCCCCTGATTTGGTAATGTTAAGTTGTTCCTTGTTTTCTTTTGTCATCGGCTTTCTGAAATAAAGCTCGCTTTTTGTTACCCTTTGAAACCCGCTTCTCCCTTTTGAAACTGCATTTGGGTCCTAACTTTCCTCAAATCCTGACAGAGACAACAATACAATTCTTATATACACAACATATGTCCATGAGAACATCATACGTCACTTTGATGAGCAAGTGACTTTATATGTTTCTACTTTGGACTTGAAAATCAGCAGTGTTTTTGTGCAGGACATAATCCAGGAGCAATTTCGATTAACTAATGGCTTTAATGCTGTTAAATATTTAAAAAATCATCATCAAATGAGTCAATTTGGTGTTTGAAGTGAAAAAACATAAATTTAAATGTATTTTATTATTATTTATTACTTTTTATTGCTTATATCCTGTTTAGCCTTTTGTGAAAAAATGTTTTTTACGAACATAAAAATATGCATTAACTCCAATAGCACAATTACCTTATTATCATTATTAATGGTGATAACAATATATATAATGATACTACAAATAATAATACTTATACTAATGATTATTTGTAATTAATTGTATTTATATATGATCTTTAATATATATAAAAATATGATCACTACAAATCTGACCATGATACTCCAAATGTTTTGTAGTGTACCTGTGGGGGCGTGGCCTGAGCGAGGGGGCACAGGGGGGGTCTGCAGGATGATGGTGTCACTGCAGGACGACAGCCTGACGGTCACCTCCTCGTCCAGGATCCGACGTGGAGCCTGAAGGAGGAGAAAGGTAAAAAATAATGTAGAAAACCTCCATATCCAATGCTCAAATTCAAGGGAAGAGGTTGATTAGGAACCTTTGGTTTTAAAAAGCTGCCTTTCCATTTCCATTTGATTCATTTTTATAAATAACCCAATACAGTTATGTGAAATCTGTTGACATAATACATTTAATTAAAGTCATCGTTTCAGTTTTTTCAGTGTGTGTCATTAACATACATACATAACAACGCTGTAGAAAATTATTTTATTTTATTTTCAGGTCATCCAAAATAGGTTTGAAGCTTGAGCCTTCACCACCTGTTTACTAAAATCAAAATCAACTTCCATTATCCTCTGTCTCTTCTTCAGTGGTTAATCTGCTCACCTTCTCCAGCACCTTGCAGACATATTGGCACCAGAGGATGAGGACGATGATGATGACTAACATCAGGATGATGGTGACCAGGCAGCCAATCAGGATGGGCGTGTTCCCGTCATCTGGCGGGTCACTCGCTGACACATTGGCTGTAATGTTTCCTACAGATGAGTTCGTTAACAATATTCACTGGTTCCATTGAAAAATGCTTGTATTTGTTTTGATACAATGAGATGATCATTTATTGATGTGGAATTGATAAAGAGAACATTGTTAAAGCTGAAAAAGGCAGTTTTTTGGAAAAGGCGGAATTTAAAAACAAAGCACATGCACAAATGCTAAAGCCAAGCCTCCAATCCGCGTCTTTATGGCAGTTTCAAATCTGGTATTGGCTCAATCCAATTAATAGAGGAGGGAAATTAACTCTGGGTTCAGCTTTAAGCGCATTTTACAACTTTTAAGCCCTAATGATTTACGTTTATGGCTATGGAAGTGTTCCTTTTGTAGAGTTGATTTACGTCACTTGTCACTTACTTTACACCCTCATTGTGATTATGATCTGGCATTTATTGGTTTTCCAACCAACTTTGAACCAAAACTCCTACTTCCTTATGGCAAATGCTTCAACGCAGCATCGACCAACCCAGTCTCACGGCATTTCGTGTTATAGTCACAACATTTAATCTATTGATTCGTGTTCACCAACACGATTTTCCACTTTTTTTTTCGTGTCACACAGAACGATTTTAAAAGCAATGTATTCTATTGGTAGTGTGTTTCGTGCCTGCAACACGTCTTTTTGTCCAGTCGGGTCTTGGAAGACCGGACGCTGTGTGGTTCATAAAAACATTTTCTTACTCAATATCAAGCCACGATTATTGTTTTTATTTTAAATCGTATAATGTCGGACTTTTTTTGCCGTCAATGAGGAAAAGAAATGGGCTCAGAGCCTCAGAATACTGAAATCTGTATTTTTTAAATCTTTTTTTCCTTCTAATTTGTTATTCTTTTCTAAATAACACACTGTTATTTACTCAACAATAACACACAATTATCCTTGTTTTTATTTATTTGTTTAATTCTATAATCTCTGGCTTTTTTGGCGTCCGTCAGGAACTGAATTTCAAAATAAAATAACCGGAAAGAGATACACACCCACTGAACTGATTACCCAAGATCCTCAGCTATGGTTTAAGCTCGGTGATTGGATGTTTAGAAAATAATACTTTAATCCGAGTGTGCTTGCTTTTCTCTTTGAAAGTCATCACATAACGGCATTGTAATACATGGTTCGGCTGCATTAAATATTATAATTATATTATAATATCTGCCGTAGTTATTTATATATAGAGCCCTGATTATGTAATGTTTTTCAGATTTCATATCGTATTAACACTAGGGCTGTCAAGTTAACGCGTTAATAACGCGTTAACGCAAAAAAAAAATTAACGCCACTAATTATTTTAACGCGATTAACGCATGTGTATCTTTTGTCCTCGGCCGCCCCGTAGTTTCAGAGCGCATCGAGTTTAAAATACCATCTACAAGCTGATGCTGACAGCCTCGCTCCTGCTGCCCGCTTGTGGCAGACCACACTTCCACGCTCACCGGCAGGCCCGGACTGGCCATCGGGAGGACCGGGAGGGAGTGTGTATGTGTGGCGCGACTCGCGCGAGCGAGGCACACCTTACGTGTTGTTGTTGTTAGCATCTGGTGCTAGCTAGCTGCGCTAACGGATATAAGGAGCTGTTTCAATGACATTTCGCCGACAACTGCGCCGAGCACTTTACTTTATGCAGGTAGCCAGACAGTGGGACATTGTACGAAAAGTCAGCACACTCAACATGCAACATGATTGCAGCTCCCGTTCAAGCATATATGCCTTGAGCTGCACATAGCTCCAACGATCCATCACAGTGTCTACACACACACACACACACACACACACACACACACACACACACACACACACACACACACACACACACTGTATTATTGTATGAGAGAGGTTCCAGGTTGAATCGAATATTTGTAATGTTCAGGTTGTTGTGTTTAATATTCATGAGAATATTTGTCATTGTTCAAATGATAATAAACAAACATATAAAGCATATTTGTCCACTCATAGGTTGATAAGAGTATTAAAAACTTGAAAAATATCCCTCTAAGGTAAATTTAGAACAGATAAAAAATGTGCGATTAATTTGCGATTAATCGCGATTAACTATGGACAATCATGCGATTAATCGCGATTAAATATTTTAATCGACTGACAGCCCTAATTAACACCATATCCCAACGTGCATTACGGCTAAAACATCCAATCACCGAACTTAAACCATAGCTGTGGATCTTGGGTAATCAGTTCAGTGGGTGTGTATCGCAATGATGCTCGAAATGTCCCATATAGGCCTACGTCTGTTTCCGGTTATTTTATTTTGAAATTCAGTTCCTGACAGATGCCAAAAAAGCCAGAGATTATAGAATTAAACAAATAAATAAAAACAAGGATAATTGTGTGTTATTGTTGAGTAAATAGCAGTGTGTTATTTAGAAAAGAATAACAAATTAGAAGGAAAAAAAGATTTAAAAAATACAGATTTCAGTATTCTGAGGCTCTGAGCCCCATTTCTTTTTCTCGCGGACGGCAAAAAAAGTCAGACATTATACGATTTAAAATTAAAAACAATAATCGTGGCTTGATATTGAGTAAGAAAATGTTTTTATGAACCACACAGCTTCTGGTCTTCCAAGACCCGACCGGACAAAAAGACTCGGTGCAGGCACGAAACATACTACCAATAGAAATACATTGCTTTTAAAATCGTTCTGTGTGACACGAAAAAAAGGGGAAAATCGTGTTGGTGAACACGAATCAATAGATTAAATGTCGTGACTATAACACGAAATGCCGTGAGACTGGGTTGCATCGACAGCTGAGTTCTCATGTAAAATGTAAATGTATGTAAATGTGAAATTACCCCATTGCGGGACAAATTAAGGATTTCTGTTTCTGGAACATGCTCTGAAATATGAATGCTACAGTAGCTTGGAAAATAGTAAAATACTTAAAGGGCTCTCACTGAGATACATTTACTGTTGATCAACTCACTCACTGTGGCTAGAGGACGACCTATTCTGCTGATTTTCAGGTTCATATTTGTATTTTGTTCCTCTACTGCAGGGGTGGGGAACCTCTGGCCTCCGGGCCGTATACGGACCGCGAGACCATTTGGTACGGCCCTCGAGGTAATTTATAAACACACGCAAAAAAGAAAAAAATTAAAGAAATCTAGACCGCAAAATAATTAAACAAGCGAGTGCCTGTTTTCGTGGTCAGGGTCCTTGAACACAACACGAGCCTAACGTGTCATCACGTGGTATATGTCTCGTCTGACAGGGGTGTAGTTCTGCCGGAGAGCCCCAGAACGCCGCTCCGGGCCGGGACTTCACAAATGTCAGTACCCATAAGGAGCCGTACACATGCCGCAGTTTCTGCGTGGCTGTGTCTTTAGTTGTAAGCCCATTGGCGATCTGTTCATCTGTCATACTGATCATACAGTCAATAACTTTGTTGTTATTAGCATCTGGTTAGCTAGCTATGCTAACGAATATAATAAGCTTTTTCTACAACCAGTGAGGTAAAGGCACATCTTTATATGATCATTATAGTTATAAAAAAATAAGAGAATAAAGGAAAAACTGGTATAAAATACTATGACAGTAAAAAAAAGTTGTTAATAAACAAGAATACAGTTTGAAAGGGGAGTGATTTGTAAAATATCCATAAAGAAAAAGAAAATCTGCTTACAGTTCTGTTTCATATGGGTGTTGAGAGATGTATCCATAGATCTCCTAATGTTGCTCTCAAAGTGCACCAGATTGATGCTTTTAACTTCAACAAATAAAAATCTTCCCGGGGGAGCATGCCCCCAGACCCCCCTAGAGGAGGTTAGGTCCCCCCCCCCACTTAAATCATGTTCACATAGATATGAAACTAAATACATTTGCACACATCTTGTGTCCATATATTTCTGTGTTGGTGGTCATGCCACAACCGTGCACGTGCATGCATATGCGAGTCATGGTAAAATATCTGGATTAAGAGGTTTCTTATTCTTTGCACGGCATGAAAGAAAGGCGAAATTAATGGGCTGTTATTTTAGTTTTTTTAAGCAGACGTTGAGTTCAATCATTTGTACGGCCCTCTGAGGATGTTGTAAAAATTGAAATGGCCCTTGAGAGGAAAAAGGTTCCCCACCCCTGCTCTACTGTGACATGTCTCCATGCTTTAATGTTCAAAAAGCTCTTTATTTTTCTCATACTGCCTGTGCTGCAGCACCTCTTTTCACCCTGTCTGAAACCAGAGCCCAGTCTGATCTGATTGGTTAGCTGCCGGCTCTGTTTTGATTGGTCAACTGCCTACAGATGTCCCGCCTATCAAGTACACTGTGTTTGAGAACTAGCCAATAGAAGCACAAGTGTTACATAATGATGTCACTATGTCACGGAAGTAAACAAAGGGCTCCAATGGAGACTTTTCAGGCAGGGGTGGAGTGTGTCGGAAAGAAACTCCCTCTAGAAGGAACTTTGGGATTTTAGCCTTTGCAGACCATTTACATGCACAACAACCTATATTACACACTACAGGAAAGGGAAAACCCCAAAACATAATAGGGCCTCTTTAATGGCTGTGTACACACATCTGCCTTAGTAGAACAGCCAATACGAGGAGCAGGGGTGTAGTTTTCTCTTAGACCACAACAATCACAATGCTCAAGGTTATTACAGATTTATTGGCCAATAACTGCCTACCCTAGCTTTTATGTGTTTACATTTGAGGGATTATTTTATGTGAAATGAAAAGGGTAAGGTCAAAGGGAATACCTGTCATCACAGATGGGGTTGACATGGTGCTCTCCTTCTTGATTGGAGGGACGGTCGACACAATGGGGTCGAGGAGTATGGTGTCCTCTGAGGGGGAAAATTAAGGGGTATTATTCTTTTAATCTTCTTTTGAAAAGAATTATTTGTATTTATGTTTGTGTGTCTGAGTTGTGCATTTGTTACCTGACTGAAAGGAGATTTCGCTGAACATCATCCAGAAATCGGCAAAGTAAAAGCGGCAGCGGAGGAATTTGGCTGCGCGGCGGTTCAGTGGCACGGTGACGTATCGGGCGCTTGGGTTCCTATCGTCCAGCACCGTCTTGAACGACACAGGCTCCGCCTCCCAGTCGGCGATGAGGCGGGGCTTAAACCAGCAGGAAACGGAGGAGAAGATCTTCACACTGCGGCGGAACATGTTGTTACTGTGAACCTGGAACAGGGAGAAAATACATTCATTAGAAAGTGTGATAGACAGATTTCCAAGACAGAACTTTACTTATATGGTGGAAGCTGTTTATGAATATGTATACAAATGATGTATCTACTATTAATACATACATACATACATTGTAATATGTTTTTTATATATCTTTTGAAATTAGAGTAAAATAGAAGTAAAAGGAAATGTGAATAAAGTAATCCAGCTCAAATGGAACTGCAATGTTAATTTTGTGTTTTGACCCAGATTATGTTTTTTGACATATCACATATATACGATTCAAATCAATGTCAAAGGTAATTTTCTTTAAATATACGTATCTCCAATTACATAACAAACGTAGTTATTTTTAAGCCAAACCAAGATATTTCGTTAAAGTCAACCAATCTTTTGCCTGAAGTCATTTTGTGGCATCTTTTTTTTCACGGGGGTCCCTTGTGCACATTATTCAATTACAATCACCGCAATCAGAAAGAACTTGTGTGCATATTTTAGAGTTTGTTAGTAAGAGAACTGCAATCTGTTTAGCTGCTGTGGACTAGAAGTGTGTGTATAATACTATACGATAATACTTAACTAATGATCAGATCAAGTTTGAAATTTGAATTGCATCACAGCAGCTCCATTTGCATTTCCATCAACATAGATAAATATCAAGACCCAATACATGAAAAAAAATAAAAACATTTAACATAACATCACAATCACTGAGAGAAACATACTCAAAGACCCTTTAGCGTGCATTTGACCTCGGATTCAGCTCTGTATTTACTGTGAGGATCGGCTGATGCACAAAGGATTCTTCAGTCTGACTTTATTGAATCGCAGGACCCTGTATTTCCGATTAGATGGTAGCAGTTCATATTCGCTGTTCAGAACATGGTTTGGGTCCGAGATTATGTTGTTGGACAGCATCACTAGGTTATTATGGTATGCTGAGTCATAAAGTCTCTGACAGGGTTGACCAACAATCTTTGAGCAGATTTTAAAGCAGTTGACAAACACTTGTACCAGGTAGTATTGCAGTACTGTAGAACAGACAAAATCACAGATGTAAAGAACAACAGAAGAATTTGTCTACTCGCCCCAAAAGACCTAAGGCGGTGGAGAAAAAAAATGTATTATTTGTTTTGTGGCTGTGATTAGGTAAAGTAAGAACTGACAACCTTCATGGAGGTGAAGTTCCTCTTCCTGTCGAACACAAACTCCATCTCCACGAACCCCTGACTTCCCAGAGAGTCGTTCCTCCAGCCCAGGTAGTCGTAGCCCGGCCACACGTGGTACTGCCGGGTCAGCAGGAAGTCGTCCAGGCCGATCACACCGTCCGTCAGCTGGCCCAGCCCGCCTAGCAGCCTCCTATTGGATGAAACAGCTGTCAGTGACAGAGAGCGGAGGGCAGAGGAGACAGTTAAGTGATGTTCACGTGGCTCACCTCCTCTCGTGCGCTCCGTCATACGTGGAGTCGTTGAGGCTGGCGATGGGATAACCAGGGGGCATCATGAGCTGACCCTCCGGAGCGCTGTAGGAGATCAGCCCATCTGCAAGGGGAGGGGGGGGGGATGACAAACTTGTTCAACTGCTTTATTACAGCAAATGTTGAAACAAAAATCATCTCAATCAATTTGCTGGAATCGTGTCAAAGTTTTGTATTGACCAGTTTATACTTTCATTATTTCCATTCTGTTGGCCTGTTCATGTTCTAGGGGTTGTGGTCACATATTGTTTAGTTGCCAGCTCATAACGTTCTGTATTGAACCAGGAAATGTTGAGTAGCCTAAAGTTTGAAGTAAGAAATGTATAGTACAGGTCCCCAGCACATAGAAACAGCCGGATGCTAACTTGCATATGTTGGGCAATTTGCGCGATTAACATAATTTGGGTTGAATAGCATTAATTACCATTATAGCCTAAGTATAGTTAAAAAATGGCTTGGCTGATTTGGACAATTTCGGAGTGGTTTTTGGGGTTATTGGGGTAGTCCGTTTCAGACATGGATCAAATATGGCAGTTTTAACCAGAAAGTGGCCATACTGTATTTGTTCGCTCTGTGGGTTTATTTTTGATGAATTTTGGGTAGATTTTGAAGCTTTGGGGGACTCTGGATAATTTGGATTGAATAGAATGCCTATTTCTTTGAAAAAATATTGTCCACAGTAGAAGCAATAATTGGGGGGGGGGGGTGTCTAAAGTCAAAGATGAATCTTGATTGGGCCAAATTTGGGTCTCCCCAGACCCGAAAACCAAATTATACACTTTCTTTTTTAGAGACCTTCAGATGTGGCAAAAATTGTCAAAATCTGTTTTGGAGTGTTTATATAGCTGTTGTGGAGGATATCAAGGTGCCTTGTTCCGATAAAAAAAACTAGAGCATAGTTATTATATCATTTTAACTTGAAACGGGTCACGGGAGACCCGGACACAACATAAGGGTTAAGTTCATACCTTGGTAATGAGGTCATTTATTGTTCAATGTTGTCCAAGTTTATTAATCCCGCATGAAACAACATGATAAGAATGCACAGAGCAAAGTATCCAAATCCGCTTTTCGTAGTTCATCTGCAGAAAATGGTAGTTGTCCCACGACTGACGCCAGTGTTGTAGTCAAGTCACCAACTCTTGATTCCGAGTCACTCTTCAGTCCCCGCTGTTCCAGTCCAAGTCCAAGTCACCCAATAAGAGTCAGGGTCCAGGCATCATTACCTGTGTTCGAGCCAGAGCCCAAGTCCAAGTCCGAATCACTAAGAAGAAGCCGAGCCACTGAGTATTAATCTGAATGGATATACGTATTTGTTGAACTTTAGCAGCGGGTTTGGTTCTTATCAATCAATATTTGTTATTGTATACATTGCTTTTACCCTTTTCATACTCATTTGTCTATTTAACTGCTGTGAAGCACTTAGGGCTACAAATCTTTTATGAAAGGTGCTATAAAAATATAAAACATAGCTGTATTAACAGTTTTTGAAAAAAGAGTTTTAAAAAAAACTTGTGGCTATTACCAAATTAGGAAGTTTCTGAGGAGTTTATGTGAGGAGGAGATAACATTTCTTAGAAAGGTCTAACTCCACTGAGGCAACAACCTCTAATGTCAGCAGAGCTCACACACATTCACAGTGTGACAGTGTGTGTGTGTGTGTGCGTGTGCGTGTGTGTGTGTGTGTGTGTGTGTGTGTGTGTGTGTGTGTGTGTGTGTGTGTGTGTGTGTGTGTGTGTGTGTGTGTGTATGTGTGTGTGTGTGTGTGTGTGTGTCGTACCCTCCCACAGACAGCCGTACAGCTCCACTCTCATGCAGACGGTGGTGGACAGCTTGGGGACAGGGATCAGTCGGACGTAGCGGGTGATGATCGGAGGGTGAAGGTCGTTGATGAGAGAGGTGTAGGCATTTTTGTTGCCCTCCATCACCTGGAGACACATTTCAAATGAAAAACATCAATAGTCTTGAAGCAGGAATAAATGTCTAAAACATGACTTGCTGTTCAAATTGTGTCTGCTATAGCTGTCAGGGAGCTTAAAGGCCAACAGGAAGTTGGTTTTTAAATGTAATTTCCTGAGATTCCAGCTTGAATGACCAGAAGCTGCTCAGAGTAGAAAAGGCGTCATTTTCTTTTCTTTTACTTCCTGTTTCTCTTATTCTTCCCTGTTATAACAAGCCGCCAGGTTTCCGCTCCATATTTGATTCTATTCTTTCCTCCATTTCCCTTCTACCCTAGCCAGTGCTTACCCACAGTGCTTTGTGAAACATGTGTGTCACTCACCATGTTCCCCAGCCGGTTCCTCCAGGACTTCCACAGCAGGCCGTCCCGGCTGTAGTTGAGGCGGTAGGCTCGGGCAAACTCGTTCCCTGAGTACCTGGCGTATCGTCCCTGAGTCCCAACCACCGTCAGGAAGGTCAACTTGCCCAGATCCACCTGAACGATGCAAATAACATTATGCTGAGTTAGTTTATTATAGCACTAAAAGTATTCAGCCGAGTCGCACAAGTTTATATTTCAAATGTCTTCTTCGAAAAAGTCAACTACTCTGTTCAATGTTTTCCTTAAGACTGTGCAGCTAAATGCGGAAAAGAGTAGATTCATCAAATGTTGATCGGACAATACTGAGTCAACTTTTCTGAAGGATTTCTGAAGAAGGCTGTGAACAAAACATTTGCTGATCTGCCAATCAAGGGGCCAGTGGTTCAATCCACGCCCCTGAAGTAAACATGTCAAAGTGTACTTAGGCAAAATACTGAACCCCGAATTGCTGGCATGTCAATGGTAGTGTATTTAAGTCGCTTTGGATCCTGGGTATGGTGACGTAACCATACCCAAATGGACCAATTGGTCCAAATGGACCAATCCGCAGAGCCGTTACGTTACGTCCGCAGAGCCCTTACGTTATGAATGCTTTATGCTGAAAAGCTGATGCTGAACTGCTATGCTGAAATATAATGTGTAAGAAGACAGTGAATAATTTAGCAGTTGAAGTGGCATGAAGATTTTTCAAGTCTGAAGAGTTTCTCCATTGACTTCCATGTTAAAAATGTGATGAATTATGGGATATATCTCGGGAATTATGAAAGTTATGAATGAGAAAAGTAATAGCAATCGATTCCCGACTGAGCTGAACATTTTGATGTTTGAATGGAGTTTCTGCGATGTGGAATGTGGGAGCAGAAGAAGGACAAAATAACCCGGCGGAATAATAATAACTAGAGAATGCAATTCCTGAAGAAATTGCTAGTGGGAATGCTTTATGCTGAAAAGCTGACGCTGAACTGCTATGCTGAAATGTAATGTGTAAGAAGAAAGTGAAGAATTTAGATTGAAATGATACATGAACACTGGGGGCTTGAATGTGTGATAAGAGAAGAAAAGAAAGTAAAAAGGCTTGGAAAAGCAGCAGAATATTTCAACTGCAAACTATTGAACTAACTTGATGGCGAATGATCTGTCGCCATGGCAACGGTATTTGATGACACCCCATAATACGCTTAGATGCGTTGATGGCTGCATCGTTACCAAACCTGTGAAGTTTTGGGCTGTTTGGAGCATTTTCACTGAAGTTATGAGAAAACCGTGTTTCATGGCGAGCATTGTATTGCCATGGCAACGGCATTTGAAGAAATCTCAAAAGTGTCCTGCAGATGTCTTCACGGCTGGACTATTAGCACACATGTGAAGTTTTAGCACTTTTTGACAATTTTCATAGGAGTTATAGCAATATCGTGTTTTATTGCAAGGGATGCGTTGCCATGGCAACAGCTTTTGAGGAAAACTCACTAATGGCACATAGACATGTTGAGGGCTGGACCATTAACTGTCATCTGAAGTCTGGTGGTGTTTTGACCATTTTCATATCACTCACAGCTCACACAGGAAACCACACCAGTAAGCCAGCTCACACTGTCCGCTCCTCGCAGCAGCGAGCCTCGCAACGTCCCGCCAACATGGCACCCAGACCCCACACAGCATTCTCATCTGTTTGTCATTACTGGTGTCATTTTCTGGTTGCTAACGCCATTGTAACACATAATCACTGATGTTCCGCTGTAACGGTGGTGGACTCATCAGAACAGAGTGGGCGAGCTGACCAATCAGAGCACACTGGGCTCACAGGGAGGGGGGGGGTGCAGGAGTTCCAACAAGCCGTTTAGGACAGAGAGTGAATACACATACTATACAGAGATGCTGTATGAGAAACCAATGTGATTTTGGAAAATTGCACAATGTAAATCTATTTTAGTATACCTCAACAATGGAATTATGATCAGTAGAAATGGCCATGTCATGGGACCTTTAACTTTCACATATTGATAAGCTAAAAATGTCCCATATAGTGTATAGAATATAATCCTTTTTATTATAAAGCAAGTCTAGGTGCCGTTTAAATACTGTGAAAGTATCAAAATGCTAAATCCACGGAGAAATACACACAGTATTCAGACCAGTCTTTTGGGAAAGGGCTCTTAAAGAGACAGGCGCCAAAATGGAGCGTTTGAGCAGCGGGGGAATACAGGTAAATTGAGACAGACTTTATGAGAAAAGTAATGTCTTTTTTTAACAATAAAGGATGCTATCTTGTTCTAGTAGACACCAAAGGTAAAAGTATGACCAGCAAAATAAGCGTCATATTTCCTCTTTAAAGTTAAATAAGGCCCAGGAATGTTAGTATTTTACATGTGTACAGTCGCCCAGTGTGAACTGCAATCATCAACATCAGCCTTTGACTTTGGACTTCACAATATATCCTGACCTACGTGACTAAGAATCCACACAGACATTATAACGTTCAAACACTGAATACACAAGAAAACAAAATATTAAATTAAATATGAGTTTGTGTCTTAAAGCAGTGAGCAGACACAGACCTGCAGGTACTGAGGGTCGGAAGGATTATCCTCAGGACACCAGGCGCCATCTCCCTCCTCACGATTCATCCTACACACACACACACACACACACACACGCACGCACGCACGCACGCACACACACACACACACACACACACACACACACACACACACACACACACACACACACACACACACACACACACACACACACACACACACACGTTAATAGAAATCATCAGGCGATCTTAAGAACGTTTTATAATTACTGTCAGAAGCTGAGCCTTCAGAACTGCTAAGCTTTTATGGAGAATATGGAACTTCACATCCAAACTTTACTATTATTTAGTCAGGCTTGCGTGACTTGTACTGTGTTTAAGTTGGTTATTTATTCTGTCATCTAAAGCATATATTGAAAAGCCCTGTATATGTAATGTCTATTATTTGTATTCAATTGCGAAAGTGAGAAATGTATTGAGAATGATTTTGTTTGCAATAATCTTGAGGTTTTTCCTCCACATTTTTATAAAACCTTTTTTTTTATCATAACAAATATAAAAGTATTGTAATCTAAAGTTTAAATATTAAAATTGTAAAAAAGTAAAATTGATAAGCTTTTCACAAGACTTAAGGAAAAAAGATTATATGTTTTTAAGTCAAACTCACCTGGCGTACTGAGGTCCCGTGGTCTCGTACCATTGGCTAGATGCTGTGATGTCATGGTCTGTAATCCGTCCATCTTCCATGCCCAAGGCATAGCGACAGTGTGCTGAAAGCACACAAACACACAGAATCAGTCACAATTTGACCTTATAGAGAATCTGTGTGTGTGTGTGTTGTGTTTGTGTGTGTGTGTGTGTGTGTTGTGTGTGTGTGTGTGTGTGTGTGTGTGTGTGTGTGTGTGTGTGTGTGTGTGTGTGTGTGTGTGTGTGTGTGTGTGTGTGTGTGTGTGTGTGTGTGTGTGTGTGTGTGTGTGTGTGTGTGTGTGTGTGTGTGTGTGTGTGTACCAGGGTCAATCTGTCCGAAGGCTGCTGTGGCTGGAAGGATCAGCAGCAGGAAGAGGTGCATGATGGTCCACCGATCACACCAACACACGCTACATCTCTGACAGAGAGACAGAGAGAGAACAATTAGAAAATGTCATAATTAAATATAATTGATTCTTTATTTTGCCAATGTGTTCAGAGCTGGTAAAACAACATAGTGAGTCACTCGGTGTGATTATGAACGAGAAACCAGAAAGGACAAAGATATGAAAACAAACAATTTAAGTCCACAATAAGAATATAAATAAAAAATATGTGCAATTTTCTATATCAGGAGCCATCAGAGTGAATTATGCCATGGCAATTTACCAAATGCAATCAAGTTAGGTTGCATTTAAATCATCCATTTCTTACAAATTGTTTATAACTAGGGTTGCAAAATTCCGGGAATTTTCAAAGATGGAAACTTTCCATGGGAATAAACGGGAATTAACGGGAATAAACGGGAATTAACGGGAATAAACGGGAATTTATGGGAATAAACTGAGAATTTTCAAAATTGAAGGTTGGCTCTTCATAGGGAACTTAAATATAGTTGGGGAAAGTATATTTTAGCATAATCTTGACTAAAACAAACAGATGCCATTCAAGTACACTTGAATATCCATGCCATAGCAAACTGCTTACTGCATGGCTATTGAGACCACACCCCTACAGGCACTGTGCATTCCTCCATCACATGCACAGATGAGTAATATTTAACTCAACATTCCTGTTTTCGTTCTTCAATGAAATAAATAATTGTTCAATAAAATAATTAAAACTTGTCCTGTTCTACTTAAAAAATATATATATTAAAATTAAAATAAATCTGTTGAAATGTCATGTTTTTTTGTTTAATTTTGCATCGAATATTTCCAAAATTCCCCAGCTTAACTTCCCATGGAAATTTTCCGGAAACTTTCCGCCCCTTTGCAACCCTATTTATAAAACATGTTTATTCTTATTAGGGGGTATTCGATGGGGACTAACAGAGTACATGTAACAGGATACAGAAAAGGTAACGATTCTCTTACAGTTACAGACTACTGTTACATTTTTAAAAAAATGGGCAGGATTTATTTCTTCTATGTAGCTCTTTGGTTTATCTCAAACAGCGATTTTAAACAAGGCTCAATAGATCATTATTCAAAGTCTCCTCTCATCAGTTTTTACAAACACCTGCCACCCAACCAAGTATTTCTGATCAATATTGATTTAATGATCACCAAGCCATCCTCAGCTAATGTTTGAGACATCTCCGAGGATTGGGTTTCATTGAGTTGTATCTGATTATATTATCCAATGAGATCCAGCTAGTGTAAAAAGCCTTTTCTTATCAAGCTCCACATTTGTGGAATTAGCTTCCAGTTTGTGTTCGGGCGGCAGACACCCTATCCGTTTTTAAGAGTGCGCTTAAGACCTTCCTTTTTGATAAAGCTTATAGTTAGGGCTGATTAGATTCAGCCCCTAGTTTTGCTGCTATAGGCTTAGGCTGCCTTTACACGGGAACGTTTGCGTTTACGCACCGTATGCGTTTTCAAAAAAGTATTCCGTTCACACGCATTCGATTCATTTAACGTGTCTGTTCACACGAGACCGATCGACCCGCTGGAAAAGCTGTAGTACATATGCCAGGCCTGTAAGTGGTGCTGCTGCCGCCACAAAATACACCAAAAGCAGCGAAGAAGACCCCTACTGACAGTAGCTACTGACCATGCTACAGCAGTTTGACCCCCCAGAGCGTTCCGTTTGCAGATCTATCCACCTTGGGACCCGTTATCGTTTGCGGGGTCCGTTTCTATCGTTTTGTTATGGCCTCGTGTAAATGAAAGGGCTATACGCAAGAGAAACTATGCGGATACAACCCGTTTCATTCCCGTGTAAATGGGGTCTCAGACTGTCGGGGGACACCTTACTTCTTCCTTCTCTCTGTCTGTACCTGTGTACTCTCATGTTCCGAATAACCCAGCTTCCCCCAAATTTCTTTTTGGTGTCTACGCTGGGATCCTGAGTCGTGGCTGATCCTGAGTCCTGATCTGAGTCCTGGATTTCGAGTCGTGGCTGAACCTGTCACTGTGGTCCTGCCTGACTTTTATCATACTACTTCCCTGATGGCTCCCACAGGATTGTTGACATCCTCGTGGATTCATCTTCTTATTATAGACATATGCATTTTCAAACATTTGGTCTACCTATGTTGTAAATGTATTATCTTTTCGATTTACACACGGCATCTATTGCACGTCTGTCCGTCCTGGGAGAGGGATCCCTCCTCTGTTGCTCTCCCTGAGGTTTCTCCCATGCTCCCATGTTCCCCTTTAAACTGTAGGGTTTCTTTGGAAGTTTTTCCTTGTACGATATGAGGGTCTAAGGACAGAGGGTGACGTATTGTCATACTGATATTCTGTACAAACTGTGAAGTCCACTGAGACAAATGTAACATTTGTGATATTGGGCTATATAAATAAACATTGATTGATTGATTGATTGATTGATAGATTGATTGATGTAGGCTTCTTCACTAAAGCCAACATCCTCAGCTATTTGTCAACAAATTACCAAAAGCATGTACTTTTTAAACCAAACAGCTGACAGCAGGACAACTTGAGTTTTAAATTATGCTCTTTGGGGGTTTTCTCTTTCCTGTAGAGTGTTGTATAGGTTTTTGTGCATATAAATGGTCTGCAAAGGCTAAAATCCCCCCCCCCCCCCCCCACCCCCCGGCTTGAAACGCCTCCATAGAGTGGTGCAGGGATGACATATTTACCCGGAAGTAAGCTGCGCATGGGTTCCCTCGACAAAAAAACAATGGGATTTCTCCATAGGATTTTGGAAAATAGCTTGAAATAAGGTCTGTGGAGAACTAACCTGTTTGATAAATGCACGTTTTGTTCAGCCGGATAATCTCCACATGTCTACCCTACTTTTATAATGTTCTAATCATAAATCTAATCGCCAGAAGCAAAATGCTAACGTTATGCTATAAACGAACTACAGATCGATATTCAAAAATACAGATTCAAAATTGTACAAGTTGAAGCGTTTGTTTTAACAGTTTGCAAGAGCGCAGGTACTTGCTTTCAAGCAGAACAGGGGCAAACAAACGTAGCGGGAATGTTTACGTGTTCGGTGTAATGACATACAACGTCCTCTACAACTTCTATAGTCCTATTCAGCCACTTGTTAACAACCATCGTTTGTCAGACACGTAAACTCTTCAAAAATCACCAAGTGGGGTCACTGCTGATGTATTTAATGTCGTAGAACAAAACGTGATCCGTCTCTTAAATTTGTGTCAAACACAGACCTTATTTCCAGCTATTTTCCCAAATCCTATGGAGAAATCCCATTGGCTCTGAGACGAGGGAACCGGTAGTGGTAAAATGCTAACTCACTTCCGGGTTTTAGGACTCGTCACTGCACCACTCTATTGGACTCCTTTGTTTACTTCCTATTGGCTAGGACTCCAACAAATTGTTCATGATAGCCTAAGGGGCGGGACATTTCTAAGCGGTTGACCAATCACAACAGAGTCGGCCAGCTAACCAATCAGAGCAGACTGGGTTCTGGTTTCAGACAGAGGGTGAAAAGAGGGGCTGCAGCACAGGCAGTATGAGAAAAATAAAGAGCTTTTTGAACATTAAAGGATGGAGACAAGTTACAGTAGAGACACAAAATACAAATATGAACCTGAAAATTACCATAAAAGGGCCTCTTTAAAATAGGTCATAACAAGTATTAAAGTTAGCATTTTTCCTTATTTTTTAAGGAACAAACTAAACCTAACCAAACATAAAGGGGTCAGCCTGAATGAGTCTTAACTTCATTTATTTGTGTTTGTGTGCGTGTGCAAGATTTCACAATGTTATTGCTCATGGAGCAGAGCACTCTATAAATACTGAACACAAACAGCATCCCACAAACAGAGGTTACAGAGGCAATACTACAGACAGACAGACACACAGACACACACACACACACACACACACACACACACACACACACACACACACACACACACACACACACACACACACACACACAGAGCAGAAATATCTTCTCTCAATCAAAATATACTTTTATATATTTGAAAATCAAAGTGGTGTTGCGAAGATTAAGTCACTGGAGGAAACAGCTGGACAAGAGAGAGGGAGACTGAGGGCTGATGGGAGAAAACACAAAGACAGGAGGAGGAGAAAAAGGAGGAGGAAGAGGAGGGAGATAACGTCAATGAAGGAGAGGAAGGAGGGGGAGAAAGGTGGAGAAGAGAACAATGGAGGGAAGGGAGAAGCAGAGAGTTAAAGAGTTACTAACAGCAAGCTGAGAGAGGCGTTTTTATTGAAAGCTGAGCTGAGAACTACAGTGATGTCACAGAGTACAGAGTACACCTTTTGAACACTGAGAAGTTAAAACACTGGAGGTAAACACTGTGGTTGTCAGGGTTACGTGTGTTACATGGTGTTCAGGCTTAGACCTATTACCAAAGGTGGAATAATTACTCAGATATTTTACTATAAGAGGTTTTGTTCAGTCGGATAATCTCCACATGTCTACCCTACTTTTATAATTTTTAATCATAAATATATCGATCATAAATCTATCGATTAGAATTATGATTCGAAAATGATAAAAGTAGGGTAGACATGTGGAGATTATCCGACTGAACAAAACGTGATCCGTCTCTTAAATGTGTGTCAACCACAGACCTTATTTCGAGCTATTTTCCAAAATCCTATGGAGAAATTGCATTGCTTTTTTGTCGAAGGAACCAATGCGGGGCTGAACAGTTCTGATTGGACGAGTACTCCTGAATCACAGTAAGCCATCAACCGCCTGTTTATAAAACCAGCAGCACCAGGCCATCATGTGATAAGAGCTGATAATGTGTCACTTTAGTAAGATTTAATATGTTTATAAGCGAGAATTGTTTTTTGTATTCACTATGGGGTAGCCAACACGGTGCCCGCGGGCACTTGGTCGCCCGCAGGGGCAACGTGAGTCGCCCGCAGGGGCAACGTGAGTCGCCCGCAGGGGCAACGTGAGTCGCCCGCGGGGCATGTTCTAAAAATAGCTCGCCAAGCAAATCCAAAATGTATAAAATACACAAAACAAAAAAGGAAATGTAATTAAAAGAATCTACCCTATGCATAATCGAAACCTAAATCATAGCAAACTCTATCTACTTACTACGACTATATATCTATCTAACACCCCTCCTCCCCCCCACCCCACAATGAATATCGACCAATCACGTTCTTGCTTGATTTGCGGGACCAGCGTTGCAGTCTGGAAGAAAAGCAATGTGGGCCACATGTGTTGTATAGGCTGGCATGATAGGCTGTTCAATGGGGCTGATGTGTTGTGTAGATTCTGCCAGAAGGAAAATCAGCGGGGAGGTGCCACATAGGGCAGAGTTTTACTGTGTGTGTTGCAACTTGCATATATATTTATTGCACTTGGCGTAATTTCCACCTGGGACAGGGGGGAAATGTCCCCCGCTCTTTTCGAAATCCCGTTTGTGTCCCCCCCACTTTACAAATATGTTTATTATTATTTTTTAATGCAAGCCGTCATCGCCACGGAGGAGCACACAGCCTCTGTGAGCGAGCGAGAGAGAGAGAGAGAGAGAGAGAGAGAGAGAGAGAGAGAGAGAGAGAGAGAGAGAGAGCTAGGGAGGGAGGGAGGGAGAGAGGGAGAGAGAGAGAGAGAGAGAGAGAGAGAGAGCGAGCGAGCGAGAGAGCTAGGGAGAGCACACCTTTATCTATTTAATATAGATAAAGTAAGAAATCATTCCAATGTGTAGGACAGTAAAAAAAACAAAAAACAGTTTGAAAGGGGAGTGATTAGTAAAATATGCATAAATAGAAAGAAAGAATGCTAACTAGGTAACATAAGATAAGAATAAACCAGTTTAAATGATTTGTTATTGGTTGTGATCATATTCTAAAGATGTTTGGATTATTGAAAAGTATACAGCTCCCTTTCATCTGAGTGTTGAGAGCTGTATCCATAAATTCATGTTGTGCTCAAAGTGCACCAGATTGATGCATTTCACTTCAACATTAAAAATAATCTTCCCGGGGGTGCATGCCCCCTGACCCCTCTAGAGGATGTGAGGTCCCCCCTGGAGGAGGTGAGGACCCCCCTGGAGGAGGTTAGGACCCCCCTAGAGGAGGTGAGGTCCCCCCTAGAGGAGGTGAGGACCCCCCTAGAGGAGGTGAGGCCCGTCCACCCCCAAATAAAGCAGGTTAAAATAATTAAATTGCATACATGTTCTTTTAGTAAACACTGAAAACGGGTCCCACAGACCCAAACAGCACACAAAGGTTAAAGGTCAGCATATCATAATGTTAAAATGTGCTAAATATATACACTGCAAAAAAAAAAAAAAAGAGGAGTAAAAGTAGCCCCCGACTTGTTTTATTTTTTTTAAGTAGCCCTCACCCTAAAAAAGGTTGGTGACCCCTATAGGTTGCCCCGGGTGAGTGAAGCAGGGTGGACCCAAAACCAGGACACAGGAGCACCTAACAGAAAACATCGTTATTCAAGGCAAAGCAAAACTAACTTTGCGATCATGGCAAACGATGTACAAGATTCCGAACATAGGCTACCAGAAAACCACGGCGAAGCTGAAACTAATGAGGGGGCGAGGTGCAGGTGTACAGGGGGTCAGGTGATGGCAGGGCTGATGGGGAACAGTTGAAAATAATAAAGCCAGGACAGACACTCGAAAAGGCAGGAAAACACAGAAAATAACAGGTAGAGAAAACTTCAAAATGAAACAGGAAACACAACAACCGACATCATGACATATGTCTACGAAATAGCGTTTGTTTGGAAATACCTTTCAATGTTTTCAGAGTCACTTGCGTGTGAATTGAGAACGGCCCAGTCTTGGTAGAAAAGATAGCCCAATCTTTGTGGGTCTTTAGACTTAAGAGGATACAGGATGAAGGGACTTTTAGTTCCCTGGAAAGTGGCTCCTAGGACTAAAAGGATTTGTGAGAGAACTCAAGCAGTGGAGCATGGAGCTGACTTTTTTTCTGGGGTAAATCCTGCTATGAGTTTATAGATTGGAGTTCAGGACAGGACAGTTCACCAAGTCTGAGCGACCTAAGAAATAAATGAATCTGATCAGACTTCACTGTGACAGAACGGTTACATACAGACTGTCCTGAGTATGAAAAAACTGCCAGTTCAGAAAAATACAGTCGGTTCTTGAGACAGTCCTTCTTCCTGATGTAAGCGCCTTCAGGAAGTGAGTTCATTCACTTGAGCCGAGCTGCAGCAGAACGCAGCCCTTCGCTCTTTACTTTCTGGCAACGATTGGGGGGCAGAGAGAGCTTTATGTAATGTTGGCTGCAGCTCAGATTCCTGCACTGTTGCTCATCTCTACAGTAAAAGCACATGACCAGAGAGAGGGAGAGAAGAAAAACATGAAGAGAGAGACAGGAAAAGACAGAAAAACTGTGACATAAAGACAAAGAACAAAGACTTTTGTTCTCTGTTCCAGTCTAGAAGATAACTTACTTAAGATCAACACCAATAATCTCTTTTTGTAACAGAAACACATCCAACTTTATGAATTACTGCTTCCTTCTGGAGTTTTTCAGGACAAGAAAACTATTTAAAATGATTCTGAAGTTTTCTGATCAGCTACCTTTCCGGTAATGCTGGGGAAAGGTTGATGTCAAACAGACCTTCGTTAAGCCCCATTCCCCCGCAGGTGGGGGAGAAACCACAACATCTGCAAGCAACAGTGTCTGAGGGCTTCTTAAGATTGAATAAACTATGAATGTTTCATATCCATGTAACGGGAAGCAACTCAGCTAACTGATGATATGAACCATTTTTAGCAACAAAAAAAACACAAGACTAACGCTGAGCGAAAAAATGCTAACGCCATTAGCACAGAACTCACGGTATAAAACCCTTATTACTTATCGTAAATGCATATCCAACCCATCGATTAGCATCGTGAGATTACACAGATTCGATAGGTATCAGTATCATCACTCCATGATCAAAACTCGCAACATGAGAAACAAAAACAGACATCACAACACGTGGCGTTAGGTAGCAAACACGGCAATATGTCTTACCTTTGTTGTTGTCTGATCAAAAGTTGTCTTCAATGGCATTAAAACGCTGCTGAAGGTTAATCCATAGGTTAATCCAATGTGTCTGTGTCACTTTGAAATGATTTCTGATAATCCATCAGCAATAAACCTAGTTTTAAGTTTTCAGATTTCAGAGCGGAAGATAGGTTTCGCTTTGGGCAAACTGTGTGCGCATAGCTCTCATTTCTCAATGGTAACGTGTGTGTGTATGTGGAAATTCCCCTTCGATTCTATTGGCTCTAACGGTTCAAAAGAGATGTCAATCATCAAAATCGACCAATGGGTTCCAGAGAAACGGCGAATACGCCCATTTCCACCCAAATGACCCCAGATGTGGAGTTATTTTTGCTAAACCTCTCTAAAAAGGTCAAATGTCACTTGTTTTGCATCAATCTTGATACAGGGTACTTATTATATGTTGTACTTTGGATTCCTAAATCTTTTAGTCTACTAACCCATCATCCAAGGGTGGTTTTCACTATAAGTAATGTTTTTTCTTTTGACGGACACTATAATTTACAGTTTTTTATTATGTTCAATCTGAATTGTCTTTCAAATAAAAAACATCTATATTGATTTTGACTCTTCTACATCCAACTCATAGGTTTATTATTACTTTGAGAAAAAAGATTATTAATTTTCCCCTTTTAGAAGTGTAGTTATGGTCATTTGTTCTGGAAATGTCATTTTCGAGCCTGAGACCTGAAAAACAGGCTTGGGGCTTAACAGGTTAACATGTTCCAGACAGGAAGTCATCCTCAACATCTATGTAGGGTTCATCGTGTAAGAAAATATATAGCGAAGAACAAGATATTCCAGGTACTACAGCTGCACACCATATCATTTTTTAGCGTCAAATATTTTGAGTACTTTGAAAAGATGAATTCAAAGTGTAACATAACTATCATTAGTGTGAATGCTGTTTACAGCATTCCACTATAGTTCTTTGAATCTTTAATCTTATTATTATTATTTCAACCAATAGTTTGGCTCTCAATAACTTCAGCCTACTTTCAGCTACAGAAACCATTCAAATAACAAAATATTCAGCCTTTTCAGCACATGATGGAAACTTTCAACTTTTTCAAAATATTTTATAAATATTCAGCTTTTTAAACTCTTTTTTTAACATGTAACTCAATAGGAGTTTACCTACACCGTGCGCTAAATGCTACTCCTTCCACATACTTTCAGCTCATTCCAACTTTAAAATGATCACAAGACCTTCAGCTATAAAACTTGTTTTTCAGATTTTTGATATCTTTTACAATTTTTGAGATATTTAACTTAGTTTGGAGCTTGGTAAAGAGGCTTTCTTCAGATTTTAACATTAGTGTGTAATGCGAAGCTCGTTAAGGTTAGAGTGTGTGATGTCACAGCTAGAGTGGGGGACAGCTTGAAATTCGCCTTCATATTTTTTTTTAAACTTGCCATAATTCCCAAACCCTACACTCCTGAGACATCATTTTTCATGAAAACGTAGGAAAACCTCTCCTAGGTTGGAAAACAAAATTAAGCAAAATAATTAAACAAAATGCCTCTTGAGGGCATGAAGTGACAAAAACGTTCAACATGTCTCCATTAAGGCCCATTGTAAATACAGCCTGATCTTTCCTCACAGCAGCAGCCGCACACCTTTAGTTAATCTGCCAAAAAGGCCACATTATTAACCCGAAAGTACATAAAAAGCAGACTCAGACGCTCGTCAGGTTCCTGAGACGCTTCACGCATTGAAATTTCACAGATATCTGCTACGGTTCTTCAACAAAACGTTCACATGTAAGAGGTTTATCTCTCATTCAGATCAATGGAAAGGCTCTCCTCTCACTGATTACTGCACATCACCATGGAAACCTTTGATCTCTGTGCTCACACAGGTGTTATGATTAGGTGCTCAGCACAGAAACAAACACTGATAAACAGACTGGACTTTAACAGACTGTCTCAGCCTATTATTTTCTGTCTGATGGAGACTTCATACTGACTTCAACATGTTCCACATATTTTATACATTATTGGTGACATATGGTTTTAGTCGAAAAGTTTGCAGTTAAAATATTCTGCTGCTTTCCCAAGCCTTTTTACTTTCTTTTCTCTTCTTAATACACATTCATTCACTACTACTTACATCTGTTATGTAACTCCTTCAGCCTACTTTCAGCTACAGAAACCATTCAACTATTAACTTATTCGCTATTTCAGGACATTGAGGCTATACATTTAGTTGTTTATACCTTTTTTAAACCTTTTCATTTAAATATGAAGCTTCGTCACTATTTTCCTACTCTTCCAGTTTAACATTTCACTTTCAAGTCATTGCAATGCTTTTGAGCTGTAACAATTTGATTCAAATCATTTCACTTTTCTACATTTCTCCGCTAAGTTCAGCAACACACTTACTTGGTTTCTGTAGCTAAAAGCAGCTACAGAGACCATTCAGCTACAAATGTTCACAGTTTACAGCATTCGCACGCATTTTCTGCAGGAAATGCATTTTCTAGTTGTGTTTATAAGTCGTTCAGTTCCAAGTTGTTCTACGGGAAAAGTTGTTGAAAAATAGAGTGCATGTTATTTGTAAATGTATTGCATGTTATATTGAATTTAGATATGTAAAAACGCCCTTCCAAGTACCACCGTCTCACATACCAATCAGAGCAGACTGTGCTCTGGTTTCAGACAGAGGGTGATGTAGATGCATGTACACGCCTGAACACCTAAACACCTCCATTGGACTCCTTTGTTTACTTCTGTAACATAATGGCATCACTATGTAACAACCGCACTTCGATTGACTAGTGCTCCAACACATTGTACGTGATAGGGTAGGGTACCTTTTATTATAATCAGAAATCCTTTATTTGTTCTGCAACGGGACATTTACAGTCATCTGATTAATGAACAACAGAAATAGACAGTGATATGAAACAGTAGTTGAGGCTTGTATAACAGTACGCCTCTGACACACTTTACCTTTTTCCTATTTTCCTCTGAATTGCTTTCCCCCCCATCTTTGCGTCATCTCCTTTGTCTTCTTCTTTATTTCCCCTCCTCCTTCCTTATTTCCTCCCTCGTCCCTCCCTCTATCCTACTCTTCCTCTCATTCTGCCCCTTGTCCCTCCTCCTTCTTTATCTCCTCCTCCTTCTGTCAGAAAAAAACTGGAGCCAAAAGCCTCAACATTCCTAACATTCAACGCAACCCAGACCTCTCTCTCTCTCTCTCTCTCTCTCTCTCTCTCTCTCTCTCTCTCTCTCTCTCTCTCTCTCTCTCTCTCTCTCTCTCTCTCTCTCTCTCTCTCTCTATCTCTCTCTCTATCTATCTATATGTCTCTCGCTCACACAAACACACAGGAATTTACATGACTTTCTACAAGTCTCTCCCTCTCATTCTCTGCCTCTCTCTCTGGTTTTGGGAAATGTAGTGAAATCCAATAATGCACTGTGTTGACTCCTCAAATATATGAACACTGCAGGTAGATTTTAACATTAAAAGCATTAAGCACAAATTGTAGAGATGAAGGGTAATATGTTGGGGGCTGCTTTAACTTTAACTTTAATTTTTTAAACAAGACCTGCTCCACCGGAATGTCTCATTATACACACATATGTACATGAATAATAAGCTTCCCAAAACACTCTGCTGACAAAACTAACATAAACTTAGAAACTGGACTCCTTTGTTTACTTCTGCAACATTGTGACATCACCATGTAAATGGTAAATGGACTGTACTTATAGCGCTTTATCCAGTCTTTAAGACCCCTCAAAGCCCTTTACATACTACATGTCATTCACCCATTCACACCCATTCACACAGAGCAGTGTACCTTACTCTAGGACCTAACATTCACACACCGTTGGCCATGCCATCGGGAGCAACTCAGGGTTAAGTATATTGCCCAAGGATACATCGACATGTTGACTGCATGTGCTGGGATCGAACCCACAACCTTCTGGTTGAAAGACGACCGCACTCCCTCGCAGCTATAGTCGCCCTATGGGGCACACTAATATGTCCTCTTTAAATAAAACTGGTCCTGTAATCCAGTTTTAAGCACATATTTGTAGCTGCTTATGGTCCATGTCTACTACACGCTAGCTCGTAAATTCTAGGCTGTATGTAAATAGCCTACGCTGACCCTTGGTAGATTTACATCCAGCAGACCTTCACAGCTGTGCAAAGTATACTTTGCAGTTATGCTAGTAAGTGAGCTGTGCAAATACATGTTAAATTGCCTGTCTTTCTGTTAGTTGAAGCTCAAGTGAAAATAGCCAATGACGTAGGAAGAAGCAATTTGAACACTTAAACAGAAAACATAACCTGCAGCATAATCACATCTGGATTTTTTTCTAGACAGGAGACACTTCATCAAATCAAACTATTCAAACTTGACTTCCTGTGTGTAGTTTATCTTTCACCTATGCCAGCAGCAACAAACACACACACGCACACACACCTCTAAAAGTCCACACTTTTCTGCTTGAACAAATCCCTACCCTATCTACACCACTGGTTATGCAACACCAAAAACAATGGAAGACACACTACGCTAAGTGGAGTTCTCTCTCTCTCTCTCTCTCTCTCTCTCTCTCACACACACACACACACACACACACACACACACACACACACACACACACACACACACACACACACACACACACACACACACACACACACACACACACACACACACACACACACACACACACACACACACACACACACACACACACACACACAGCTCAGTTGGGTCCAGATGCCTGTAATGACAGACTGTCAGGCAATCAGACTCTAGTCTCCCAGCTTGTTAACAGAAAACAGCAAACTGAGATAGAGGGTACAATTTGGAAAACTTTTGCACATTATGTTGTTTCACTCACAGTTTGTTTGAAATGACTGCAGCGTTTTAGGTGTGCCTTTGTAAACCGGAATACTTAGAATATTCAACGAATCTTCCTGGCATTGGATTGATTCAGGAACCCTGCCTTTAAATGTGAGCCTGCCCTACACCAACATGTGTCAGCCCCAAACCTGAGGAGTTTTCAATGTATATATATTTTGCGCAAGTTTGTACCGTTGATCATACTAAGTATTTCTTCCCAACACGTGTGCCACCTGACAAAACACCAAAAACAATCAGGATAACATGAAACCACAACAAGACCTTCAGCCCACCAGTATGGGTTCCCTTTTCCCCATTGACTTACATTGGGTAGGAGACTACTGTAAATTAGCTGATAATTGTTTTAGGTAAATCAACTACCCAATACCAATACTTGAAATGCAATTATTGAAATCCTTAGTTTTCTAAAAGTTGTGAAATGCACTCATAGCCAAATCCAGTTATTTTCCCACCTACATTCATTTGACTGTGCTGAGAATGGAAAAAGCAGATTAGAGGCGTGGCTTAAGAAAAATGCCTGCCTCTCCGTCATGGCCGCGCCCTTAAAGGTAAAAACATTTGCTGTCATTTGACTAGCAATAGGTACAAATTTGGAAGTTTTTTGCCAATCACATTAAAAAAATAAGAATACCATGCATTGTTTTATCTCCAAGGAGCGCCAAATTACGATGGTCAGTCAGGCACAACATTTCCTTGACTTCTTAGTGTTTCATATATCTCAATGCAGCATCTATAGTCAGCACTAAATGTAACACTACGCATGTTTACTTTGACAATTGACGTTAACCTCATTAGCATCATAATGTAGCGGTGATGAAGTGTTTCCCACAAACGTACACATATTTACTGACCGGGTCCTATTCTCTGTTGAGCGCTGAAGCCACAGATATTTTTCTTTTACCGTCCCTTTTTAAGTGAAAGTAAAGAAACCGGTAACTTTGGATATTTTCTGTTGTTTGACGGGCAAAACATTACAGACCAGTTTTTATGGAATGGGCATGGAAATAACTCGGCTTGACGCCGATTCATGGTTTTCACTGGAAAGTGGGCCGTACGATTATATTTCCAGGAAGTGATGTAGTGCTGCTCTCATCTATGCTCTATTGGCCCTATGAATGCTGAAGATCGCCATAAGATCCCTTGAAGAATCAGAGCATTTTGGCTTCATGCACCACTGAGCAACTTTCATAGGAATGAACGTGGCCACGCCTCCAACGCTGTATCCAGCTCTCTTTATACATCCAGGATTTGGACAGTCACAAAATGTCAAGACGTTGAGGTCATACTGGGCTAAAGAGCAACAGAGATATTAAGCAACTGTTTTCAGCAGTTAAGTGGCTCTAACCATGACATGAAAAGTCAGTGGAGAAACTCTTTTACTTTTGGCAGTTGAATCATAGTTTAAATCTTTGGTCTGGCTGCTCTTTCCAATAGTCCAGGTGGACGTTTCAGCTTTCGCTCCCGTCGCACTGGGTGTAACATTTCACATGTGCATCAGCCAAATGCCCGAGTTGCAAATGTAACCTGAGAACAGGTGACGGTTACGAGGTCGGACTGGAGCAGAGCAGCAGATGGTTTAAAAAGAGCTGCTGGTATCTGAAGAATGTAAGAGTGCTTGATTTAACATGCAGAGCTTTGAACTGACAGCCAACACTATCAAACACACCTGTAAACCTGAATGTGGAAATCTCCATTCGATGGGTTGAAGAGGATGTAGACATTGGTGAAGAATATAAAATCAAAGATTTCTCAATATGAGAGTAAATACATATATTTTAATTTAGAACTTTGCTTTGTCATGTTTTTTTTCAGAAAAGAACTTTAAATCTCACACACACACACACACACACACACACACACACACACACACACACACACACACACACACACACACACACACACACACACACACACACACACACACACACACACACACACACACAGATTCTCTATAAGGTCAAATTGTGAATCACTAAGATTTCTTAGATTTTTGGATTTTTAAATCTTAATCTCTAAGGCTTGAGGCTAAACAATCGACAGCAAAAAACGTCCTGCTAAAGTGTTTTGCATCCACTCGTGGGCACATGGAATCCAAATAAAACTATTTTTGCTCAACTTCTGCCGAATCATTTCCAATGAAAGATTGTTTTGTTGTTGTGAACATTCATATGGATTTCCGTAGAACTGCTTTCAATGTGAAGTGCCTATATGGTTTAGGGGTACTATGAAAGTTGAGGAAAACAAGACCATTGTTACTAACCAACTAAAGTTCTGCACTCAAACTCCCACGGAACCTGATTGAAACCCAGAGCTATGTTTTTGCTTTGTCTCCTCCATTACTGACCATACAGGAAGTTCACCAGGCAATGCATTGACCACACTCTTCCTCTTTCTCTCTTCCCATTAGTAATGTGGCAAAACTTCTACCAACATACCAAGCATGCACAAAGGGAACTTTCTTAATACATACTTAAAATGATTCAACCTGACCTGAGTCCGAAGCTTTACAAAAAAAAACTACAATTTAGAGTTTTCAGTTCACCTCACCTGCTTTTACAAACCATAGTCACAGGGAAAGCAGGATCTAATGAGAAAAGACGAATTTGCTGCAAGATTCCACTTCTAGATTACTGACAGAGACATTTGCATCACGAAGACAATAACAGGGATTTACATAAAGAGGACAAACAAACGAGAGCCCAGCCTGCTCTGATTGGTTAGCTGGCCAGCTCTGTAGAGATGTGTTGGAAATGTCCTGACCGATAGCAAATCCAAAAAATTGTGTTGGAGCGCTAGCCAATAGAAGTGAGAGTTACGGACGGAGTCCAATGGAGGTGTTTCAGGCTGAGTGAGGGGGAGGGGGGGGTGTGGGAGAGTGTTAAGCATATTTGTATAAGAACAAAGTCATGTTTAACAGTTCATGTGTATGACATCATCAGAATGTGCCTGAGTGAAATAAACGTGGTCATGCTAATGAGCATGCGCAGATTCAATAAACGGCCCGTACTCCAGGCCAAACTCTGAGCGATGTGGTCGTGTGTTTTTCTGTCCGTAGCATACTTACAAACTACTTTGGTTGACTGCTTGGTGGAGACTTCTGCTGAATATAATGTCTCACGCAACAGGTTATGGGCCCAGTCAAGGAGGCCAAAGGTGGTTTAAGTTGTTATTCGACGGTGACGAGAAAAACTTTGAGTTATGGGAGACGAGGTTTTTGGCGCACATGGAACTGCGCGGCCTCAGTGAAGTTATCCTGGAAGAGCCAGCGATAGACTACAACAACGAAGAAGCACTTGAAGAAGACGCAACAAAGAATGCAGAAGCATATGCTGAATTAGTGCAGTGTCTAGATAATAAGAGTTTATCACTCATAATGAGAGACGCAAAACGAGATGGAAGAAAAGCGTTGGCAATACTCCGAGAGCACCACGCAGGAAAGGACAAACCACGAGTCGTGAGCCTGTACTGTGAACTCTCTTCTCTCCACAAAGCAAGCAACGAGACTGTTACTGATTATATTATTCGAGCGGAGACTATATTCACGTCTTTGAGAAGGGCCGAAGAAAATATCAGTGACGGGTTGCAGATTGCCATGGTAGTGAAGGGGTTACCGGACTCATTCAACCCGTTTGTCGTGCACGTCACTCAAACCAACGACCGTCTAACGTTCGGTGACTTCAAAGCTAAACTGCGGAGCTATGAGAGCACTGACAAATATAGGACGAGTGACATGAATGCGGATGAGGACGGCGTTATGAGGACTAGCGGGGCAAGGACACGAGGACGTGGAAGAGGGAAGAAGATGGACTTGGCCGACACTGAATGCTACACATGCGGAAAGATGGGGCATATGGCTAGGACATGCCCTAACGAGATCCAAGCGAGGCGAGAGGAGCGACGGTGGGACACGCCACACCGAGGAAGAGGCCGAGGCAGAGGGCTGGGCCGTGATCAGGTGAAGAAGGCAGACGGAGACACGGAGGATGATACCGGTGCATCATTCTTTTTCAAAATGAGTGACTGTCAAAATCAAGTAGGAAATAAGAGAGGTCTTATGGTCGACTGTGGTGCCACGACGCACATGATTAATGACCCGGCAAAGTTTAAGACAATCGATAAGAGCTTTAGACCCGAGGACCATGTGATAGAGCTGGCAGATGGAACGAAAACGACCGGGATGGCGAAGATGAGGGGAGAAGCCGAAGTTGTTCTGCTAGACAGCGAGGGACGGCAAGTGAAAACGAGGCTCAAACGAGCGCTTTACATCCCATCTTTTTCACAGGACATTTTCTCCGTGAAAGCAGCGACAGCCAGTGGAGCTGAGGTCCGCTTCAAGGACGGTGATGATTGGCTGATTCATCAAAATGGTACCAAGTTTAAAATGGATGTGTATGGTAGGCTATATTACCTTAGCACAGTAGAGGATGAAAATACTGATGATGTTTGTAATGGTTGTCATGACATCCAGACATGGCATAGAATACTTGGTCATTGTAATTTTGAGGATGTGTCTAAACTAGAGAAAGTGGTTAAAGGTATGTCGATCAAAGGGAAACATGACATGTCTAACCATAACTGTGAAATATGTACGCAGGGAAAATGTACTCAAAGCAGAAACAGGCAGGCAGATGTAAAAGCTAAAACAGTACTGGAGCTAGTACATACAGACCTATGCGGTCCAATAGAACCAGCAGATAAAGACGGGTACAGATATGCAATAGCATTTACTGATGATTATAGTGGGATGATTTTTCCCTACTTTATCAAAGCAAAGAGTGATACAGCAAAAGCTACTGAGAAATTCATAGCGGATACTGCTCCATATGGATACATTAAGTGCATAAGATCTGACAACGGTACTGAATTCACCGGGCATGAGTTTCAAACTTTACTTAGGACGAAAGGGATAAGGCACGAGACAAGTGCACCATACTCACCTCACCAGAACGGTACTGCAGAGAGAGGTTGGAGGACCTTATTTGAGATGTCACGATGCATGCTATTAGAGAGTAACCTCCCAAAGCAGTTATGGACATATGCTGTACAAACCGCAGCACAGATACGTAACAGGTGTTACTGTAAGCGTCTAGAGCAGACACCATACCGTGTTTTTACTGGCAAAACACCCAACTTGTCCAACATGAAAATATTTGGCTCTGAATGCTACGGGTATAAGCAGGATAAGAAGAAGCTAGATTCTAGATGTGCAAAGGGTATTTTTGTAGGATACGACAAATATAGCCCAGCATTCCAAGTATTTTATCCTGAGACAGGGAAAGTCCTGAAACATAGGCTGGTAAAATGTATCACAAAGAGTAGCGCAGATAGTCAGACTCAGACAAATCGTAATATGGATGATGACACTTATGGAGAAATTATTCCCACAACACCAGCAGGGACAAAAATGGTCAACCAGAATCAGAGAGAGCCTAATGTGGGTGTACAGTCCGATAGTGAGGAGAATATTGAGGCTAGTCAGATCCAGACAGATAGTACTCAAAGAGAACAGGGAGAGAGTGCACGACGCTATCCCACTAGACAAAGAAACGCTCCAGAATATTTATTGGAGTATCAGTGTAAGGCTGATTGTAATGATGAAGGTGAAAATGTAGATTATTTCTACAGAGTTGCTTGTGACGTACCCAAAACATACATGCAGGCTGTAGGCTCTAAGAAATCAAAAATGTGGGCTGATGCAATGAAAGAGGAGATTAACTCTTTAACAGAGAATGAGACCTTCAGTCTGACCACACTGCCAAAAGGCAAGCAAGCAGTGGGAGGTCGTTGGGTATATGCAGTAAAGGAAAGCCCAGATGGATCTGAGATTTTTAAAGCCAGATATGTAGCTAAAGGCTATAGTCAAGTAGAGGGAATTGATTACAAGGAAACTTTTTCACCGACAGCAAATATGACTTCTGTACGTACATTGATGCAGGTGGCTATACAGGATGATCTTATCCTACACCAAATGGATGTGAAGACAGCTTATCTCCATGCACCAATAGACTGCGAGTTATATATGGAACAGCCCGAAGGTTTTGAGGCAAAATCTAAAACAGGGGAACACTTAGTGTGCAAACTCAACAAGTCATTGTATGGTTTAAAGCAATCCGGGCGGAACTGGAACAAGTTACTGCATGATCATCTTACAGAGAATGGGTTTGTGCAAAATGATGCTGATCATTGTGTCTACAGAAAAGAGTCTGAGAACGAAAGAGTTATTCTGTTGATATGGGTAGATGACCTACTCATAGCAGCCAATAACAACGGCTCACTCAGTGATGTCAAAGAGATGTTGAAGAGGAAGTTTAAAATGAAAGATTAGGGTGAACTTAAACACTTCCTAGGTATCGACTTTACACAGAGTGAGGGGGAGATCAAAATGAGCCAAAAGAGACACATAGCAAAGATGCTAGAGAGGTTTGGCATGTCAGAGTGCAAACCAAGGTCAACTCCATGCGAGCAAAAGTTACATTTTGACAAAGGCAAAATTTGACAAATTCAAAGGGTATTTGTTTGGAGAGTAATGTGAATTGCAGGTGTAAAAATTGAACACTGCTAGAGAAGTTTTTTTGTTTATTTGGATTCTGTGTACCACTGTAGAGAGTTATTAACATGTCTTTGAGTGGGAGTGTTAAGCATATTTGTATAAGAACAAAGTCATGTTTAACAGTTCATGTGTATGACATCATCAGAATGTGCCTGAGTGAAATAAACGTGGTCATGCTAATGAGCATGCGCAGATTCAATAAACGGCCCGTACTCCAGGCCAAACTCTGAGCGATGTGGTCGTGTGTGTTTTTCTGTCCGTAGCATACTTACAAACTACTTTGGTTGACTGCTTGGTGGAGACTTCTGCTGAATATAATGTCTCACGCAACAGAGAGAAACTCCCTCTGGAGGGAACACAGGGATTGCAGCCTTTGCAGACCATTTAAATGCACAAAGCCTATAAACCACACTACAGGGAAGGGAAAACCCCAATAGCCTAATAGGGCCTCTTTAATTGTGATTTTTCTTTAAAAACAATTTAATGTCTGTCTCACATGCTAAAGCATTTCTGACTGCAATTCATAGTGCCACATCAGATTCAACACAACTGGAATTAAAATCTATATCTGAATTCCAACAATACACAGATCCAGTTTCAGCAGTCTGATCAAACATCACATCTTAATTTGGCAACGTTCATGAAAAATCGAATAGTATACTTCAGGTGACACTGAAGGGAATTTAACCTAACATCCATGCCAATAGAGCTGCACGAATTGCGAATACTTTGACTGATATTGCAATCGAGATACTTATGGGAATGATCATTTTTGAAACATTATTCACCTTATCAATGAAAAATATCTTAACATGATCATGGTGGGATTTTTTAAGATATGTCTGTAGAATACAATTTGTAGTTAGGACTTCTCTTCAGCTACACAATAAAGATATTTTGACATATTTTGCCTTTACCAAATATTGAGTTTACTGCTATTTCATATTGCGATTTTGGTAAAATGTTTGATTGATTGTGCAAATTTACTTGCTAAATAGTCCTTTAACCTATCATCCCTGCAGGTAATGTTATCCAGGAAATGATCCTGGTTCTGTGTGACATTCAACTCCACATTCCACTAAAGCTCCACCTGATTGAACAGAGGGTTCCTGCCTGTATCAGCTCCCCTCAGCAGCAGCCATGTTCAGTGTTCCTTCTCTCCGTCCCACATGCTTCTCCCACATGGTTCTCCGTGTGGTTACTTAATGGTTTAATGAGCTGCTCATTTAAACCCATCTGTAATCTGCTTCTTCTACACCACAGCTACTATCTGCACACTCTTCTTCAGAAACCACTTTGACTGTTCCCTGTAAGCGTGAGTTTAACAGTTTTTAACGTCTGATGGACCTGAATTGCGTTTTCTGTTGGTCTGCTGCTAACATGCAACATATGATGTGTTAAAAAGTTCCATCTTTGGGAGAAATCTCCCAGACACATCACTGTATTTACTGCAGGGCTTGTTAGAAAGATCTGAGAGGAAATCTGGATCTAATGCCGAAACAATACCGGGATGGGACGAATTATCTTTTATTGGAAAGCAAGAGTGCTTACTCTTGTTGAAATTCAGTTTGATGTCAACTGCAGAGGCCTTTTTCACTAGGATGGCCCAAGGTGGGCACTGAGAAGGTCCTGTAGTTTAGAGAAAATGTGAGTCATTTAATAGTGAATGTCTTTTACAAACATCCAATTGAATTTCATTTTCCCTTGAAAAGAAAAGCCAAGAACAGGTTTGTGTATCTTGTCAAGAATCAAAGAAAATCTGATTCGTAATGTAGGATCTTTCAAAAACCGCATTAGGGCTTAAAAATTGGTTCTCTTTTCTTTAAAGGGGACCTATCATGCAAAATGCACTTTTGTACGTCTTTTATACATGAATATGTGTCCCCGGTGTTCCAGGGAACTCACCAAGTGTCAGAAAACACAACCCTCTCTATTTTCCTCCATACCCAAATCTCTAAAAAAGGGGCTGCAACGGATCTGATAAAAACTGATCCAGATTTGAACACTGTCCTGACGTCAGGACAGTGGCGCTACGGCTATTGGGCCAACTCCACCAATCAGGAGGAGACAGCCACGGCCATTGCCGTATGAAAGCGCTGGAGACGCTGTAGTACATATGCCAGGCCTGTAGATGGTGCTGTTCTCACTGAATCTGCCCAGAGCTAGAAATTGTCAAATTGAGCAAAATGAGGCATGGCTAAAATGCATGATCTGTTTGGTATTTTGAAAAACAAAAAGTATAAATATGCCTTATATAGGTATGGTCCTACACTATATTATTCAAACATAGCATGATAGGTCCACTTTAAGATTGTGTTAACAACAGACAGTATTTCATTGTCAGTCTGTTTTCTTACCAAAATCAGGAATCTAACCAAAAAAAGTTTGAAAAAAACGTTGACTTTGAGACTAGGGAACTGAAAATGCTAAAATGCTAACTGATTTCATGGGATTAGGACTTCCTGCAGCACTCTATACACTGCACATCTTCAAGGCTTTGGATACACCTTTATTAAGGCTTTGGATACACCTTTAAAAGCGTGATGAAAGGAAATAAGTCCTTTTACAACAAACACTATACTGTATGCTTTTTTAGTTTTTAGTAACATTGTATTCCTGTGAGTAATTCTTAAAAATCCAAGGTAATCTGATTACGTCAAATAACATTTTTTTTGTATCCTGACTACCTAATCCCGTAACATGTAATCCGTTACTCCCAAGGCCTATCATTACACAAACATGACTGATACACATAAAACCATTGTCAGTCTTTGTTCTAACCAGAATCGGGAATCTAACCAAAAAACTAGGAACTGAACGTGCTCAAGTGCTAACTAATTTCCCGGGTTTAGGACTTCCTGCACCACTCTATACACTGCACATCTTTAGGGCTTTGGATACACCTTGAAAGTGTCAGGAAAGGGAAGAAGTGCTAAACATCAGCTGTGGAATGATCCCCCTCTATCTGAGTGGCTCTGTTGTTGGTTTGTTCAGAGAGTGAAGGGAGCTCTCAGTCTGAGCCAAACACTGAGCTCTGTTGTGAAATCACTCCGAGAGTCTCTGTAGCTGCAGGCAGCTCTCAGTCAACAGATATTAAATCTGAGTTTCACAATCATGAAGCTGTAGAAGTAAACCTAGAGGGGGGTATTTATGACTTGATTATTGGCTGACAAAACTCACTTTTTAGTAGTTGAACATCCTCAAAAAAGCGATAATGAAAAGTTCCCAGGGAGCAAAGTTTTGTCCGGACAACAGTCTTAAAATATCTGTAATATTTCTGTAGCCTCGCTAGAATAACCCTATAATATCACTTTAATCTTCGCTATAATATTAATATGATATGATATCCCTTATAATATCACAACAATATCCTCTAAATGTTACAATAGTTTTCCTATTGCATCAGTATAATATCCCTTTAATATCACAATATTATTTATATAGCATCACTAATATCCCCTATAACATACATATAACATCAATATAATATGCATATAGACTCACTTTAAAAACCTCTAGAATATTACTTTTCAGTTCATAAAACATTAATTCATTCCTAATATCTTACCAATACGAAAACACCAATGTACATATTGTAAACTAAAAAGTATATTCTATATTCTATTTTATTTATTTTATGTTTGATTGCACATGTTAATTTAATTTATTATGTTAAAGGTGGGGTAGGTACGTTTGAGAAACCGGCTCGAGGTACACTTTTTGTTATATTCCATTGAATGCTCTTAACATCCCGATAGCAATGAATATCTTAAGTGGTTTGACAAAAAATCCATAAAAAAATGTCATCTGTGGAAGCTGTAGTACTGTAAAAAGCACGACCAATCATTTTAGCCGGCCCGGCTAAAATAACTGGATGGCCTACATGCCTGTCAGCCTTCCATCTGTGCACACACTTATCTCGTGCCCTCATTGGTCATGTGCGCGTTCGTGTGTGTTGGAGGAGGGGCTCTGTAAGGAAGTGGCAGATTTTCTCCGGTTGTGTATTTTCAAATTCTAGCGATCTCGAGCCGGTTTCTCAAACTTACCTACCCTACCTTTAACATAAGTATCTTTATTTTATATTGCAAATATTTAATTGAATGTTTTATATTTAGAGAAATATATTTTTACGTATAGAATTATTGTTACTAGTTGTTGTTACTTAGTTTATTTTTGATTTATTTAAATGTAATTAAGACTTAAATGAAAAAGCAACTGTCACGGTGCGTTTCTCTTGACAGATAGAGTAATAGGATTCTGATTCAAATATATTCTCCTAAAATATCACAAAAATATTACTTTACTAGACATTAAATATTCCCACAGCATCACTATTAAATCTCCTTTATTATCACTATAATATTCATACATCATCACTTTAATTCCCCCCATTACATCAGTAACATATGTAGCATCACTTTAATCTTCCTTCAGCACCATAATATTCCGATAGCATCACTATTATGTACTTCAATATTTTCCACGTAATTGCTGCAAGTCTGTACATTCTTATAATGTACCTTCTAAGATATTCATATGAATCTGATTTTGCATTAAAATATCTATCTATATGAATTTAAACTTTATGAGAGGGGATAGCATTGCACTGATGCTGCAGACATCCATCAAACTAAGTATGTGTAAAGTAACTGAGTAGATTTACTCAAGTACTGTACTTAAATACAATTGTGAGAGACTTGTACTTTGCTTAAGTATTTCAATGTTTTGCTACCTTGTGCTTCTACCCTTCTTACAATTCAGAGGTAAATATTGTACTTTTACTCCACTATATTCATTTATAACCTTTAGTTACTATGCACATTTAGATTAATGAAGTCAAATATTAACAACACTTCACAAACAGTTACACCTGGAGTAAATTCACAAGCTACCCTACATTATATAAAGTAATTAAAACTAGCTGCACCTTTACCAGCTTTGATAACACTGATCAATCATTATAAAACATATCGTATACTATTCTGAAATGGACCAATCTGCACAATAACTACTTTAACTATTAGCCTACCAGTTGAAGTATATTTTGATGATAATATTTGTGTACTTTTACTTGAGTGCCATTTGGAATCCAGGACTTTTACTTGTGACAGAGTATTCCTACACTCTATACTTCTACTTTTACCCAAGTACCAGATTTGAGTACTTGTTGATGTCTCCTGTAGGCCTCGGTGTGCAGAACTGATCTCAGATCTGTTCAGCAGAGATAGTTCCCGCACCATGATTTCTCGTTACTTCACCGTTCCCGTCAGTTAGATACGGTTAAAGCTTAACGGTGAGCTGGTTACCTGTCCGCGGTTCCCTCCGGATACACAACAGCAGCGAGCCTCTCTCCGGTGGGATCCACTTTTCTCTGCGTGCAGTCCGGCAGGTCGGCGGGGGAGTCGTCGGTGACAGGCGGAGGAATCAGAGGATCATTGTGGAGGAACCTAACGGGAACTTACTCTCTGCGATGGCTCACCGTCCGCCGTGTTTTCCTGCTTTTTGTTCCTCTTCTTCTGGTTTTCCTTCAACAAAGTGTTGCAAGAAGAAGGGCAGCAAAATCCAAAGAGAGGGGAACAAAAAAAAAAGTTGTATTTACATCACATCCCGTTTCCAAAGAGGAAAAGGAGGAGGAGGAGGAGGAGGAGGAGGAGGAGGAGGAGGAGGAGGAGGAGGAGGAGGAGGAGGAGGAGGAGGAGGAGGAGGCAACATGAGCCCCCGAGTTTCTGACATCTGAGAACTTGTAGGAAATCCGCAGTAGAGTGAACTACGGAGGGCAGATTACACCAGAAGTACTCAGATCTTGTACTTGAGTCAAAGTAGAAGTAGCCTACCAGAGTGTAGGAATACTCTGTTACAAGTAAAAGTCCTGCAATATAAACAAGGTTACTGAAGTAAAAGTATAAAAGTATTAGCTTCAAAGTACTTAAAGTAGCGACAGTAAAAGTAGTCATTGTGCAGATTGGTCCATTTCAGACTAATATATATGATATGTTTTATAATGATTGATCATTAAAGTGTTCTCAAAGCTGGTAAAGGTGCAGCTAGTTTGAATGACTTTGTATACTGCAGGGTAGCTTGTGAATTTACTCCAGGTGGAACTAAAGTCTGATTTAACACTTGATTATATTTCACATCATTAATACACATCTGCAAAGTAACTAAAGGTATTAAATAAATGTAGTGGAGTAAAAGTACAATGTTTTCCTCTGAATTACAGTGGGGTAGAAGTACAATGTAGCACAACATTGAAATACTCAAATGAAGTAGAAGTACCTCAAAATTGTAATTAAGTACAGTACTTGAGTAAATGTGCTTAGTTACTTTGCACCACTGAGTAGGGCAGTTGCACCAGTATACTGTCATTTTAAGCCTGTAAATAACCATAATGCAGAACCATATCTGGTATCTGGATTTGGATGACTACATTAGCTGCTTTACCGTAGAAGGGCAGAGATCACTACATTTGCTATAGATGTTGAAACCCTTCTTTATTTTTAAATAAATACATTTAGTAATAACTTCCCCCTTGACTTATATATTTTAAATATTTTGTAAATTAATTTGTTATACAATTTAGCAGTTATAAAGGTCTATAATCTTGTATTTTCTTGTGGAAATGTATGATATTTTAAAGGATGCTTATTCATGTTTTTAATAGCTTGATCCCAAATTCGGGGTGTATAAAATAGCAATGAAATGTTATAAATGAAGAGGTTTTTAAAACATGTTTTGCATTGATTACATTGACAGAGATCTGTTATATTTGTACATTAAAAGAACATATTGTAAAAAAAAATACAAATTATTCAGTTAATTTGATATATTACCTCCTTAAACACTCTCATGTTAACATTTAAAACATAATTTACTTATTGAAGTTGGTATGATTAATTTAATTTGACCCGTAAAGTTAAGGAATCAGGTTTACTGTTTTACATTTTATTATTTTGAAAGAAATCACAAAGGAATCAAAGTTACATCATAATAAATACAATGTACTTATTATTTCAATATAATGTAAATGTGTTTGCAATATACATAGGTTATCATTTGAAATGAGAAAAAATGTCATGCTAATGTAACGAGCAGTTCAGCCACAGTGTGTGTCTCTGTCTCTGTGCGTGTGTGTGTGTGTGTGTGTGTGTGTGTGTGTGTGTGTGTGTGTGTGTGTGTGTGTGTGTGTGTGTGTGTGTGTGTGTGTGTGTGTGTGTGTGTGTGTGTGTGTGTGTGTGTGTGTGTGTGTGTGTGTGTGTGTGTGTGTGTGTGCGTTTCAGCCAGCAGAGGGCAGCAGAGTTTCAAATTAAAACAGACAGTTTCAAAGCTGCAGGAACTCTCTAACTCTTTTCCTTTTTAGCATTTAAGTTATGACGCAGAAGTCTTTAGCTTTTTATATCATTATTTTATTTTGAAAACCTGAACGTTTCTTTATTTTCTTTCCTTTTCATAACTTAGTCTTACATTCAGTCCAGATGGTCTCCTTCCTCTCTGTTCTTCTTGTGTTTTTCCACGAGCAGATGAAATCCTCCAGCAGAGAGAGGTGTTACCCGTTTTTTTATTCTTCTCCTTAAAATACATGTTTCATCATCCGACACGTGACGTCACTTCCTCTCTAAAGCTTCTTATGTTCCCCTGTTGACAGCATTCCCCTAGTGACGCAAGAGGCCTCTGCACTGTGTACACTAAAACAAAGATGGCAATTAGAGGGGGTCCACACACGCACACACACACACACACACACACACGCACACACACACACACACACACACACACACACACACACACACACACACACACACACACACACACACACACACACAGTGGTAGGCTGTTGTTTGATATTTCTTCACAGTGAAGTTCATCCTGCTGATCTCTCGACCTCTGAGTGTTACAACACTGTACACATTATCAAACAATTAGGAATCATCTTATTATTATTGACGAGTGAATTATTAAAATACAACAGGTCACTAAAAGAAGATGTTTAAATTGTTGTGTTGATTTTTCGGCCTTTATACGATACGATATGCTTTATTGTCCACGTAAGGACATTTCTTCTGGACTCTGTCCTGCAGTTCCACATACATGTATATACAAACATAGTTAACATTAACATATATTAAAATATTATCACTCATACACCGTTGGCACATGCAGTACACAATACACAGACGCACAGATGGCGACCTATTGCATTGCATTGACCTCATGGCCAACATTTAAATGTATATTACATTACATGTGAGTGTTGAGAAGTGTAATGGACATAGGCAGGAAAGACTGCTTCCAATGTTGATATATGTCTGAAAACATTTAAATAAGTAAAGGATATTAGCATTTCAAATTGAATTATTGTATAAATACATGAGAAACAAAATACAAGTATTTAAAAAATCTCTCACAGGATTTAAAAAAAAAAAAAATTGTAACACTGTTAGAATTGCAAGCTTGGTGATTTACTAATTGATCAAATTGTCTTCTCACAAAAACTATAATGTCAAGCTCAAAGGCTTTCCATAATGTAAATCAACAAAAAAGGTTTTTGTGAATGTCTTGTTTTCTGTCTTAATTTGTGATGTGTGCCATGTTTGAAAGCACTTTGAGCTGCGCCTGGTGTATGAAAAGTGCTTTACAAATACATATTTTTTATTATTAGCTTTAAAAAAAGTACATTTACAATCATGAGGCTGCATCAAACAAATTAAGGATAAGAACACAAATAACGATTAAATAATAATGACTGTTTTGATGATTGGATAGGCGTTTTATTTTTGGAAATAACCACATTTGTTTTTATTATAACGTACATTTTTGTTGTAATTTAGTTTCTTTAAAAAAACTTCGCCATTAATGCTAACGTCAGTATGCTACAGTGATTACATTGAACCATTTTAACATGTTGATGTTTAATAAGGTGTTCACCATGTTCACATCTTAGTTTAGCATGTTAGCATGCTAAGACTGACAATAAACACAAAGAACAGCAGAGGCTAATGGGATCGCATTAGTTCTGGAGGTATTTAGCCACAAAACACATTCAAATGTTGACCTTGTCCCTGCTGGACAACATGCTCCCCCAGGACACCATGTCTGCACTCAGCTCTTTCAGTGACAGGCTGCACCCGGGGTGTCACATGGAGAGATACCGCAGGTCCTTTCTCCTGCAGCAGTCAGAATCTACCACCACAGCTCCTGGTAGACCCCCCCACACACAACAACAACGACTATGACACCACAGCTGTGCAATAACACGTATCTGCAATATGTTCCTCGTTACATTTTTTATTATTACTGGCTGCCTTCTTAGTATGACAACTTGAATACTGTAACAAGAATCTGTCTGTAACTCTGTGCAATATATAATTTTACCTCTGAGCTTCTACCACGCTACTTCTACCCAAATGAATACTTTGCAAATTGTAATAAGTTTTATTACGAATGTGTACTTTTCGTAATAACTCTACTTTAAATGTTATGTGCATGCCCTTTATCTAATAGTGTTTAATTCTTATGATGGTGCGAGATACAATTAATTACTGGATCACCAATGTCAATACAATTCATCCAGAGAGCAACATGAATGTCTGAACCACATTTCAACGTGATCAATCGAAAAGAGGAAACGTCAGGCAATCATCAAAGCCGGTAGGATTCAACCTCTGGGGAACAAGAATAGTTGTTCATGTTTCATGGTGTTCCATCCATTGGTTGTTGACATTTTTCAAGTTGGACTAATGTTGTAACCCAACCAAGATCACCTTCAATAAAACCAGAACTGAATGTTTGTGTTGTAATCAGATTAGTTTATTTTTGTATTATAATAAAAAGCTTTATTGAATGTGTTGCCCTGACACAAATTCAGTATCATGGAGAGTAGTATTTCTATAGAGGAAGTGATGTCACTGCTAATGGTGATATCATGGTAAAAGCCCAGCGTTACACATAGTTTGATTTGTCTTCACAATGAAGTTCATCCTGCTGATCTCAACCTCTGAGTGTTACAACACAGTATACATGACTAAACTTGTCTGAATCGTCAGAGAAATATTATAATACAACAAGTCATTAAAACAAGAGGGGAGGGGTTTATTTTTTCGGCACTTACAATATTGATATCTGTCTGAAACATTTAAGTAGGTAAAGGTTATGTGCTGGCTGCTAAACTAGCATTTCAAATATAATGATTGTAATAAATGAGAAAAGAAAATACAAGTATTCAAAATAGTTTTACATTTTGTAAGTTTGGTGATTTACTAATTGATAAAATTGTCTTCTCTTCTAAAAAGACTATTTTGTAAAGCTCAAAGGTTTTCGATAGTGTAAATCATCAAATCCTACACCAAAATGTAGAGTTAATAAGTCTTAATGAATTAACACTATTACGTCACAGAGGGAACTTTTGTTGAAGGTACTCAGTTAGGCCATCTCACCAGTGGCGACTGGTCATTAGGGGCAGGTGGGGCACAGCCCCACCTAGTGTCAGCAGAAAGTATTACAAATAATGATTACAAAAATGCAAAAAAATAAATAAAAAAATATATAAAATATATTTTAAGATCATGTTTAATCATCTGATTCGTCTGTACATTGCTGTTTTAGTCTGTGTTCTTCTAATTAGTGTGTCTACAGTCACAGTGTGTGCCTATTGAGCTGTTTAGAGCCATGTGGGACAAAACCTGATTATGCCCCTTCCTCTCGCTGTGAAGTCAACGGTGACTGTAAAAACTTCACTGCGCATGCTCAGAGTATTTTGTAATGAAATGTGTGTGGCAAAAAAATAATGACCAGAGGGGCATGGAGCTACCATCCCCACCATACGTCATCTCAAATCATTCAGAGCTGATTGGCTGTAAGTACGTGTGCCGCGAAAAGTGTGCTGTGTGAAGAGGAGACGAGAGAGCTGCAGTGACGCGTCCTAAAACCAGGAAGTAAGCACAAAAAAGCAATGAGATTTCTCCAGAGGATTTTAGAAAATAGCTCGAAATAAGATCTGTGGGAAACGTACCTGTTAGATAAATGCACGTTTTGATTAGCCGGATAACATCCACATGTCTACCCTACTTATATAATTTTTTTATCATAAATCTATGGATTAGATTTATGATAGACTTTTGAAACTACAAGAACATAAGGAGGACTTTTACAAAAAAGTAATAGAAATGTTTGTCCAGAAGGATAGGCAAATGGACTTCATCTTCAAGTCAAGGTAAGACCGCCATTTTATTGAAAATGGGATCTTACTAAGAGAGAACAATTCAATATTTAAATGATAAAATGACATTTTTTGGGTATCCTTTTGTTGAACTGTCTGTTTAAAATTAATCGAAGCATCAGACAAAAAAAGCTTTTGAAAATAATATTATATTTTGGTTTAGGTCAAAATATAATATTTGTAAACCTGAAGAGTCAGTGCCAGTGCCTCACCAGCCATGAACCTCACTGCACGTCACTGCAGAAGCTTATATATAGACATCTAAGTTTTTTGTGCCCCACCACTTTTGTACATATAAAAACGCCACTGCATCTCACTATCAGAAATGGGGTGCCCCAGGGATCTATCCTTGGCCCACAGCTGTTTATAAACATAGTTCTTCCTAATATATACTTCAATCTCCATTATTTGACTTATGTGTTCAGCCTGACTTTGATGCGTTCTAAATATCACTGCGCTATCACTGACTGGTTTTAAATGCAGAAAAGACCAAGTACACGGTTATCACGAGTCATGGCTCAAGGACACTCAAGGACAAAATCCCAATCATGCAGCTCACGGGGCATGTCCAAAAACAAAGTCTTTACTAACAAAAACAATACGTGTACAGCAATCCAGGCAGGCAAACAAAGCAGTAGGTTAGGCTACATGTAAATTGAAATCTGGAAAATACAGGCAAAGGTCAAAACACAGGTTGAAGATATGTATATGTACTGGCAGGCTATAGTTCAAACATTGTAAAGCTAAGGCACATGGCATGAAGACATGAAGATTTGGCATCAAACTGGTGGAAGTCGACTGGTATACATTATATACTTGGGAGCTGATTAGAGAAAGAGGAACAGGTGAGTGGAGAGGATTAGCAGGGGAAGTGAATTAATTGTTGGGAGGGCAGAGCAATGGGAGTGTCATGGAAAGAAATGACTGCAGAGTTAGAACACAAACAAGGAAACAGAATAAGAATGGTAAATATAAACAGACAAACTGAAAAACACCCGACTGTAGTAGTTTCCACCTCCGTCAGGGTCCTTTTCCAAGCGTAAAAGTATTTCTTTGATTATGTAGATATTCAGCAATTAGACCCAGTGTATCATTGAGCACAGTTAAGAAGAAATAGCCATGTCATGTTATTAATCATTGTTCTTCTACTGGAATAACTTTTTACTTTTTGGCATTCTTTCGGTGCAGCTATCAGATCTTGAGTTAATGAGTAAGTGTAATGTTCAGAGAGTGTAATGTTATCGGTTTCTGTTATATTGGAGTAAGCGTGTGGTGTGTGGGAGGCGTGTGGTGCAGTGGGTTGTGCGTTGGTGTTCGGATCAGGGTTCAAACCCCACTGCAGTCAGCATGTCGTTGTGTCCCTGGGCAAGACACTTCACCCCAAATTGCTCCTGTGGGGATTGTCCACAGTATTGAGTATGTAAGTCGCTTTGGATAAAAGCGTCTAACAAGTGACATGTAACGTAATGTAAGCCAGGCCCAAAAATGCCCAGTAAGGCCATGTTACCCTGATAAATGATGATGTTTTGAGGCCACAGAGAACAAGAATTCCTATCAAGTTGGAAATGTCTCCTGTTTAAAAATTGCGAGCCTAAACAGAACTCTTTGAAACTCTTCCAATAGCTCACTATTATCAAATCCAATCCACATTTATTTCTATAGCACACAAAAAAACAAAGTTGAAAAAAGTACTATCCATCAATAAATATATTTTAAAATATTAGTCAGCATGGGACGAAACATAATTAAGGAATTATTAAAAGCAGATGTAATGCGACACAACTACACATCATGATTTAATTTAACTGACAAATATAGTTCAAAATGCAAAACATATTTAAAAAAAAAAAGCAAGTTAATTCTTCTAGGAAAGTGGGTCAAGGCAAGTGGCCAAAAAACAACAGCATTAAGACACAAATAAAAAAAACTCATGTGGGTCATCTTCAGTTGATAATAAGTGTGGACTGCAGCAGGAACCAGAGGAGCTTTTCGTTTAATATTAACTTTGCCAAATGTGGCTTTGAGAGCAGCTGTGACCTCTAGGGAATGTAAACATGATCGTCATCACTGAATCGCTGAATTAACTTGGGTACCCTGGTTCTTTGTGTTATCTGGCTTACCTAACCCTAACAAACGTGATCTCACTAAGTGGTCCTACGACGCTGGTTATCAACTCAACCCAGGGTTTCCCAGTCCGGCTACATGTGCGAAGTTAGCAACATATGACCAATCCGAAACATGGTGTACCGACTGACTGCCATCTAAGAGACACGACTGGCTCTGACTTAAATTACATTTAAGTATTTAGTCAACTTAACATGTTGTTTAGATCCATTTTTGTGGAATAGAATATAATCAATCAATCAATCAATGTTTATTTATATAGCCCAATATCACAAATGTTACATTTGTCTCAGTGGACGACACCCTCTGTCCTTACACCATCACATCGTACAAGGAAAAACTTCCGGAGAAAACCCACAGTTTAAAGGGGAACATGGGAGAAACCTCAGGGAGAGCAACAGAGGAGGGATCCCTCTCCCAGGACGGACAGACGTGCAATAGATGCCGTGTGTAAATTGAAAAGATAATACATTTACAACATAGGTAGTCCAAATGTTTGGAAATGCATGGATAAGACATTTTTCATGCCCAACATTTTTTAAAGCTTTCTTATAGCAAATAATGTAATAGTTACATTGTTCTGTAGATAGAAAATGATATTCTATTAATTCACATATTCACACAGCAGGATTTTTTCCCCTCAAAACTTTTTGGAAGAAGATTCTGGTCTGGTCTGGTCGTTTTTACTAAGATTTGATCAAACGACCAATTTTTACGATGACAGAAGAACAGACTGTTTAGTTAGCTGTGGTGGAGAAAAAATGCAGCTCAGTTCCTCCTCTGTCAGGCTGAAATCATCCATCATGTTGTGTTTGGTACAAAAACCTGCAGACTCTAAGGTTAGGACATCAGATTATTTAACAGATGAACTGAGTCCAGCTGGCTGTAGTCCGACCCAAACTTCATGTTCCCATTCTTTACTCAAAAGACTGAATTCATTTAGGACAGGACCAATAGTCTTCATTAATGCTTACACAAAATCATCTAATGTGTTTTCTTAAACGGGCCGTATTACAATATTTTTAAGAGTGAAGGGGATAGTAAAAATCATGCATTCCAAAACCATAATAAAAACATTAGTCAGGATTTATATATATATATATCTGTTATTTCCAGATTCATTTCAAATGACATCATGTGATCCACCTTTGCTCCAAAAAAACCACATTACTACAGCGTCTGTGTTTAAAATAGCTCATCAGAATGTCTCGAGATAACGGTCATTATTAACATTGTGGTGGAGGAGGAGGAAGGGAGGCTTTTTTTTGGCTTATCAGGAGGGAGAAACTCAGAGCGTCACAGTGTAATGCTGCAGTGTTTCCTCCCATGCTGCTGCTCATGTTATCCACAAACCCTTTATGATTCATTGAGACAACCAATAGGCGGAGCGGAGGAGGACTGGAGGTCAGAGGGAGCTTTATCTGGACACATTCCAGCTGGCTCACTCATTCATTCAGTCTGCACAATCATGAGTGGAGTATACACTTGTGTAGTGTAGAGAGTGTAGTAGACAAAGTTGTGTCCGTCTGAAAGTTTGTTATGAACAATATAAAGGAATAGTTCACCCAAAATAAAATAAATAAATAAATGATTTGTAAATAGCGCTCACCACCCTGCGCCTTATAATGTCCCGGAAAAGTTCCCAATCCTTCTATCGATTTGTGGGCTCATGGACAACGAAACAAAACTATACTTTTGCCATACTATTTCTAAACAACAGCTTCTCTACATGAGGAAAAGTGTGATTTGTGAGCGTTTTTACGGATTTCATTATTTATTTTATTTGTATTTTAAGAAATGACTTGGTAACACGGCATAAATAGGAAAATGAACACTTAAATACATTAAAGGGCCCATGTCATGGCCATTTCCACTGATCATAATTACATTGTTGAGGTATACTAAAATAGATTTATACTGTGCAATTTTCCAAACTCACATTGGTTTCGCATACAGCATCTCTGTCAAGCATGTGTATTCAGCAGTATTCACTTTCTCCACTAAACGACTCGTTGGAGCTCTTGCCCCCCCCTCCCTGTGAGCCTAGTGTGCTCCGATTGGTCAGCTCGGCCACTCGTTCTGATTAGTCAACCACCAGAGAGGCTGCGCCCATGTCAGTGCTTTTCCCGGCTGCTCTCAGCGTAACATCAGTCTTATCATGGCGTCGGTACAGCGGTATATTTTATATACATATATATTTTTAACTGTTGTTATAGAAGAGTGTGACGGCCTCAGGGCCTTTGTCTTACGGTGGGGTGGAGCTGAAGAGGGTAATCAGCGCGATCACGGACACCTCCGTAGCCGGTGCTATTAATCCCAGCGGCCCGGAGTCTCTCTCCAAAGCGGCTGCAGAAGGACGAACTGAGCGACCCTCTCCCCTCGACCACCTGTCTCTGCATTTACCACAATAAATGTGCCGTGGTTTTGTAAACTCGTGTATGTCTCCTTGTCTTTCCGTTGTGGCCTACGAGCTACTCTCATAACAAAGAGTAAGTTATTTTTACCCGTTATAAACTACTACTGTTTGATGAGAAATCAAATCATGGTTTGCTATATATGAATTCAGGGAAGAAAGGATAGGCCTACTAAGTATTTCCATTAAACTTTATTTTTAGAAATGTACAAAATGAACATAAATATACATATATACACGGTATATCATCCATTCCTCCTCCTCGCATCTTGCCTGCGCACAGTCGGTGCGGTGCCTTTTAGCACCCTCAGTAGTAGTAGAATCCCTTCCCCGTCATGGATTGTCCGCCAGGATCTGGCTGGACGAAATCAAATGCAAATCACAAAATATTAGAGAAACTTAGTTGTTTTAGATTCGTTAGTAGTAGTTGTGTAATGAACAGCTTGCCTGCTAATATGCTAACCTAGCTTTGTTTACCTTGGTAGCTAACACGATATGAACGTTAGCTTGGAGGAAAGGCAACTATAATGCAGTGTAATAAAACTACTATGAACAAAAGCTAGTGGTTCATATTAGGCTAGCAATAACGTGTTTATAATTGCAATCGTATACGGGTATTCTGCTACGTTCGGTCATACAATGTAACTTGCATGAATACATTGTTTTGCGCTAGCATACAGCTAGCCTCGTTAGCTACATGCAGTATATGTACGGTCACAATGTACGGTAAATCACAGTACAGTATACTGTATGAGTATTCCGTGTGTGTGACTGCAGACATTCTCCTGCCATGACAAACATGTAAGGCCATCTGCTGACATTGTAGTTGATATATTTAAACGCTAGCAACGTAGCATCACAAAAATGTTTTTCTGACCAAAACTAGCTCGAGCTCCGTGTGTTAGATCGCTACGCCAGCTATAATGTAATTACGTTTCGCGACTGACCGGCAAATCACCCGGAGTATACTGTCAATAGGTATTTTGTGTGTGAATGCAGACATTCTCCTGCTATGAGATACATGTATGCAAGGCCATCTGCTGATATTAGAGTTGATATATGGAAACTCTAGCAACTTAGTTAGCACAGTTAGCACTGTGTCAATGGCTTAGCAGTCCAACACAGTTTACACATTTAAACAGTCTTGTTTGATAAATACACAAATAACAATGCAAACTTACAGGTTGTATACCCAGATCTTCCCCTGCTCCAAACGGTCCAAACAAGCTGTGCATATCCGGCCTCAAACTGGGCAATGTTTTGGAAGCTTTCGTCTGTGAAATGCCGGTTCTTCGAACCTCTGGAGGAGGAACACGACGCTGCTGGTGTGGCCATAGCTCTTCGGGATTGGTCCATTTCGTTCCGGGTACCGCATGACATCAGGCGGTACCCGGAACTAAATGGAAGACTCAAATGGGCAGTGACGTATCTCCAACGAGGCGTTTTGGGGAGGTATTTTCTGTGTTAGAGTTTTACTCGCTACAGGGTGTACTTTGAGGGTTTTGACTCTGCACACCGTTTACATGCATAAAAACCTTCATAACACACAAGGGGACGGGTAATAACCGGAAAAGCATGACATGGGAGCTTTAAATAACTAACAATCCACACATTATTAAGGAGAAGAAAAAGAGAAAAAAAGGATTTGAGGATTTTCATTACCTTTTTGATGGTTGAACTCTCTCTAACTCTGTTTGCACTGATATTCTTTCATTTTTTAGCTGTTGTGCTCTACTAAACGGCAATCCATTCTACTCTGGCCAACACGGGCAAATGCGTTACAACACCCCAAAACATTGTTTATGTTCAGGGATTATAAAGTTGGCCAACTGTCACTCTCGCAGAGTTCGCCGGTTTCATAGTTGGATAGGTTTGATCAGTTTATTTGAATTGACTAGGTTAGCTACATACAGCAGATCTGCAATAATATTTGAAGAAATCATGCGATCACATTGTAAAAATAAGCCATAAAACATACATTTTAGGTACGTATCCAGTGACAGTTGGTCAACTTGTAAACTATGCAAAGTGTCTTTGAGCATTAGGAAAAGCGCTATAAAAATCCCATGTATTATTATTATTATTATATAAAACGCAATTCCAAGACCATAGAGAGCTGGTTCAAATATATATTGCTTTTAGCTGAAGAATTCCTTTAGCAAATGACTAGAACACAATGACATTCTGGGACACTGAAGCCATGGAAATACGCTACACCAAAATACATTGTTGGTGTTTTGACATATTACGTCTTGAAATGATCATTTTGGAGGATATAGAAGCTGAGCTGGATCTCTTCCTGCTCCAGGGATTCTGTTCTGACCCTGACCTTTCACCTCAGGTTTCATCAGGAGAGGCATGCATTATTATCACTAGTCTGAATGAACCACTCAATGAGAGGTATTTTATAACTGTTAATGGAAACCTAGAATCTCCTCAGACAGGTTTTCTGAACCGGACTGAGGAGCTGTGTCTCAGCTTGTGTTCCTTTCTCTCTTGGTTTCACATTTCAACATTTAATTGCCGTTAAATTATTGATCTGATGCCAAAAATCCAGTTTTACCACACTGTAAGACTTTTTTGTTAATCAACTTGTGACCTGACTCATTTTAATGGCAAATTAATTTAGATAAATGAACATGCAAACAGGCTTAACCTGCCCAAAGCATCGATAGGAGAAACTCGCTGCAGCTTGAGAAACAAAGCAAATATAAAATGCAAATATGCCAAAACACATTTTTTGATTTGCATCAATTATGATACCCCAGCACGTTCCTAATGGACATGTTTTTTCTATAAAAGACGCATTTCTAAGACACCATGCATTGTGTGTAACGAAATACGCAACAGGACCGAAAACCATTGTTGGTGTTTTTTATTAGGTCTTACAATTATGACTTTGGAGGATATTACAAAATGTTAAAGGGCCCATGTCATGCTTTTCCGGTTATTACCCGTCCCCTTGTGTGTTATGTAGCTTTTTCTGCATGTACAGTAAACGGTCTGCAGAGTCACAAACCCTCAAAGTACACCCTGTAGCGAGTAAAACTCTAACACAGAAAAGACCTGTCTATGCTGCCCCAGAACGCCTCGTTGGAGATTTCTCATTTTCCATTGTTTGCTTCCTGGGTTCTGTGACGTGTGAACACCCAAATCAACAACAAATTACCGTATTGGCCCAAATGGACCAATCCGCGGAGCACCTCACACACCAGGATCCCTTGGCTAACTAACAGGGAGTCCCATTGACTTGCATAGAGCTCCCTGAACGCTGGTAATAGACGAGTTGGGATGGCGGAGAAATGCTCTCCGCAGACCCATTCTCACAGAGTTATAAACCTTTTTCTTACTCAATATCAAGCCACACTTATTGTTTTTACTTCGGTTGTGAGTGTTTGTGTGTGCCCAGGATGAGTTTCGCTTGTTCTCGCTGTATCGCCGACCCGGAAACCTGTCCGCTCCTCGCAGCAGCTCAAAGCAGCGACGAGCAGCAACGAGCCTCCCAACGAGCCTCGAAACGAGCCTCGCAACCATACTTGCCAACCCTCTCGATTTTCGCGGGAGACTCCCGATTTCATTGCCCTCTCCCGGTTTCCTCCCGGGGTCATATTTCTCCCGCATTTCTCCCGATTTCTGACAAAATCAGATTTACTCAGGACTGTTTCCACTCGGACTTTAATACAGCTACACCATTGTTTGGTTTCCATGGTAGCGTAGCGCGCGCAACTGAAAGTCTGAGAGGGTGAGGAAGATAGTCACAGCAAACAGAACAAGAATCGACAATTCTACCCTCTGCTCACTCCTTTCCTGTAAAATACAGGTCCAGCCCACACAAATGGTGCTACAGGCCGCAAGGCAGTGCACTTACAACTACAATAAGCATGTTAATGTTAATCTAATACAGCTCCGGCGATCCACTAGCACTCCCCCCCCCGCGGTGGTTTTGGAAATGCTCCCGATTTCTGAGGTCTCAAGGTTGGCAAGTATGCTCGCAACGTCCCGACCAATCAGAGCACACTGGGCTCACAGGGAGGGGGGGGCAGGAGCTCCAGCAAGCCGTTTAGGACAGAGAGTGAATACCTGGTGAATACACATACTTTACAGAGATGCTGTATGAGAAACCAATGTGAGTTTGGAAAATTGCACAATTTAAATCTATTCTAGTAGACCTCAACAATGGAATTGGCCATGACATGGGACCTTTAATGGGAACCGAGAATCTCTTCAAACAAGTTCTCTGAGCCGGACTGATCAGCTGTGTCTCAGCTTGTGTTCCTTCTTCTCTTGGTTTCACTTTTCAACATTTATATTGTTGTTAAATTGTTGATCTGATGCCAAATATCCACTTTTACCACACTTAATTAACTTGTGTTGCGGTGTCCTGACACATTTTTGTATGGATTTAATGTGGTGATTTCTACTTATAGAAATCATATTTTTACTGTCTGGCCAATAAATGCTGTTACTTTAATTATCTTAATTAACTTTCCCCTAATGATTGATAAATATTCAGATTTTAAAATGTTGAAATTTCTGCCTGTAATTTTCCACCATGTGCCCTCTCTCCTGCTGCGGGCTGATGAGGGTCATCGGATAGCTGAAGGTCTTAAAAAAAGATGTTGATACACGCAGAGGAAAGTGAACTCAACACTTTTCTCCCCGTGTCTCAACGTCGCTCTCAGCCAACATTCCTTTCGTTCCTCTGAGCTCGAAAAGGAGGAAGCGATTCCTAGCAGGAAGTGTTACTCTTTATTCTGATTCATATCCAAAATCAAAACGTTGGTTTGATGCATGTGATACTGACGTTCTAACTAAATCAACATCTCTTTCTATTTATAACCTTTTGACTTATACTATTAAATATATATCTGTATGAGTGAAATCTAATATTCACATTTTCTAACAAATAAATTAAGCATTTTATTAAACAATGAAATAAAAACCAAATAGTGCTAATATTATAATTACAACTTCTATTTCATTATTATTATCATCATTATGATTATTATTATTATTACTTGTACTACTTCCACTATTAATAAGGATAATAATTATTACTATTATCTTTATTTGTATAGTAGTAGTAATGATAATATTAATGATATAACAAAAAACAACAATTATAATAACTTTGTTATTTATTATATTATTATTATTACCATTATCATGAGTTTTAAAAAGATATAACAACATATCATAATAATAATAAATATGTATACATTATTATTATTATTAATTTGTTATTGTATTTTCAGAATTCAATTAATTAGTTTTAATAGATAATAATCATAATAATAATAATAATAATAATAGTAATTCTCTTCATTAGTTTTAAAAATAAGAAATGAATATCTTAAATAAACCATCAGGAAGTCTTTTTTAACATATCTACCGTGATAGTATAGTGCCAAAAGAATGACGTAAACGGATGCTACTGCGAAAAAAATTATGTTTCATTCTTCTTTGATGCAAAACCGGTTTCATCAGAGTGGGAAGCTCCGCTTGCATCACACCAGGGAGTGTCCTTGTTCTGTGTGACTATAAAGAGATACAGACGCTGAGTCAGTGCTCCTGTGTGGCCCTGTGTAACTCTACATGTGTAAAAGTGCAATGGAGATTTCTAATGCTAAACAATAAGGTTATACTAAGGTAAATAAACAACATCAGTGTTACGCATCCAAATCATCAAAAAGTGTCTATTACTGTATAACACTCACAAAGGTGGATTTGTTTAACAGGACTTTTGTTTTTTACTGCATTAGATTTAGGTGCACGTAATACACTGGCATCTGGATGAAACAAGCAAAAATAAATACATTTACTAAAAAGGCATAAGAAATGATCTACAGTAAAAACTAAAAACTGATATTAGATACTGAACATACTGGTCACAGTGTGCACATTATCCAGGCATGTGTACTTTATAAAATAATTTGAAGTAGACAGGGTTTTTAACGTACAGTTTACAGGGTCATGAGTATATATACAGTCTATGGTCATGAGTTACAGATCAGATCTAAGTGTTCATCCTCTGGGGAGAATGAACATCCAAAGCTTATTTTAGTGCAATCTGCTGATTATTCTTCAAAATGCCTTGTCATAATTACATTTTAGAAACAGGCCATCTTCAAACATATATTGCTAGCAGGATAAAGAGAGAAAGAGAGTTTTTGTGTCAACAGTACGTCATGAAACCCTCATGACTGTTGAGGAAAAAACGAATTTTTGCTTTTATTGTGAATGTGATCTTGATTATTATTTCTGGAACAAAACCTGGAAATTCCGATTTGACTCCAGCCATTAATAATGTTGTGTGCAAACATTTCAAATTTAAATACAAAAGGAAAAAAGTGTACTTTTGAAATGATTTCATTTATCCCATCGGACATGAAGGACGCCAAGATAATCACGCTTTACAAGAACAAAGGTGACAAAGGGGACTGTAACAACTACCGTGGCATTTCGCTACTGAGCGTGCTTGGCAAGGTCTTCTCCAGAATTCTGCTGGTGCGGCTCCAGAAACTGGCCGCTCGCGTATACCCAGAGTCACAGTGCGGGTTTCGAAGTGGCCGATCAACAACAGACATGGTCTTCACGGTGCACCAGGTGCAAGAAAATTGCAGAGAGCAAAACAAACCACTGCACGTGGCGTTTGTCGACCTGACGAAGGCGTTCGACATGGTGAGTCGGGAAGGACTGTTCGCCATCTTGCATAAACTTGGCTGCCCACCGACACTGCTCGGGCTGGTCAAATCGCTTCACGAGGACATGTCAGCAACGGTTTTCTTTGAAGGATCTACTTCAGACAGCTTCTCCGTTCGCAGTGGAGTCAAACAAGGCTGCGTGTTAGCGCCCATGCTCTTCGGCATCTTCTTCTCTGTTGTGCTGCATCATGCATTCAACGATCAGGTGGACAAAGACGGCGTTTTCCTGCACACACGGTCAGATGGGAAGCTGTTTAATCTGGCCCGACTGCGCGCGAAAAGAAAGGTACGGAAGGTGCTAGTTTGTGAGCTCTTATTCGCGGACGACGCAGCTCTGGTGTCTCACAGCGCAGCTGGTCTACATCGCCTGATGGACAGATTCAGTGCAGCATGCTCTGAATTTGCACTGATCATCAACATCAAAAAGACAGTTGTTATGCACCAAGCGGGAAGCGCAGCGTCGCCGGTAATGGTGAACAAGCATGTGCTGGAGACTGTTGACCAGTTCACGTATCTTGGCTCAACAATCAGCAGTGACCTGTCATTAGTTAAGGAGATCCAGACTCGTATCGGCAAAGCCGCAACGTCTTTCAGTCGTTTGCGCTCAAGAGCCTGGAGCAACAAATACCTCACCGAGCGCACTAAGACACGTATCTACCAATGTTGCGTGGTCAGCGTCCTGCTGTATGGTTCTGAGGCGTGGTCAACTTACGTGCGGCACGAAAGAGAGCTAAATGCTTTTCACATGCGGTGCCTGCGCAACATCCTCGGGATCACATGGCGGGACAAGGTCACGAACGAGGCGGTGCTGGCGCGTACGGGCAGCAAGTCAATGTTGCAAACACTGAAGGTCAGGAGGCTGCGGTGGCTCGGTCACCTTCGCAGAATGCCAGATGGCCGCCTGCCAAAGGACATCTTATACAGCGAGCTGAGCGCTGTTTCCAGAGGCAGAGGACGACCACTTCAAGGATGTCGTAAAACGTGACATGAAGGCCCTGGACATTGCGACGGACAACTGGGAGAGGCTCGCGGAGGACCGGACGAAGTGGCGCCAGCAGCTGCGCGAAGGTGGTGACAGACTTGACAAAGACTGGATTCGTGGACTTGCTCAAAAACGTGGACATACTGTATCTCTCTGATTGCACTGTACAATCTCTTGTAGATTTTCTTGCCAATAACATAACGGTTGAAGTTAATAACAATATTGATATTATATAGATATATAGATATATAGCATATCATTGATGCAGTCTTTCTGAACACTTTTAAAATAAAATACTGCAAATGAAGAATATTTGTAATGTTCTGCACAGATAGTGCCTTAACTTGAATTTGAAAACACGTGGCAACTTTATTAATACAGCAGATTAAAAGATTTGTGGAAGGATAGATTCTTCATGGGCTTCAATGGCTCTCTAGTAAAGGGCGTTTTATGGTTGCTTGTATTATCCTCAGATAGTGGTTTGTTTAAATAACTAGTGACATTTGAATAAATATTGAAAAAAAGGGCTCCAAAAAAGGCATATAACCTGGCTGGCTTAACCAGTCTGTATTTCTTCAAGCACCAAGATTCATAGTTTATAGAGTACAATTCTGGGCCATTGATTGTGTCATTTCTCCAAACTCATACAGTAAAAATGCCTGTTTTGAAGCCTTAAAATTGTGCAGGAAAAGGACTTTACAGTTAAGAGAAGAGAAAAAAGGAAAGAAAATTGTTATAATGGGTGATGTAACATTAATGACAGACATAATATGAGGTCCTTGGCACTCAGACTCTAGAGGGGTCATTTTGTGATCATGGGGCATCACCCTTACAGCATCAGGACCAGTGGCGTAACTATCGACGGTGCAGCCGGTGCAACGCACTAGGGCCCCGAGCCGGCAAAAAAAAGTATTTTTTTTTTTAATATTCTTTTTTTATATATATTTTTTGGGGCCCCAATGGCATTGACCGGGTCACGCAGTCTTCAAAGTAACCAAGCAACCTAAATTAATTTGTAATTTGTCTGTCCAATGACCTTGCTCCCTTTCATGTCATGTGATACCTTGCGTGACGAGCGAACCGTTCAATCAACCTGTACTGTACTGTAGCATTATAAAAAATGTAATAGCTTGCATCTATAATGTACAGCAAACCAAAGCACAATAGCAGCGCTCAAAAGAGAAAGGACACGAGAGAACAAGGAGATGTAACAGCTAAACTGACAAAATTAGACCGTTTTTTTTGTCATACATCGTCCTCGAAATCGAGCGCTAACGTTAGCAATGTTGACGTGCAGCGGCAGCCGGAGCCGGAGGCTAACGATAGCTCACCACCATCATTGCCATCTAGCTCCACAAGTGAAGCTGTATCCGTGGCCGTGGCTGTGCAACCTTCTTCTCCAGCCAGCCAGGAGGAGAGGCTGGATTTGGCTGTGCCCGGCGGTGGTCCAACAGTTCCCCCAAGGGCCCCACCCGATAGGGGACTCTATGGCGCTATTGAGACCCCCGACGCCAAGATCAAAAGCTATATTATAGCAACCGGTCTATGTAGGCCTACCGGCCCATTCCTCAGAGACAAACATCAAGGAAACAGGTTTAATCATCTTCTTAGTTCGCTGTGCCGTTGTCAGGCTGTGGTGGTCTGAGGCCAGGGCAGGCTGTTGTTGATAGCCTATACATGTGGCGCTTCTGAGTGGTTGTGTATGTCCGTGTATGTGTGAGCGCATCAGCGTACGCTTATGTTTGGGGCGATGGGGGGGGGGGCCCAAAACAATATTTGCACCGGGGCCAATCACAACCTTGTTACGCCACTGATCAGGACAATATCAGTCAGACATTGGAAGTGTGCTGGAAGCGTTGACTGTAAAGTCAACGCTTCATTAAAAGTAAAAGTACTTCATTTTATTTCTGGTAGAAGTCAAACTAGTACCGAGTCCAAGAGTGTCAGTTGTATTATGAACTTGTGGTAAAGAATATGTGTATTGTGTATGAATGTGTATTGAATATAACAGGGAAAAAAATGAAAAGCAGCTGATTTGAAAAAACAAACGCAAAAAGGCCTCTCAGACGCTCTTCCGCTTACTTGTGTAATAAAGAAAAACAAATGGACGGTAGATACACGGATTCTTTACCTATACTGTAGGATAATTTGTTGCCCTATAGTGTTGGAAAATGTCCAGAGAACACTGTAGGACATAATTATTATATGAATATTATAAGACAAAACACACACATTTAAAAAGGAGGAAAGAAAACTAATGTACAATGATACCCACCTTTCAAATATCAAAGTCACAAAACAGTATTCTTTTCTTGATTTTCTGCATCACTGATACAGTTTGCCACTGAGAAAAGTTGCATAGAGTATGCGCAAGTGTATCTGCTGGACTTGTATTGGTGGCATTAATGTAACAGCGTTGCTGCTCCACACTTACAGATAACTAACACTGTCAGCTGACAATATGTACCCTTCATAGACTAACTCTAAAGTGATGCTATTTCTAAAAGTTACTCGTTAGTGATCAATGGTATTTGCCCATTTTAAGCTTAAACTCTGAACATAACCTGGTCCGGAGCAGGTAATGTCTGCATTATAAGTTACCATGGTGATCTAGCCTGCTTAAAAGAGAGCCATGTTCTTTCGGAAAACTCTGGTTTAGGCTTGACAATCTGGCTTTGGAGTATACCCCTCTGATCCTTTTATCTGGTTAAAGCAGGGCAACATAAACTGAAAGTAATTCACCACATTCATTATGTTGAACACTCCCAAGTGCGATATTTAATGACCACATGTGACTGCAGCAGAGGAACCAATTTGGTACACACCCAGGCAAAGATGCTTGGATGCAAAACCAAACTGCAGGGAACAAAGGAGGCCTGTGAATTGTTAGGCTCCAAATAGACAGTTTTTTTACCTGGTTCTTAAATTGTGGTGAGAACAAGGTACAATAATCCTATGAAAGCAGCAGGATGTGATGTGTTCAGGTGTGCATTCATGCTGCACCTTCTTTAGTTATCTCAGAAATGCTGCTGTCATAGTCGCACTGAGTTCAGGCGCCGGTGACTCCTCAGGTATGTCGGCACGTTTAACGGTCATGTCAGATGAATGGCTGCGTTCCTGTGTGAACTGGGCACAGGTGAATTTGTATTGTTGTATGAGTGGGTGGCGGGGACTATAGCTCAGATTAGCAAAACTAATACATTGACTCTTCAGCGGTCGGATGTATGACTGCGCACCTGAACGCAGCTCCACCCTTCCGGGCCTCTGGGCGTTCCCCACCACACAAGTACTTGACATTCCTTTCTAATCCTGTTTTTTTTGTGGCTCTAAAGCATAATTAACCCTGGAGATTTAAACATAACTCATTGAAAGGTGTTCATATGACTCATTAAATGTAAGGAATAACTTATCATAAAATATCAACATGTGCTTACACCTTAATGCAAGCATGTACGCATCATATAGAAACATTTTAAAAGTAGCAGTTTTATTTGACAAACAGTTATCACTTATCTTCAAACAATATTTGAGACACATTTAGTAACCTTTTTAACCTGGAATTAAATAAATAGGAAGTGGTCATAAATACAGAAATAATGGGGCAAATGTATATTCTACCCCAACAAAAAAACATTCACAAATTAAAAATGACTTCAAGTTTTCAAGTTTTCGTATAAATGGTGTCGGACGCCTTGAGGAAACTGAATGCTATTTAAAACTCAGCTTTAAAATAGCATTCACTGAACAGTTATGTGTGGAATGCTGCTCTCAGTTATTTCATACAGAGCAGCCAAATCGTATGAGCATTACGGCCCGTCCACACAGCAGCGTTAAAAAAATCTTGGAGGTGGGCCTATCTGAAGCTTGGGGATTTTTTGCGAGCAAGGCACCAACAACCAATCACATGAATCTCCCGCCCCCGACATACGAAGCAAAAAAGCCTGAAGTAAATTGGATATAAACTCCCCAAACAGGCGAAAACCTACCACTGTCTCTGCCACCTCCCTCCATGCCTGGCTCCTCCGGTTTATATCCCGGTAGGTAAATAGGGACTGGTCATAAAGCACCGGGTGATTCCCTACCACTAATTTCTCCTCCATTTTTTGGAATATGTGGAAATGACCTGCGGTATGTCTCTCCCAGCATACACGCGGTTTGATTGGCTAGCGCTTGAACTGTCAGATTTGCACACACAGGATTTGATTGGCTGACGCTTCCACCTCAGCTTCAAAAGTTGAACATTGCTCAACTTTGAATCCTGAAAATCCTGAAAATCTCCGCTCTGAATCTCAGTTCGGCGAAAAGTGAGGCAAAGTGACGTCACCCCATTCAAAGTGAATGGGCAGAAGCGTTCCAAGATTTTTTAACGCTGCTGTGTGGACGGGCCGTTACTGCAAGTCAGAACTGATAAGCTAAATGAGTATTTTTGCAAAACTGCTTTTCTAATATTTAATCACTGGTTACCTGGACATATCTGAATATTGAACAAAGTATGCAACACTGTCTTCCACAAAATTAAGCCCCGATACAGGTAACATCCATTTTCAATTACGTTTCTAGGGAAATTGTAACCCAAATGCAGGACACAAAAACTTGGAAGAAAATACATTTAATTGTTGGTTTTCCAAGCAAAAACAGAGCAAGGCAAGTTAAACAAAAAAGAACAATAATCTGAAAATCAGTGACAGAATAGCCGATTCTATTTCGTCCCTACTGACCGCCAGAGGCGGTGCTTTTAGCACTGGATATGTCCATCGTGCGCATGCGCAGTACGAGTACCAATATCAACAAAGTCACCTGTGACCCACGTGACACCGGCTATATCAGCCCGTGTCATCAGAGGATCTGTTCCTTTCATCTTCTCGCTGCGCGAGAGTACCGTGGCTACACTATTGTAGCCTACAGCGTTCAGTTGGAACGTTTGGATTTAAGGATTTCTCTGCATCCAGCTGGCTGCGTGTAGCTTCGCGACTGATCCAGTCGGAGCCGCGGGATTACCCGTCCTCCAGGAGCTGCGGCCAGCTGCGCAGAAAACTTCAACGGACAGGTTGGTGTCGGCTTGGTCGGTGACGGCAGTGTTTCCACTCCCTCTCCCAGCTAGGTTGTCCTGATTTCTGTCTTGGTTGCTACCTGGCTTGAACTTTCTGGTGACGGTAGCGTTTCCGCCCCCTCTCCCAGGAGTTGCCCTTGTTGCGCTCTCTGTACTTTTCTGATAGCGCGGCGTTGCGCCAAGCTATCATTAGCATCCTGAGTTCCAGCTTGTGTTGTGTCCTCTTGTTTAGCTAGTTAGCAGTAGTGCGGCTCAGCCTAACTGTGTCCTGCCTGGTCAGCCACTTTGGCTGACGCTTGAGGTAAGCACCGGATTACCCGTGCTGTTTTTTCTTTAGAAGCAGTTTCCTTAGCTTGTTTCGCTATTTTACTCAACCAGTGAAGGCAGTGTTTTCACCCCCGCTCCTGGTAAGAGTGTTCCTTGACTGTGAGCAGCAGCCGGCTGGCTAGCTGCCCTGTTAAGCTTCCTTATTTGGTAGCTCTGTGCTTTGTTTACTTAGCTAGGTGAAGGCAGTGCTCTCGCTCCCCGCTCCCTCTGCTAGTAGCTTCGCGCTTTCGTTTACTGAGCTAGGTGAAGGCAGTGCTCTCGCTCCCCGCTCCCTCTGCTGGTAGCTCCGTGCTTCGTTTACTCAGCTAGGTGAAGGCAGTGCTCTCGCTCCCCGCTCCCTCTGCTAGTAGCTTTGCACTTTCATTTACTTAGCTAGGTGAAGGCAGTGCTCTCGCTCCCCGCTCCCTCTGCTAAGTAACGCGGGTGTACCCCATTACACCCCTCTCGTGTTCGGCGAGTAGGAGCAGGGCTCTACTCCTTCCGTTCAGCAGGTAACTGGTGAAGGCTGTGTTCTTGCACCCCGCTCCCGGTTACGCTGCATCCGGCTACCTACATGATGGCTCATCCATGTAGCGCCTGTATGGCTTCTCTCGAGCCCGAGGATGGCCACGACCGCTGCCCCTCTTGCCTTGGTCTCGAGCATTTGAGGGAGGGTCTCACGCAGGACGCCTGCATGAACTGTAGCTGCATGCCTTGGGCGCTTAGAGCGGCCAGAGTCGCAGAGGTGGAGCGTCTGGCAGCAGCCAACGGACACCTCTCCTTGTCGCATCTTCCCCTAGGTCAGTTTGGCCGTTCCCGGCGACCCGAGGGAGCGATGGCTACGGGTTCGCCCCCTAACAGGCTGTCCTCTAAGGTGGATCGGTTAGCCGCCGACATGGACATGATGAAGTCGCTCCTCTTAGCCCTTCAACCAGGGGCCGGTATAGGGGCTGCTGGCTTGCCGCCTGCCCCTCCTTCGGTTGCCGCACCTCTGCATGAGGATGCCATGTCACTAGCGGCCTCGGCTAACCTCTTCAACGAAGAAGTGGAGGACGAGGCCCCGCTCACTCCCGGGGAGGCTTCCCACTCCTCTGCTCAGGGCTCTCTGCAGGGCGTGGAGGATGCCTCCATGGCGGCCATTATTCGTGCGGCCCTGGCACACTTGCAGCTTCCTGTTCCGCAGGCCGACGCGGCTCAGACTAGCGCCTTCTTCAGGCGTAGCCCTACCCCTGTCCCCCTCACTGTTCCTCCTTCGGAGGAGTACCTGAGGGAGCTCCATGCATGCTGGAGAGACACCAAGGCCCTCTCCCGCTTCAGCTCTGATGGCCGGACCCTGGCTGCCATGCAGGATCCGGCGAGGGTGGGGCTGGGTCGCATGCCACCCATCGAGCCTGCCATCGCCTCCCTGATTCTGGCTCCTGATGAGGCCCTAAGGCCTGATGCCAGGTGCCCTCTGCCTCAGTGCAGGGTCACTGACGAACTGCTCTGTAAGGCCTACGACGCAGCGGCACGCATGGGTCGTATCGGGAACTCTCTCTCCCATCTAATGCTGGCCGCCTCCGCCTCTCTGCAACAGGCTCCGGCTGAGCCTTCTTTGCTGGGCCTCAGTGACGCTTCACTACAGGCCTTTGCCCTAATGACTAGGGAATTGGGACGAGTTATGTCCCTACTGGTGCAGACTCGACGCCAGGTTTGGCTGGCTCAGTCACCACTAACGGAGACATGTAGGAGTGTCCTCCGCGGCGTGCCGGTCGAACCAGGGGAGCTGTTTGGAGCAGCTGCCCTGGCGGCACTAGAGCGTGCTGCCCAAGCTAGACAGACCAGGCAGCAGCTCTCGGGTCTACGTAGGCCTGTGCCTACTCCCAGCAGGCCCAGGGGCCCCTCTAGCAGCCGCACTCTGCCACTGGCTTTCAGTGGTGGTCTGCGGAGGTCCCAGCGGTCTACTCAACCGCCTCCTAATGACTTTCGTGCCCCCGGTCGCCAGCCCTCTAGGCAGCCCCGGGCCCCACAGCCTTACCGCCGCCCCCCAAGGGGTCGGGGGGCTAGGCCCTGAAGTCCCTGGGCCGGTCGTCGGCTGCTTTTCCCAGCAGCAGCTCAGCTACTGGGCTGCCTGTACTACCGACCCTTGGGTGGTTTCCACCCTAACCCAGGGATACGAATTGCAGTTTCGACGCCGGCCCCTAGCCTTCGGCCGGGTCAAGATGACAGTTGTCAGCGACCCGGCGAAGGCCTTAGCTCTGGCCCAAGAGCTGTCCGTCCTCTTGGCCAAGGGCGCAATCGAGCCAGTGGACCCCCTGCTTCAGTCCGGGGGGTTCTACTCGGCGTACTTTCTGGTGAGCAAGAAAGTCGGCGGATTTCGTCCAGTACTGGACCTCAGAGGAATCAACAGATTCCTGAGGGTGCTGCCCTTCCACATGCTGACCACATCAGACACCCTCCGTGTTGTCACACAGGGGGAGTGGTTCACAACCGTGGACTTAAGGGACGCCTACTTCCACGTGCCGATTGCGTCCAACCACCGGAAGTTCCTGAAGTTTGCCTTTCAGGACCAGCATTATCAGTTCCGGGTGCTTCCCTTCGGTCTCTCCCTCTCTCCAAGGGTGTTTACCAGGGTCGTGGCGGCAGCTCTCGCACCCCTGCAGGCACAGGGCATGAAGGTCCTGCCGTACCTAGACGACTGGCTGGTTTGTGCGCCGTCCCGGTCCCAAGTGGCCCAGGATACGGCGCGCCTCTTATGTCACGTAGCCCGGTTGGGCCTGACAGTAAACACCGGGAAGAGCTGCCTGGTCCCCTCCCAACGGGTCACTTACCTGGGGTTGGTCCTAGACTCGGTCGCCATGAGGGCTTGCCTAACACCTCGTCGTGTGGACGACATTTCCCACCTTCTCCCCATCTTCAGGCTGGGCAAGAATGTGCCTTACATTCAGTTCCTCCGGCTCTTGGGCAGACTGACGGCTGCCTCAGCCGTTGTGCCCTTAGGTCTGCTGTCGCTGCTAGAGCTTCGCGCTGTGCTGCTTGCGCTCAGGCACTTTTTACCCCAACTGACGGACAGGCATGTGCTTGTTCGTTCGGACAACATGTCCGCGGTTTCCCAGATCAACCACCAGGGGGGCACCAGGTCCGCACAGCTGCTCCGGGTTTCACAGAGCCTCTTGTCTTGGGCGTCTCCCCGCTTGGCCAGCCTGCGGGCAGTCTTTCTACCAGGGGACCAAAATCAGGTGGCAGATTTCCTCTCTCGGCACAAACCTCCACCAGGGGAGTGGAGGCTTCACCCAGAAGTGGTGGACACGATCTGGAGCCTTTTCGGCAGGGCCGAGGTGGACCTCTTTGCCTCGGAGGAGTCGAGGCACTGCCCCCTCTGGTTCTCCTGGGCAGAGGTGACCAGCCCAATGGGGCAGGATGCTCTGGCACACGACTGGCCAGACAGTCTCCTGTACGCCTTCCCGCCGCAGCCGCTGTTATTACAGACGCTTCAGAGGGTCCTTACTCAGGGGCACAGGCTCCTTCTGGTCGCCCCCCGCTGGCCGGGGAGAGTTTGGTTCCCGCTGCTACGCAGTCTCTGCTGCGGCCCACCATGGCGCCTCCCCGACAGGAAGGACCTTCTGTCACAGCTCAGGGGTCAGATCTGGCATCCCGACCCTCACCGCCTCCAGCTCTGGGCTTGGCCTCTGCGGGGCCCAACCCACTGTTGAGCGCTTTTTCGGCATCGGTCAGGGAAACTATCCTGAATGCCAGAGCACCATCCACTCGAGCACAGTACGAGTGCAAATGGAAGCTCTTCTCCCACTGGTGTTTGGTTAAGGCTGAGAATCCGGGGCATTGCTCTGTGGCCACCATTCTGGAGTTCCTGCAGTCCCTTCTGGATAGTGGACGTTCTCACTCCACTTTGAAGGTTTATACGGCTGCTATCTCTGCCCAACATGTCGGGGTCGACGGCGCCACGGTGGGGCGCCACAGGTCGGTGTCCCTCTTCCTGAGAGGGGCCTTACGGCATCGTCCCCCTAGTACCCCGAGGGCTCCGGCTTGGGACCTGCCCCTAGTGCTAGATGCCCTATCATCTCCTCCCTTCGAGCCCCTGGCCCAGGTGGGGCTTAAGTGGCTGTCCTTGAAGGCAGCATTTCTGCTTGCCATAACCTCAGGGAAGCGAGTTGGGGAGTTGCATGCGCTCTCCGTGAGCGATACATGCCTGAGGTGGAACTCCGATGGCTCGGGTGTTGCCCTCTGGCCGAATGTGGCGTTCCTGCCCAAGGTGCTTCCACTTGCCCACTCCAATCGGCCCATCCAGCTGGCACGCTTTAACGTCCCACAGGAGAGCCGCACGCCCAAGTTGCTGTGCCCTGTGCGTGCCCTGAGAGCGTATGTCGATGCTACGGCCTGTGTACGGCAGTCAGAGCAGCTCTTCGTTTGCCATGGCGGCATTAGGAAGGGTTGTGCTCTCTCCAAGCAGCGGCTGTCCCACTGGGTTGTCGATACAATCGCACATGCCTATGGGGCCAGTGGCCGCCCCCTGCCATCAGGGGTGAGATGCCACTCTACAAGGAGCGTCTCAACGTCTTGGGCCGCCCTGAGGGGAGTGCCCCTGGAGACCATCTGCGCCGCGGCGTCTTGGGCGTCTTCTGGCACATTCTCCAGGTTCTACCGGGTCAATGTCGCCACTCCCCATCCTTTGGGCGTGGTCCTGTTGCCAAGCTCCGCTGCTTCCAGCTAGGTGAGTATTTGGTTTCTTCATGACATGGTTGGTATAAGTCATCCAGTGCTAAAAGCACCGCCTCTGGCGGTCAGTAGGGACGAAATAGAACGATAGTTACGTCTGTAACTACGGTTCTATGAGTCCCGGATGACCGCCAGAGTTTCCTGTCACTCAGAATTCTTGTGTGCTCGCGAGAAGATTCTGGGAACAGATCCTCTGATGACACGGGCTGATATAGCCGGTGTCACGTGGGTCACAGGTGACTTTGTTGATATTGGTACTCGTACTGCGCATGCGCACGATGGACATATCCAGTGCTAAAAGCACCGCCTCTGGCGGTCATCCGGGACTCATAGAACCGTAGTTACAGACGTAACTATCGGTTTAAATACAATCAGAACTAATCACAAGGACAAGACACAGCTGGGGAGGGCAGAAAACACAAGGGCAGCAGGTGAACAGAATCAGGTCATCAAACAGGCGGGAAAACACAGAGACAGGAAGTAAAAACAGACTGAAGAGGGGGTGAACACTTTTCAAAATAAAACAGGAAACAGACAGATGTGACAGAAATGTATTTTGTAGACTACAAATGGTAGCAGTGTCACAGAAATGCTCAAACCGAACTGAGCTGGGTGGAATTGAGTGAAATGCGGGGATCGGCTATGTTAGTCTTTTTCTTCAAGATTGTCCATACAGCCTGTCCTCCTACAAAAAACGACCGAATAGGTCGATTGTTCAGCAGCTTATTACGACCCATAGTCACGTTTTAAAGTGTAGCACCACTAGTGGTCGTGTAAGAAACAACATGTTCCCGTTGATTGCAAATGCTCCGGAGGTTCGTTTATTCACAAATAACCCTCTCTGGAAAATCCTAAATTGTGGAATAGTTTGGCCATTAAAATGCGTTTTGATTCGATTTCTAGCGAGAAGTGTATATTGTACTTTTAGAATCCACGTCCAGTGGATGTGTAGGATCTATAGTTTGATAGATATTACGAAGATGATTTGAGGACTCGTCAGGAGAACGTTAATATACTACGTCTTTCCGCAGCGTCGATGTAAAGTTGGCGTCAACCCTCACGGGGTGAAAACAGTATTTCCGGTCTCGAAGTTTTCATAATAAAACCGGAAGTATTCCCCTCACTGTCAAATGATCACACAGCGATATCTGCATTACTCATCAACTAAAAAACATCAGTTTATCCTTGGTAATTACACAACATTGATTGGTTTAAATTGTGTACAATGCTTTTGTGTTTTTAACCTTCGATTCGGAGAAACAAATAGTTTTTTCGGAATTAAGGATGGCCGAAGACACTACACTACCCATAATCCTCAGCTATCGTTTGGGACTACAACATCCGCTTTGCTTGACAAACCCTGTGATTAGTCCTCAAGCGCTGTGATTGGATGTTGGAGTGGCAGTGCGCCAAGGTTACGCCGAGCTCATTAAAATGGAATAAAACCACGGCAGACTATCCAAAACTGGCCTCAAACGGGTCCAGTCCATACCCACATGACAGCTAACGTCAGAAGAGCTTTATTTAACAGCTGGTCTTATGTCTGTGACCCCTCCTGTTGTTAATTGATAAGCCTTGAAACATGCACTTGTCAAGGTTCAGAGGCACATTTTGCAAATATGGCAGTAGCCATCGATCATCTTAAGATAAGATAAGATAAGATAAGATATACTTTATTGATCCCAAGTTGGGAAATGTTTTTGTTTCAGCAGCATGTACAAAATGCCACTATTGTTACTTTGAAATTCTACACCACTACAATTCAGAGGTTAATTAACCTGGTATTTTTACTCCACTAAATTTATTTTAGTCACTTTGCAGATTCTGATTAATGATGTGAAATATATACAACCCTTAAAGCAGACTTTAGTTAGACCTGAGTCAAATTCAGGGAAGGTGATTGTCAAGTGCCAAAATAAACTATGCAATATATTAGACGTTAAGTACTTTGTCAGACTTCATATTTATCTGTTGATACCCCCAAAGTTTTTTAAATATTCTTTAATGTTTAAATAAAGCCTTATTAGTTTGTCTGTTTTGCACATCCTCCTATTAATATCTTTGGACGTCCTCCACTAGCTGTTTTATTGTAGAGATCACTACAGTATCTTCTTGATATTTTCTATTCTATATTTCTATCATTGACCTTCTACTTTCCCCCTATTTTGTATGTAGGCTACTCTTAATATTTAAATGTTTTCATCAAATATAACATATTCAACAAAAGAATTCAATAGCGTGCTTTAACCACTAGGCGGTGCGGGTTACAAAACTATCAAGTTTACAGTGTTAACACAATAAATTATACTTTCCAGTATAATTTCCAGTTTAGTTTATGACGGATTTATTTTGTTATCCACACATATATTGTTTTGATATGTGTAACACCAAACATGACCCAGTGGTCTAGTTAATAAAACATAATAATATCAAACATAATATTACTATTAACTTTATTGTGAAATTAAAACAGAACGGTAAAGGGAAATACAGTTTCAGTCTCTCGATTTGAAGCTTATGCATTGTACCATGAACCTGTATAGACCTGTAACAGTCAACTGCATAAGGAGTTGGAAAGGTAGTTTCTGAAGATGTTACAAATAACACACAGCATACAATGCCATAATAACTTGGTATTATTAGTGTAGGACACTTATGTATGTATAACATCTGAAGATGTGTAGTTTTATTCATGTTTTCACATAATTTTACAGGATATTGCTATAATATTTCACATATTGTAGTTCTACACATTAAAGGTGGGGTAGGTAATTTTGGAGAAACCAGCTCGAGTACGCTAGAATTTGAAAATGCACAGCCAGACAAAATCTGCCACTTCCTTATAGAGCCCCTCCTCCAACACACACGAACGCGCACATGACCAATGAGGGCACAAGATAAGTATGTGCACAGATGGAAGGCTGACAGGCAGGTAGGCCATCCAGTTATTTTAGCCAGGCCGGCTAAAATGATTGGTCGTGCTTTTTACAGTACTACGGCTTCCACAGATGACATTTTTTTATGGATTTTTTGACAAAGCACTTAAGATATTCATTGCTATCGGGATGTTAAGAGCATTCCATGGAATATAACAAAAAGTGTATCTCGAGCCGGTTTCTCAAACTTACCTACCCCACCTTTAATATCTGATTTGTAAAACATCACAGACAGAAAGGTATATCCATCATTTAATGGTAAGCTATTGGAATTCTGAATCCATAGTATCCCATCACCCAAAACCACTGACTATTCTCTCAACTCAGTATTTACATTCTTTAATTCAAAGAAAATCAGTAATATTTTTAAAAACGACAAGTCCTTTTCTATCAGCTGTGCACCGTTATGGTGTAAATATAACCTATCTACCAATTGGATCAAATATAAAAGTCAGCCAAATTAGTGTTGATACTGCAAGGAGACGTATTGTGTGAAGAGAAATTGAAGATGTTGTGTAATTGCTGATATATTTATGATCCACGTCACGTATTCAGTTTCGGTGGCAGTTCTTCCAGTTTCCAGTTTCAAGGTCTTCTAATTAGGGCTCTATAAATAGAGAACTACGGCAGATGTGTAATATTTAATGCAGCCGAACCGTGTATTACAATGCCGTTATGTGATGACTTTCAAAGAGAAAAGCAAGAACACTCGGAATAAAGTATTATCTTCTTTTTTTAAATGTTTTCGGATTTTATATCGCATAAACACCATATCCCAACTTGCATTGTGGCTAAAACATCCAATCACCGAGCTTCAACGATAGCTGAGGATTATGGGTAGTTCGATGTTTTAGCCTATCAAAACCTCTGAAAAAATAAATGTGTCTCTCAGAATCTAAAGGGAAAAAGCTATGGGAAAAACACAAAAGCATTGTACACAATTTAAACCAATAAATGTTGTGTAATTAACAAGGATAAACTGATGTTTTTTAGTGGATGAGTACTGCAGATATCACTGTAAAATCATTTGACGGTGAGGGGAATACGGTTTTATTATGAAAACTTCGAGACCGGAAATACTGTTTTCACCCCGTGAGGGTTGACGCTAACTTTACAGGGACGCTGCCGTCAATAGAAATGAATAGGGGGAAAGACGTAGTATATACACGTTCTCCTGGCGAGACCTCAAATCATCTTCGTAATATCTATCAAACTATAGATCATACACATCCACTGGACATGGATTCTAAAGTACAATATACACTTCTCGCTAGAAATCGAATCAAAAAGCATTTTAATGGCCAAACAACCCTACAATTTAGGATTTTCCAGAGAGGGTTATTTGTAAATATACGACCCACCGGAGCGTTTGCAGTCAACGGGAGCACTAGAGGTCGAAAACTTTAAAACGTGATTATAGGTCGTAATAAGCGCTTGAACAATCGACCTATTTGGTCGTATGAGTTGGAGGACTTGTTGTGTCCATAACATCTCAGTCCTTGATGCATCGATGTATGTACCTAGAGCCTGTTAGAAACCAAACTGCAAAGCTACCAGAGAATATTCGCTTCTAGTGACACTCTAAAATACTCCTCCTTTCCCAGAACAATCAGAGAGTGGAACATGCTACCAGAAGAAGCTGTCACCGCAGAGTCTGTGAATTGCTATGGCGGGGATTATTCATGCCCCACTGAGCGTGATACCTCTGGGTTTTGCTCAGTATAAAGGTCCAGGTCCAGACCCATGCCTCCTGATCGCCACTCACCACTGAGGTTCAGATTGAATTAATGAAGTAAGGATTTACCTGCTTGTGTGGCTAAAATAGAACCCTTAAGACAGCTTCAGTTTGAACTTTCTCTCCTATTTATTTTTCTTCTCATTTACAAGGAGTGTACACAGGTGGGAACAGTTAGGTTTCATACTGACCTCTCCTAATGTTTCAATGACTGTAAGTTATTGTAACAGGTTAAACACTGACTTTAGTTGTACGTGTTTATGATCTCTTCTGTCCTGCTGGATGAATCCATCTCTCTGAAGTTGTATTTTTGGCTTGTTTTTAACTTACAGAACTTTCAAAAAACGTGAAACTTTACCTCAAAGAGGGTCTGACAGAGGACGTTTTTTTTCAGGTGTTGTGAAAGCCTGATACAATCAAAAGTATGATTAAGTACTTTCTAAAGAACCGTAATTTTACGTTAAATTAATAAGGCATTACTGCTGAATGACAGATTTTCTGCTGAAGTCAAGAGCTTCAAATGTCACTGTTCTGATTCCGCAACATAATAAAATAAAGAAATCTTGTGAAATCTCTTGTGTTTTCTGCTTCCTGTCTGATGCAGCCAGGGAATCTCCCATCGGATACCTTTCATTTTTGTATTGCTCTATTTCCTCTGCTTTGTTCTCTGCTACCCTTTCTCCCCCTTTTCTCTCCCGCACCCTTCCCTTTCTCTCCTTTACAGTTGAACTGGATTCTTCCTGCCAGAGATGACTCACTATGTTAGTATGAAGAGAAAGAATAGGAGGAGGAGATGTGGAGGCGGTCTGTTGAGAGGGAAACTTCCTCTTTGTCCTCTTTACAACGTATCATTTACCCTTCCCACTCGAAAGAAATTGTGAAAAACCTTTTCACTACTTAGTTTTTCTTTTTTTCACATGTAGAAAATCACTCTTTGTCTTTAATTCGTTCATTTACCTGCAACGATTATAAACTACGCTATGTTAGTGAGTAGCTCAAAAGAAACTGCAGTGAACCAGTGCAGGAAAATAAAGGGGGTTGCAGTAACAAATTAAGAAATGATACAACATAAAAAATAGAAAATAAAATAGAATTGCATGCAGCAGGTTTGCCTTATATTATAAATGAATGCCCTCATTACAAAATGTGTGGTGAGAAGGTAAGAATGACACCAATATATGCCCTGTGGTTTGATCAATAGATATGTAAATGTAGGATTATCTTGTGTGTAACCCATTCATTTGAATGTTCACTTTTGACCATGGTCTTAATGGGGATTGTGAATCAAACAGCATAACAAATTAAAACATTTTTATAAGAAACTGGCCTGAAAACGTGTGTAAATGTAATATTAGTAACATAATGATTTAAGGTGAGTAGAATCCTACATTGCTTTTCTTATCCCATTAATGTAACCTTTCAGATTTAAGCAAGCTGTGATAAACCATCTACCTAAAGAAAAGCAGGAAGACTGATATCTGACAAGTTCTGAACAAAGAAAGCTTTTACAGAAACCTCCACAAGGAGAAAACTTAATTTGGCTTATTTCAAGCTGATGCAATAGCACTTACAATGATTGGGCTTATAGTTATTCTACGATGCTTTGGATAAAAGCCTCTGCTGAAGGAAATGTAATGAAATGTGAAAACTGCATTGTTTGCATTGAATGTTTCATTAGTTGTATGTGTTGTAGCTGTATAGCTCCACAATTAATGCTGAAAGCTCTCAGGACAAATATATACCTAATATAATCTCATCATATACACATGAGAAGATGTGTGGCATTTGAATGGTTGCATGTGGAGATTACACCAGGGAGAGAATAGGGATTGATTTATGATCCTTATGTTTCTGATGGGCATCATTTTAAATACTGAAATGTGAGATTCCTCCACATCTGATCTTAAGCTCACCTCTAGGTTTTTTACAGGATACTTTTAAACCGTACAAGAAAACCCTTTTTTGAATGGTATTGTGTCTCGGGACAATCATTTTGGAAACTGGTACAGTACTTACGTCCACTAAAAGATTCTTCAACAACAATATGGACAGGAGCCAACGGATAAATTAAATTCTTTGATTTACTTTTTGCTTGATCTGGTCTGGTATATCTAACTCTTGTTCGAAAAATGCTGTGAGATGTTATATTTTGTCTGAAGAAATTTCGAGAGAGAAGGGCCGGGAAGAGTTTGCTGTTGATTTTGATGTCATGAACAAATATATTTAGCTGATTTACACAATGTGGATGTGACACAATATTTCCTAGCTGGATAGCTAACTTTGTTAGTCTAAGTAGAAGTGTAAGTTGAAGGACAACATTTTTAATTATTTGTAGGGTCCTTTCTATTGTGTTGTCGGACACTTATAACAAGAGGATCCCATTAGTGGCAAAAACAACCACTTTTAAAGGGCGTACATTAATGGTGCAAAATTGTGGTGATGAATATTTAGCTGATTTAAACAATTTGGATGTGACCTGACATTTTTCCTAGCCGACTGTTGGACACAATAACCAACAGACCAAACAAGCATAAGTTAAAGAAGATCTTTTTTTCTCTGTAAGCACCTTTCCATAATGTTTTTCGACACGTTTAACAAGCAGTTAGTGGAAAAAACAAGCACTTTTAGTGGACCTATACATTGATGGTGAGTTTTCAGAATGAGACTTGGGTAGACACAATAACAAACAGTCTGGAATAAGCGCAATGTCAAGAAGAACGTTGTATTTCTTTGTAGGGTTCTCTCCATAACTCAGTCGGACACTTATAACAACTGGACCCCATTAGTCCCAAAAACAAGCATTTTATGCCGCGTTTCCACTACACGGCCTCGCTCGGCCCCGCTCGGTATGGCTGGGCCTCGTTAGGACTGGCTCACTTTATGGCGCATTTCCATTACAGTTTAGGAACTGGGGCAGTATCTATAGTAACGCAGTGTAGGCGGAGCCGTGACGTGATCTTCAGAGGACCCCAGAAAAACAACACAGCCGTTAGCTGTTAGCACTCAGAACTCACAGCTCCTCATATATGTTCAGAAACTAGACAAAAGTTAAACAAGTACAAACCACAGACTGCCTGTGTCATGGTGAATACAGTCGCTGCTTTATTTATGTCTGTATAGGCCGTTGTTGTGAGTGTGGACGGTTGGAGCATATACTGCGTTAGCTTAGCCAATCTCCATTTAGAAAACAAGCATTTTAAAAGGTTTTTCCCCTGCCGTCTGTCTGCAGACTTGACAAAGCATTAATTCATGGTTTTTACTAACCGGTATCAGTATGTTGTTACTTCGGCATCATTTTGAAACGTGTATTACAATTAAATCACGGTCAAATATGTCCATCTTGTTGTAGTTGTTGCCCCCTTGCCAGCGACGCTCTCTCTAGTTTAGCATACTCAGCCCGACTCAGCCTCGTTGTCTCTGGCCCTGGACCCACGATTTTATGAGGCCAGAAAAACTGTGAATTAGGACCCGCCGGCCGGTACTAGGCCAAGTGGAAACGCAACCAAAGACGGGCCGCTGACGTCACAGCCCTCTTAAACCGGGCTGCGGGCTGTAGTGGAAACGCGCCATTAGTGTACCTTCATTGATGGATAGATTTCGTAGTGAGACTTGGTCCGACACAATAACAAACAAACTTGAACAAGCACAAGGTAAATAAAAGTGTTTTATTTCTTTGAAGGTTCCTTTTCATAATGTTGTTGGACACTTATAACAAGCGGACCCCATTAATGACAAAAACAAGCGCTTTTAGTGGACCTACATTAATGGTGAGTTTTCATAATGAGACTTGGTTATAACAAACAGACTGGAATAAGTGTAAGGTAAAGAAGATCGTTGAATTTCTTTGAAAGGTAATTTCCATCAGACACTTATAACAAACTGACCCCATTAGTGGCAAAAACACTTATTTTTAGAGGACGTACATTGACAGTGCCTGGATTCTCCGAAAGACTATATTTCAGTATACTTGGTCTTACAAACAATATCAGAATCTGATATCTACACCACCAGACTCTTTCACACACAGTATCATACCGTCTTTAACGTATACTCTCATTCCTTCCTTCATTTACTATCATACTATCATACATAAATAACTATTCTCTCTCACACACAAAAACAAAATCTCTTAAACGCACCATCATACTCTCGTACACACACCACTATCGTCTTTCACAAACAACTATAATCTAATAGAACATTATAATAGTGTATGTGAAAGAGGATAATAGTATGTGTGTAATCGGTAAACAATGTATGTAAAACAGAATAATAACCTATGTTAGAGGGAATAATATTTCATGTTAATAACAATAGTCATTATGTAAAACAGAATAGCAGTGAATGAAAGGCCGAATAATAGCTTATATGAGAGGTAATAATAGTTAATGTGAATGACTATATAGGTATGTGTATAAAACAGAATGATAGGGTGTGTGCATAAGAATAGTTATATGTGTGAGAGAGGATTGAAAAGGAAGTGAGTTTGATTGAAAAGGAAGTCGGAATAAATTCTCAATTCCTGATTGTCTCTACATTTTTTTGCTTGACGGACACCGCCCTAGCATGGCAGTAGACTACTACTAATGTTCCCTATGCAGTGTAAGTGTAAGCCTTACACTTACACTGTAAGGTTTAGTAACATGTATTGTGTTCATGTGAAGATATTTGGAGATGTTTAAACTCAATAAGAAAATGCGTTAGCATTCGCGCTAGCGTTAGCATACACGCTAGCGTTAGCCATACTAGCCTGTATACATGCTTATTGCACAGCTAGGATTAGCTATATTTACCTTGTTTACACTTAGCGGTCCTATGTGTTAATCTGTGTATGTAGGGATGCTCCGATCAGGGTTTTTGGGGCCGATCGCCGATCACCGGAATCAGTATCGGCCGATACCGATCGCCGATCCGATCATAGGGTGGGTGGGGGCTATGGGGATCTTCCATTTAAAGTGATGTTTAAAACTCAGTTAAAGGTGGGGTAGGTAAGTTTGAGAAACCGGCTCGAGATCGCTAGAATTTGAAAATACACAACCGGAGAAAATCTGCCACTTCCTTATAGAGCCCCTCCTCCAACACACACGAACGCGCACATGACCAATGAGGGCACGAGATAAGTTTGTGCACAGATGCAAGGCTGACAGGCAGGTAGGCCATCCAGTTATTTTAGCCGGGCCGGCTAAAATGATTGGTCGTACTTTTTACAGTATTACGGCTTCCACAGATGAAATTTTTTTATGGATTTTTTGTCAAAGCACTTAAGATATTCATTGCTATCGGGATGTTAAGAGCATTCCATGGAATATAACAAAAAGTGTATCTCGAGCCGGTTTCTCAAACTTACCTACCCCACCTTTAATGGGGCTCATTTTTATATTGCTTCAGTTTATAATCGCAACGGATCGAAAAGTTCAGATTAATTTGTCAATACATGATGCGCTTCCACAAATAACAACCAACTAAATTATTACATTCAAATTAAGTACGTTATTCAAGTTTACATTAACTTTGGATCATAACACGGGAGAAATTAGCGGAAGCGCTCTCTTTTCCTGTCTCCCTCCCCTGACAGCCCGTCGGTATCCGTCTCATGCAGCTCACTGATCCAGTAATGAGTGACCCGACAGTGAAGAATAAACATATTTATAACTAGTTTAGCTTGTTCCAGAGGTAGCTAAAATAGCTACGTGTGTTAGGTCTAACTTTTAGTGTGTGTTTTGCTCCGCTCACCTGTCCGTCACAGCGGGCGGAGCTGCAGGATTTCTGCTTCACACATGCTTTTAACTTCAGTATTTAAAAAAGCATCTTCCCGGGGGAGCATGCCCCCGGACCCCCCTAGAGGATGTTAGGTCCACCCCCCAGTTATAAAATAGCACTTTACCTATGCTTACACCTATATGCCGTGAGCTGATTATCGAGCCTTCATTGTAACAGTTGCGGGTGTACTGTGTATGTGTGTGGGGGGAGTGTTGCATTCGAAAATTCAACTGTAGCGCCCGGTACATTAATGGGAAACCCTACATGTTTGAGCACCCTCTATGAAACGTCAAGCTACCCCACAGCACCCCCAAAAGAAAATCTCTGGCGCCGCCACTGTGGGCTAAGCCCCTAATGTTTCCAGGTCCAGGAAACGCCCCTGGTAAGACTAAGACCCCATTTACACGGGAACGTTTGCGTTTACGCACCGAATTCGTTTTCAAAAAAGTCTTCCGTTAACACGCATTCGGCTCATTTAACGTGTCCGTTCACACAAAACCACTGGAAACGCTGTAGTACATATGCCGGGCCTGTAAGTAGCGCTGTACTTCCGCACGAGACCGCTCGTAAGCGCTGGAGGCGCTGTAGTACATATGCCGGGCCTATAAGTGGCGCTGTATTCTGCCACAAAATACACCAAAAGCAGCGAAGAAGACCCCCGAGCATGGTTGCCATTGTTGCCCTTCTGTTTATGCCCCACGGTAGATTTAGCAACATGTAGTTAATGTAATTCATGTAATTCTCCATGTCCACTTGTTGCTGATGGTTGTGGTAGAGGAGCTGTAGATTTTGCACTAACATCTGTAGCATGGTCGAGCTGTAGATTTTGCACTAACATCTGTAGCATGGTCAGTAGCAGTAGCACTAGCAGTAGCTATTGACAGTAGCTACTGACCATGCTACAGCAGTGAGCAGCAGATGTGGGGAGAGGTGGGGCTGGCTATGGCTTCATCATTATCAGGAAATTATCGTATAGGGCAGGGGTCGGCAACCCGCGGCTCTCGAGCCGCATGCAGCTCTTTAAGCCCTCTGCTCTGGCTCCCTTGAGCTTAGACAAAAATAAGAAGGAAATAAAATACAAATATTTGTAGGACTATTTATATTTGGTTGCACGGTTGAAAATGTTTCGTATCTTGTATTTTGAGGTGATACTCTGACACACAAATAAAAAACAAAACGGTTTTAATTAGGTCAACTAAAATATGCGTCATATCCTGTATACGGTCCCGCACCAGCGCCTTTTCTTGCAGGCGAATAACCTGACCCCCGGCTCGATGAGCGAACTATGGTGCGAGGTTAGAGTTATATGCTTTCACAGCAAACGATGCTAGCTTACCGGTATGTTTGATATGTGGAGAGAAGTTGTCAAAGGTGCTGCAGCCTTTACGTATTGGAGGGAAAACACAGAAGAGGAAGACAGCTGACGATCTTCAGTCATAACTCTTTTTAGGGTGCAGCTATATGTTTTATTTATTTCAAAGTGGGCCCATTTTAATTATATTTATTTTCCTCAAATGTGCAGAGGACTCCCCAAGTGCTGTGTTGATTTATTTTAAAGTAGGCCTGTGTATTTTTTTTAATTCTCCTTATAATAGTTATTTGTTTAATATTAGAGGTAAACTGTTTTCTATAATGTAATAAATAATAAATGCAAAAAAACTGTAGTTTTTGTCTATGATGTAACAATAAATACAACTTTATAAGCTATCAAGCTATTAAATATGTGTTGCGGCTCCAGTCAAAAAAGATTTGTGGAAAAGGGGGCAAAATGGCTCTTTTGATGAAAAAGGTTGCAGACCCCTGCCAGAGCGTTCCGGTTGCAGATCTATCCACCTTGGGACCTGTTATCGTTTGCGGGGTCCGTTTCCGCGTTTCCGTTACGGCCTTGTGTGGCCGAACGGGCTAAACGAAAGAGAAAAGTTGCGGATACAACCGTTTGCGTTATCGTGTAAACACCGCCTAAGTATGAGTTGTGAGCTAGACGGCCTCTCATATTTCAGCCCATTAAGTGCCTGCCAACTGCAGAGCTCTCCCTAATACTAGACCAATTTCAAAAACGTGTTGTCCTCATCTGTTACTTGTGCGCGTGCGAGTGTGTGTGTGTAAGTGTGTTTACCAGAGATAATATGGATGAAGTTTGTTAAGATAACTGCTTGTTGTGTATAAAGATCTGTCACGCAAGGAGCTTGGCGAGAGTTTCCACTGATGTTTCAGCTGTGTGCGTGGGGTGTGCGTGTATGCGTGTATGCGTGTGTGGGCGGCGGATGACCAAAACCTCCGGTTATAAGCCTTTAATGTTACCCTCACACACAAGCAGTAGTACAAGTGTCCCTTTAACACAAACACTTCAAAGTCGCTGCAGCTGCTTCTAATGTGTATTACATACCTATAACACGTGTGCTATGGCAGGTGTGTGTGTGTGATGCTGTTGAGTTGAGTGTGTTATCACTATGTGGGTTAAACCTCAGCAGATACTGACTGTTAGTCACACAGTCAATGGAAAAAACTGTGGAACCACAATGAATAGTATAACAGGTCACAGTGATAAAACCTCCAGCTGCTTGTTGTGGTGGTCAAAGGACCAAAACAGCAGTTATGCAACTCCTCCCAAAATTCCCCAGAAATATTTCCTGGTATTTATTTTGATTGAGTCTGTCAATCAACTGACCCTTTTGACACTCCAACATGGTAACTGGGATGCGTAATGAAGCTAATGTTAGCTTATTGTTCATCTTGGTGCGGTATATTTGATTAACAATTGTGTTTTTCCAGTTATTTGCTGATTTCTATTAACCTCTTACGCCCAATTGCCCCCGCCGGCGAACACAACAATATTGCATGAAACTGTGTCTCAGGGCTTCTTAACATTTAACAACCTATTAATGTGTCATACCCACGTAACGGGAAGAAACTCAGCTAACTGACGATATTAACCATTTTTAGCTAAACGAAACACAAGGGTAATACCAAGCCTCTGAATTAGCACTAAGCGAAAAAATGCTAACGCACTTAGCACAGAACTCACGGTAGAGATATTTTATAAACCTCTCTAAAAAGGTCAAATTTCACTTGTTTTGCATCAATCTTGATACAGGGTACTTATTATATGTTATAGTTTGGATTCCTAAAGGTTTTTGTCTACTATCCCATCATTCAAGGGTGGTTTTCCCTATAATGTTTTTTTTTTTCTATATTGATTCTGACTTTTCTACATCCAACTCACAGGTGTATCATTGCTTTCAGAAACAAGATTATTAATTTACCCCTTTTAGAAGTGAAGATATAGTAATTTGTTCTGGGTATGTCATTTTCGAGCCTGAGACCTGAAAAACAGGCTCAGGGCTTAACAGGTTAATGTCCACGTGGTGTGAAAAACTATGAGCAGAATCTTATGGTGTAATTATATTCATTAAAACTGAAGGGAACACAGACATTTATTTTAGGCTCTTAACCTTTCACACTACAAATGATTGTAATTCACAGACAGTCCAGCCTGCATGCAGAAAGGTAAAGTATACATGTAGTTACTGATTAAAGACTTCAACTATCAAGCAGTGTTTTAAAGTTCTATGGGTCTTCTTTTGCTTCTGCTTCAAATCCAGTTTATGTCCAGTTTTGCTGATTTAAACACTTGCTGGTTGATCAAGCTGCACACAAAGTGATGCAGTTGACCTATTCAGACTTATCATGTCAGTTGAGACTCAATTTAAGGTGGGTCAGGTAGTACAGAATTTGCAGATTATGCTAATCAAACCCAATAACCTCATCAGCGTATGTGAAAATGAAACAGGATTTCACAAGCTGATTCTAGAGCTACAAAATGATGTTAAAGTCGACTTCTGATGTCTGGAGTTCACTTTGATTGAGATTATTCTGAGCAGCATGTGTGAGAACAATATCAACAAAGTTGAATTAAAACTTGCAAGTAAAGTTCACCACCATTGAATGCATTCAATAAAATGCAGAAAACAGACACATCATTCAATATTGTACATCAACAATGAAACAAAAGAAAAAGTGATTTATCTTTTAAGTTCCCAACAACAACCAAATCAAACAGTTAACTCTTCGTGCTTTGGTATCCTGGAATTTCATATAGCTACATAAAGCTTCAAGAAGTAAATGAGCATGATAGCAGACTGTGTTATAAGTCAGCGTGTTATCATTTAGTGTTATCAGTGTGGTTGGCGGTTAGATAAGAGCTCTCATGTAAATAATAGTTTGTGAGTAAACTCTCTTTGCCTGACCTTGGCAGGACGAATACCCAAAATCCTTTGGCTGATATCCAACACAAACACACAACATGAAACTGTGAAACTCATTCCAGTAGTTTGGTGTTACAACTGCAGCTTAACGTTTTTACAGGTAAAAGACATCAAGCAATGAAATGACCTTGGAAGAACAATATATCATATTTAGGCATACTTTGTATTGTATTATCAAAAACTCTGAAGGAGTTGACTATTCCACTGGTTGCAAAATAAAGGTGTTAACCCTAATCCCAACCCTAACCCTAACCAATTTTTTCCAAAGAAAGTTGATAATTACATGTGAAAATTAGACAAAGGTTTCCCAGAAATGTATCATAATTTGTGCTGATGAATAAAAACTTGATAATGACATAAGGGAATACAAATGGAAATAAAATACTTAATTACAAAGATGTCAACAAATGTAATCTACAACAGAATATAGAGTCCCATTGAGGAGAATGTAATTGTATTACAAGACTTAATTTATTGGGAATAAAGTCGTAAATGTTATTAGAGAAAATAAAAGAAGTTACATACAGTAAGTCTAACAAAAAATAGCAACTTTCTTCTGTAAAGAGTTCGACTTAATACTCAATTTGAGCACTTAATCTTGAACATGTATTGAGTGAATCGACTGTGCTAAAGATGTAAATGTTCTTTGTCAAACATGTATATGCAACTGGAAGGTCACCAGTTCAAGTCCCGGCAAGACCAAGTGCTACCGAGGTGTCCCTGAGCAAGGCACCGTTCCCTACAATGCTCCCCGGGCAGATGGGGCTCATAGCCATGGAAGGCAACCCATCTAGGAGAAGGACACTCTGAACTAAAACCAGGACTGAGAGGAGTTGCGACCCCCAGTCCTTAATCAGCATAGTAAAGCCAACAATGAAGAACAAAGTCAGCCCAAATCCTATACAGAGAACCGGGATGACTGGAAGCGACGATGGAGGGCTCGTCTGAGGACGACCTAGAGAGAGAGAGCAGTAGTGTTATAGCTGTAAAATGAAACACAGTAACTTCCAAGTACTGTATTTGTGTTTACGGTAGTGTTTCAACTGTAAAATAGAAACGTTAATGCTATAATTTTAAGTTACAGTATCAGTATTGTAACTGTAAAACAATTTCTTTATTATAGTATACTTCATGTCATGCTGGTAATTTACAGATTATCAGAAATTCTTGACACAATTTTAAAGCTTACCAATAACTGCAGGGAGACAGCAAACAATACATTTTAACAATGTATTCTTAATTGTTGAACGGTATCAAGAACATGTATTTTCTTGTGCTAAATGGGTGAGCATACCATGGCTACCACAAATGTATACTCTTCCATTGCATATCCCATGTACAATTATCTTCCATGTCTTATAAACTGTGCTTAACTGACCAACAGCTGCAATTCCTACACTTATTAAATATTTTCATCCATAAAACAATGGATATTAATATCCAAAAACATGGAGATTGCATTTTTAAAACAGTGGCGATAACAAATCAACCCAAAAAATATGAAACCATTTCTTCTGCCAAGCCATTTTAGAGACGTGCTGTAGTTGAAAAGGTGTCACGACCTCGACACAGACTGGAGAACCCAAATGCACGACCCAGAGACACAGTCTTGAATGTAACAAACATTTTCTTTTAAATGTCAATGAACAGAAAAACCCTCTTAACAGAGTAAGTACTGGAATAACAAAACAAACGCTCACAAGGAGGAAAAAACTAAGCAAAAAGAGAACTTAAAGGTGGGGTAGGTAAGTTTGAGAAATCAGCTCGAGATACACTTTTTGTTATATTCCATGGAATGCTCTTAACATCCCGATAGCAATGAATATCTTAAGTGCTTTGACAAAAAATCCATACAAAAATGTCATCTGTGGAAGCCGTAATACTGTAAAAAGCACGACCAATCATTTTAGCCGGCCCGGCTAAAATAACTGGATGGCCTACCTGCCTGTCAGCCTTCCATCTGTGCACAAACTTATCTCGTGCCCTCATTGGTCATGTGCGCGTTCGTGTGTGTTGGAGGAGGGGCTCTGTAAGGAAATGGCAGATTTTCTCCGGTTGTGTATTTTCAAATTCTAGCGATCTCGAGCCGGTTTCTCAAACTTACCTACCCTACCTTTAAAGGGGACCTATCATGCAAAATGCACTTTTGTACGACAACCCTCTCTCTTTTTCTCCATACCCAAATCTCTAAAAACGGGGCTGCAACGGATCTGATACAGACTGATCCAGATTTGAACATTTCACTGACGTCAGGACGGAGGAGCTGACCTATCAGGGAAATGAGAGGTTGCCGTGGCATGGTAACAGCATGGTAACACGACGCTCGTATCTCGGTCCCCTCCTTTGCAGGGGGGCGTGGTCAGCTGCAGCGCATGCAAAGACAGGGTGGAGGAGAGCAAAATAGAGCGAAATGAGGCATGGCTAAAATGCATGATCTGTTTGGTATTTTGACAAAGAAAACGTATAAATATACCTTATATACACTGTAAACATTTACCAGCATTTCACTACATTTAACAGTATTATTTTACAGTGATATATTGTAATCAAGGCCCCCTGTAATATCCCAACAAATACATGTAAAAAGGACTGTATCCTTGGATTTCACAGCATTTAACTATTATTTCACAATAAAATACTGCAATCAAAATCCTCTGTAATATCACAACAACATTGTAAACATTGCAAGGATTTCACAGCATTTAAGAGTATCATATTACAGAGAAATATTGTAATAAAAAGCCCCTGTAATATCACAACAACATTGTAAACATTGCAAGGATTTCACAGCATTTAAGAGTATCATATTACAGAGAAATATTGTAATAAAAAGCCCCTGTAATATCACAACAACATTGTAAACATTGCAAGGATTTCACAGCATTTAAGAGTATCATATTACAGAGAAATATTGTAATAAAAAGCCCCTGTAATATCACAACAAAATATCTATAAAACTACAGTAAAATTGGATTTGACATTATTTAACTATTATTTCACAGTAAAGCACTGTACTCAAAATCATCTGTAATAGCACAACCCATTACTGTAAAATTTGAATTGTGCAGCATTGCACATGTGCAGAATAGACTATTCTAACCGGCGTGTGTCCTGCAGCATAGCCTACTTCTCAAACCGTCTGGAAGATTTGAACTGAGACATTCTATACACTGTAAAAAAAGATCCTAATTTTACAGGAAATAATTCATTTTTTATAGTAATTATGTTTTTTTAAATAACTTGCAAAATCCCGTAAAATTACAGATATGAACTATAAATTAACAACCCAAAACATTATTTTACGTATTTTGACAACAACAAATAACATTTATTTCATTTTTTTTTTAAAGTAAATTTACTATATCATATTTACAGTATTTTTGCACTTTCAGAAAATACATGCAGATGTATGTAAAATAAAAATTATTATCTGCAATTAAATATGTAACTCCTCGTAATATAAAAGTGTATTACTATTATAAGACTTTAAGATATTTCTTTGTAATTTTAAGGTACCTACACATGAAACTGTAAAAAAAGTGTCAAACATTTTTACATAAATCATTTTCTCAATATTCGATTGAATCCACCACAAACACAAAATATCCAATGTTGAAACAAAAGTAAATAAATATGTTTTCATGAAATTCCTAACTTACTATATTGTAAACATCTACAGTTGACAATATCATTTAAAAAAATTAAAATCATAGAAAGTGGAGAAATCTCTGCAGGGAGGACCCAGGTTTAAAACACACTGTTATTTACTCAACAATAAGTCACAGTTATCCTTGTTTTATTTATGTGTTATGTTGCTGTGTTTTTTTTCCCATTGGTCAATATACAGTAATAAGGGTTAGTTATAGTCTTACATGCAGTATAATGTATGGTTTTCGGATTCTGGCCGACAGCCAGAGCTACGCACTTGAAATAGAATTCAGCCAAAACACGGCAGACAAGTCAGGCATGTTTGGAATGAGTCCACAACACTCCTGATTGGTTAATATAAACGTCATCGAAGAAACCTGCCAATGAGAACTGTCTGCGCCTGTCGTTCACATTTGAAACATCCACGTCAGTTTGAGCGGGTCTCCTGTATTTCTGCTGCAGGAGTTTATGGATTAATATCGGGATCGTTTTACATCTACACGTTAAATATGAGCATCGGGACGTCGTCAACAAAGAACAGAAGACTTGAGATCTGGTGAGTCCTGCGACTGTAATGGAGTTAGTATAATGTATTTAGAATATCCTTAGTTTGTGAATGTTTTATTTTTTATTTAAGGTTACGTTTCTTCTTCTAGTTAGCTGAGTTTCTTCCCGTTATCATTAATAGGTTGTTAAATGTTAAGAAGCCCTGAGATGCTGTTTCTTGCAAGATGTTGCGCCCGGGAAACCGGGCTTAACAGGTGACAGCTAACGTTAGCTTACAGCTTATTGCAGTGCTGCTGCGCCACCCTCTCATCTCCAACACGGGAGAATTACACATAAACATGCAGCGGGGTGTCACAGTGTTGTCGCCAAGTTTATTGTAAAGTTTCACAGCTTTCTTACAGTGGTATCCAGTTAGTTAATGTTCAGTTATAGTTATAGTTATGTTCTAGTTACAACTAGCATAGCATAAACGGCTAACCGCTAACGTTTAGCTAACTTGCTAGTTAGCTCTGCTCTATATATTACAAGCTAACATGACTAGCTAATGTCACACTGTGAACTAAAATAGTTTTTGTATTACTACATCATACATGCTTGGTCCAAATCACTGCTAAAATTATAGTATGTATTTTTTTTTGCATTTTTATCACACTTGGCCTAAACTATTTTAGTTCATCATTTAAGAACGGGAGAATGAAAATAATGATTTGTGGTAATCAAAAACAAGGCATTTAATTAATACTTTGAATATTAATGACTAAAGGAATAGATTTGAAAATGTATAGTAAAGAAACACTCAGCCATGCATGAAATAATATAGCAAAATAATACGGATCATTTTTTACCCATGTTGTGCCTTAGAAGTGTAGTGATACAAACATGATTTGTATTCAAAAAGTAAGAAAGGAAAAATTAAAATTGGTGTTGATCCAAAACAGGTTAATTGAGGAATACCTGGAATCCTGAATGATTAAAGTAATTTATTGCAAAGATATTTACAATTAAAACTAATTCGGGTCACTTTTGACGCATGTTGGTTGTACAGTATGTTGTGTAACAAAGGGTTAACATGACAGCTGTGATGTTCACTCTTTTGACAGAGCACCAGTGGACAGTAAAGACTATGGAAGAGAAGATGTGATGGCTGTGTGGAAAGCTGCTGACGCCAGCCTGTGTCCCTCATCAGTTTCTCCAGGCAGCACCCAGCTATTCTTCCATCTTGCAGATGAAAAGACTTTGATATGTGAGTAATAACTTGTGTCTAACATAATATTCAATGTGGTTTAGTAAAGTATTTAAAAATACCCCACATTGTACATGTACAGGACAATCAGACCTTTTTCAACAAAGATCATCAGACAATTGTTTTGTCTTTTGAGGTACAGCCGCAGCAGAGAGTCTGAGTTTGAAGAAAACCCTACAATTTTATTTAGTGTTTAATCAATCAATATTTACTGGTCTTGAATTTCCTCACTGGATTACAAAATGCTCGAATCTTATTGTACAGGGACATTATGCAGATTTCATCAACTGAAGATGAAAATATAGATTCAGCGATATGTACCATTTTAAGGAAATAGACTGTTAGCGGTATTGACCGAAGCTCCGCAGCTGTAGCTAGGCGCTGCTAATGAAAACTCAAGTGCTCAATTTGTTACTTTTGCTTTTTTATTAAGAATTGACCAAGCATATCTTCCTCTTCGAAATCCCAGTTGTACTTCGCTAACACGCAGTGCCTGCGAGGGTGCGTTTGATTGTTCCCACCCTTACCTCATTTATGGACTAGGTCATGTTAGACAAGCAATCCAGTGGTTAGTTTTAGGGTAAGCTTCATTGTTTTGTTTTTTTATGTATTCACTTTAAGAGAAAGGGATTTCAGAAACAAGTCTCACAAGTTTGGCTCGAGGTAACATTAACAAAAGCTAACTGTTATGGCGCGTTTCCACTACACGGCCTCGCTCTGCCTCGCTCGGTATGGCTAGGCCTCGTTAGGACTGGCTCACTTTATGGCGCATTTCCATTACAGTTTAGGAACTGGGGTAGTATCTATAGTAACGCAGTGTAGGCGGAGCCGTGACGTGATCTTCAATGAGAACCCCAGAAAAACAACACAGCCGTTAGCTGTTAGCACTCAGAGCTCACAGCTCCTCATATATGTTCAGAAACTAGACAAAAGTTAAACAAGTACAAACCACAGACTGCCTGTGTCATGGTGAATACAGTCGCTGCTTTATTTATGTCTGTATAGGCCGTTGTTGTGAGTGTGGACGGTCGGAGCATATACTGCGTTAGCTTAGCCAATCTCCATTTAGAAAACACACATTTTAAAAGGTTTTTCGCCTGCCGTCTGTCTGCAGACTTGACAAAGCATTAATTCATGGTTTTTACTAACCGGTATCAGTATGTTGTTACTTCGGCATCATTTTGAAACGTGTATTACAATTAAATCACGGTCAAATATGTCCATCTTGTTGTAGTTGTAGCCCCCTTGCCAGCGATGCTCTCTCTAGTTTAGCATACTCAGCCCGACTCAGCCTCGTTGTCTCTGGCCCGAGACCCACGATTTTATGAGGCCAGAAAAACTGTGAATTAGGACCCGCCGGCCGGTACTAGGCCAAGTGGAAACGCAACCAAAGACGGGCCGCTGACGTCACAGCCCTCTTAAACCGTGCTCCGCGCTGTAGTGGAAACGCGCCATTAGACTATGTTCCCCCCCTTCTAAACTTATGAAATGAATGAGAAAAATATGAACAACTCTTCATAGAGCCACATCCACACAGCTTTAAAGTTGTAGGAAGCTGAAGCATTGCATTCGTGCCAGCGCCTAGTTGTAGTTTCTAAGGTATTAGAAAGTTGTTTTTTCTGGAAGGGGTTTAGCATTTGATCAATTCCCTTGGGATGCTATCAAGAACTGTTTTACAATCAATAGTGTGTTTGAGTTTCCAACCCTGCTTCAAAGGTCCATCATACAAGATGGGGGATCTATTGGCAGCTGCTGATAATAACATTCATCATTATGGTTTACTAATTGTTGTCTTTTTGTCCTCTAGGTTGCACTGCCACATCTACAGTAGCGCAGAATGGACAGAGGAAACATGATTGGGCCTCAAGTTTTTTGCAGCCAATATACATTCTCCTACAAACTTGGGATAGGAGGGTGAGTGAACAAGTTATCAATTGGTTGGAACCTACCATTGTTAGACGTACTAAATCCTGCACACTGCTCCTTCAAATGGACAATGTGAACATATGTCGCCATTTTGTAATTTCTGTTATTTTCAGTTGAGAATGTTTCAAAGTAATCTTAAAAAATTAAACTTACTTTTTGTTTATACTGTTTATAAGTAGATGTTTAAATATTAAATGCTGTATTCATTAATGGTTGTATAATTCTACAAATATTTTTATATTTTAAGTTTTAACATTTTTATAGTAATTGTTCCCTACAGAACATTTTGTGCTGTCTTTTTATTGAACGTCTTTGATTGGAAAATGTTAGAAAAAATATGTAAAATAACAGTATTCTACCTGTAGAACTTTAGGTTCTGTATTTACTTTTGTGTTTGATCATAAAAATCTAATAAAAAAAATGTAAAAAACTGTTTTTCTCATCAGAACTTTATTTAAGGTATTTGAATGTAACATTTTAAGACAATGGATTTTGAAAAGAGAGGAAACATCTGTAACACTACAGTGTTTTCCTGTAAAATCTTTAAGGACAATTCCTGTTTATTAATTGCTTTAGCACTTTATTTCAGTGAAAGTATTTTTACTTTAATTTAAGTGTTTTTGTTTGGCAGTTTTCTTTTTTACAGTGTAGCCTATTTGATTTGACCCAACTGGACTCACGGGTGAGATGCTTTTTGTGCATTTTTGCTTGCTGTATGTGGATGACGTGATTAGTCACGTCATCCAATAGTATTTGACAGGAAACCATTGTATGAGCTTCCTCCAGGAAGGACCGGAGCTGGGGACTACAGTTATGCACGTCTATCATTGTAAATTGACAGTAAATTGCTGGCTACTCATCTGCATTACTTTCACAGTACACATTGTACATTCACAGTAAATTACTGGCAACTCTTTTGCATTACTTTCACAGTACACATTGTAAATTCACAGTAAATTACTGGCAACTCCTGCATTGCTTTCACAATAGAAATGTAAAAGTACAGGCCCTTGTTGTAATGCATGTACAACAAAATGATGTAATTCCCCAGTAACATACTGTAATATCACAGTAATTCCGTAGTCATTGAAGCTGTGAAGTTACAGTATACAGTTTTACCTTTACAACAATGTATTGTAATATCATGGGTGTGAAATTACAATACATTGCTGTGAAGACATTCACAGCAATGCATTGTAATATCATGGGTGTGAAATTACAATACAATGCTGTGAAGACATTCACAGCAATGTATTGTAATATCATGGATGTGAAATTACAATACATTGCTGTGAAGACATTCACAGCAATGTATTGTAATATCATGGGTGTGAAATTACAATACATTGCTGTGAAGACATTCACAGCAATGTATTGAATTATCATGGGTGTGAAATTACAATACATTACTGTGAAGACATTCACAGTAAATTGCTGTGAATCTTACTGTGAAAGTCATGCAAAATTTGGCCAGGTATTTATTGTGAATTCACGGTGAATATTTTTACAGTGTGGGTATGGCCCTACAATATATTATTCAAATATAGCATGATAGGTCCACTTTAAGATAAACTCAAGTCTACAAAAATAACAAAACCTAACAAGACTGGAAACATGCCTCTCTTTGCTGAGGCCTGGCACGACCATACGTGGAAACAAACAAGACGAACTGACACAGGACAGGGGAAGACAGGACTATTTAAACATGAGGTGAGTGGGAACAGGTGGAAACAATCAGGGGCGGGGCAGACGCTGACGATGGCGGGAAAACACACAAAGGGAGGAAGTAACAGGGCCTGAAATGAGAGACAAGAGGGAAGTACAAAATAAAACAGGAAATGGAAAACGAGACACGACATGAAACACGGGGACTTAACTAGAGATGAATGACAGACCTGACATGACGTGAATAAACATGAAAACCTGACTAAACATGAAATGACAGACATAATACATAAACATAACTAACACATTTGACGAGACACAACAAAAGGCACTGTTTGGCAAATGCATTATCACTATTCTTAGATAATACACAATATTTTAAAACACTTTGAATACAAACAACCAAATGCATGCAGGAATGGACCCTGTACTGAACTTACAAACACGTGTAAGACATTTTGATAAGCTAGCCGAGTACAGTTAGCTTAACTTGCTTTTTCACTAAGCGGCCTGACATCGGACTGTCAAACTTTGGCTACGGTTACTAGTGATGTTACGTATTGCGCCGAGGCTTCGGAGCGTGTGTCGAGTAATCCCCGAAGCTTTTTGTGAAGCATGTATCGAGGCTTGTATCGTTTTGGGCCAGTGACGTCATCGATGACAAACGAAGCCTCGCTGCCTGTCGATACCACGTGACTGCTTCAGAAAGCGATTCAGATCGGTTGAACCGTTGAACCACAACGCTCATAATACCCATGGATGTATAATAAGAACCATATTACCCCTCCTGTACCCGGGTCCGCTGGTGACACGATGGAATTAAAAGAGCTCAGACCCTCACTTATATAGAGGTCGGAACATGTCATAAGTATAAATAGATACAAGCATAAATAAATGTAGGAACATGAATAAATACAGGAATAAATACGATGGAGTGTTTTCGGGAAGATTCAGCGTGTGTGCTGTGGCTCAGACCGCAGGGTCCCTGGTTCAACGACTGAACAATACGTCTTTTTTGTTGATTATAAAAGCTACAGCTAAATGAGATAATGTAGTTAATAAATGTATTCTTTGATATGGTTTAGCCTTTCTCAGGCTACAACATGGTTACGTTTATGAATATTATTAAGGAATACAAATCCCTCTTTGCAATGTTTACCAGCCTCCTTAGGCTTTTCAATCACAATCATTCAACTGGAATAAAAACAATATTGTTAACATGAAAATATGATTTTATGTTCGTTGTTTAGAGTTATTCTAAGGCTTTACTCATTGGGAACTCGGTATGAGATAGAGCGCACTATTGAGATGTCAAATCTGCCTGTTTTACACACTTTGACCAACAGGGGGGTTTGTGTTCAAATGAAGCCCATGATGAAGCCTCATGAGATGAAGCCTTTTGCGAACCAATTGGCTGGAAAGCTTCAAAGCCTCATAAGGCTTCATCTCGCCATCACTAACGGTTACATAAATTAACTGACAAAATTGTTTGTATTAGTTACTTTCTTTGTCTCTTGAGTTACCATGTCCATTGGGGGAGGTTACTTCCTGGTTCAGCAAAGGGCGTGGCTGAGCGCTGAGGACTCATAAATACCGCAAGGAGCCAATTGGGACAGATTGGGACAAACCACCTACTTCCATGTTAAAGCGGGGATTTGGGTTTTGTCAGTGTCTTTTGTGTTTTCTGTTACTATTAATTATCCCTTGGTTTCAACTTGGTTTGGCCAAGCCACTATATAGGTTCCTTGGTTTTTCATTGTAGCAGGTCAGTTTGTTGAGTTAACACCTGTTAGTTGATGCCATGTTTCTTTGAGGTATTTTCTGTTGACCTCTTTTATAGGCCTAGTTATTCGAAATTATTGATTTATGTTTTCTGTGGACTTTTGGGTAAATAAAAAAGCCTCACTGTTTATTCATCATTAAATTAATTATATATTTTATTCTGTAGATTGTGTACATTACTTTTCACTTTACTGCTTTTTGCACTCCTGGTTAGAAGCTAAACTGCATTTCGTTGTCTCAGTACCTGTAATATGTGCAATAACAATAAAGTTGAATCTAATCTTGAGCAGGAACAAATGTATTTACTTAGTACATATCTGACATTAACGATTAAACACATTTGTGCATTCTTTATAAATGCAAACTGGTCAAGACCACTAACGGAAATAGTTTTGAAAAGTAGTGCTTCTGTCTTTTACATGTAGGATTCAACCCCCCTTGTATTGATTTGTTTTAAAATGAACAGACACTTGAGTCATTCATTTGTAGTGATATAATAATTGTGGGATTTCTATTGCATCCACTTCATCTGCAACGAAGAACGCCAACGCAATTTCCGCCATTGCAAACCGAGTCAAGCCGACTCCGAGCTGTCCGACTTCAGGCGAGCTTTTTGAGACCTCCCCCGGCTGCAATCGGCTATTCTCGTCTACTTTCGAGGCGAGCCGCAGCTCATCTCAACAAGCCTATTTTTTCTGTTGACCGTTTTTGTCCCTATAGTTTGTCGTTTGTTTTTGTTTATTAAATATTGTCAGACTATATTACTTCGGTGTGGACTTTCTCTTTGAAAACGCGCCACAGCCTATAGCCAAGCTTAGCCTCTCGGCGACTCAAACTGGACTGGGAATTGAGCCGCCACAATAATAATAAAAATTATGATTATTACCTTACTTTTGTCTATTTTTATTCCTCTGTGTTGCGTTTTTAAGGTGCAATGCCAAGACACATTCTTTGTATAAATCAGCACCACATTTGTAGTTCTTCCGGTTTGCTAAGACATAGGGTCTTAAAAATATATATCTACTAAGTATATAAAATATCTAGTATAGCCAAACTAGTCATTACACTGCATCAAGATGCATCAAGATGCATAGAGGTGTTGGTTTATTTAAGATATTTTAGATATTTTAGCTATTCTAGAAATGGGGTATTTCGGTTGGTTCTTTATTTTTTGGTTACTGTGATTATCTACAGTACATTGTTGGTTACTGTGAATATCTACAGTACATTGTTGGTTACTGTGATTATCTACAGTACATTGTTGGTTACTGTGATTTTATACAGTTGGGACGTTACTACTGCTATTTCTACAGTAACTCCAGAGTTGTTGTAATTTTTGGTTGGAAACACGGTATACTCTAAAATGGTATACAGTAATTTACTGTGCACAAACACTGTAAATAACTGTGGATTTCACAGCCATTTTTTACAGTGTAGCTACCCATTTGAAAAGCTAGCTAGCTATTGCCAAATTGCTGGCTCTTGTCATTTAAATGTGTATTATTATTCAAACCCAATATGGTTAAACTTGCAGTGTGGACCTGTGTCTAGACTAGAGAGTAATTATAAAAACATTGTTGACATTTTCTTTTTCAAGCCTTTCATACAGCCAGCTCTTCACAGCTCCGAAAATCAGTAACAGTATATTCAAAAGCTTGAAAACAGTTTCTTTGGCAAGTAAATGTTGATGAAAGTGGCAACACTATGCAAAGTAAAAGCATCTATGCTCTAACCAGAAGTACCAACACATAATATGCAATATGAAGCCCCCTAGAGCAAGAAAGCATTAGGTGAATAGATGGCTGAGACAGTTTTGATAGCTTTTTTATATAAACCCATCAGTAAGTGAATACAATAACTAATTACAAAGCCCTTTAACTCTAAATGTTTAAAAATGTAAAAGGTTTTCATCATTAAATGTACAGATGAGTCCTTATTCAACACTACAGAAGATGTGGTGCATTAACATTCCCCTTGATGATGCCACAGTGAACCTAGTCTTTTTTATTTAAAAGTTTAACAAATAATCATTAAAATCTGATATTTACTTAGCGAAACCCTTATTTCACCACATTTGGAAGATTGACCAGAGCATAAAGTCTGAACTAAAGCCTATATTCTGTAAACTGGTTTAATGTCAAGTTAACATTTCTTCTGTAAACAAAATAATTTAAAAAAGGGAAGAGGAAGGAGAAGGAGGCGACTTGGGGTAATTTTCCACAACAGTTGCGGCTGAAACCATTTCAGATAATGAGGCTCAGACAAGTCCAGACTCCTCCCTCGGTATTATGTAACATCTGAACATTACCCGCCTGTGGAAGAATAAGTGCTCATTTACATGAGAGTCAGATTTAATGCTTCTCCATAGTTATGTTATCTTATAGGCCTAGTTATTTGAAATGATTGATTTAAGATGTTTTCTGTGGACTTTTGGGTAAATAAAAAAGCCTCACTGTTTCATCATTAAATTCATTCTATATTTTATTCTGTAGATTGTGTACATTACTTTTCATTTTACTGCTTTTTGCACTCCTGGTTAGAAGCTAAACTGCATTTCGTTGTCTCAGTACCTGTAATATGTGCAATAACAATAAAGTTGAATCTAATCTTGAGCAGGAACAAATGTATTTACTTAGTACATATCTGACATTAACGATTAAACACATTTGTGCATTCTTTATAAATGAAAACTGGTCAAGACCACTGACGGAAGTAGTTTTGAAAAGTAGTGCTTCTGTCTTTTACATGTAGGATTCAACCCCCCTTGGATTGATTTGTTTTAAAATGAACAGACACTTGAGTCATTCATTTGATATAATAATTGTGGGATTTCTATTGCATCCGCTTCATCTGCAACGAAGAACGCCAACGCAATTTCCGCCATTGCAAACCGAGTCAAGCCGACTCCGAGCTGTCCGACTTCAGGCGAGCTTTTTGAGACCTCCCCCGGCTGCAATCGGCTATTCTCGTCTACTTTCGAGGCGAGCCGCAGCTCATCTCAACAAGCCTATTTTTTCTGTTGACCGTTTTTGTCCCTATAGTTTGTCGTTTGTTTTTGTTTATTAAATATTGTCAGACTATATTACTTCGGTGTGGACTTTCTCTTTGAAAACGCGCCACAGCCTATAGCCAAGCTTAGCCTCTCGGCGACTCAAACTGGACTGGGAATTGAGCCGCCACAATAATAATAAAAATTATGATTATTACCTTACTTTTGTCTATTTTTATTCCTCTGTGTAAAGTAAAAGCATATATGCTCTAACCAGAAGTACCAACACGCAATATGAAGCCCCCTAGAGCAAGAAAGCATTAGGTGAATAGATGGCTGAGACAGTTTTGATAGCTTTTTTATATAAACCCATCAGTAAGTGAATACAATAACTAATTACAAAGCCCTTTAACTCTAAATGTTTAAAAATGTAAAAGGTTTTCATCATTAAATGTACAGATGAGTCCTTATTCAACAATACAGAAGATGTGGTGTATTAACATTCCCCTTGATGATGCCACAGTGAACCTAGTCTTTTTTATTTAAAAGTTTAACAAATAATCATTAAAATCTGATATTTACTTAGCGAAACCCTTATTTCACCACATTTGGAAGATTGACCAGAGCATAAAGTCTGAACTAAAGCCTATATTCTGTAAACTGGTTTAATGTCAAGTTAACATTTCTTCTGTAAAAAAAATAATTAAAAAAAGGGAAGAGGAAGGAGAAGGAGGCGATTTGGGGTAATTTTCCACAACAGTTGCGGCTGAAACCATTTCAGATAATGAGGCTCAGACAAGTCCAGACTCCTCCCTCGGTATTATGTAACATCTGAACATTACCCGCCTGTGGAAGAATAAGTGCTCATTTACATGAGAGTCAGATTTAATGCTTCTCCATAGTGATTTTCCAATAACATACATGAAAAGGTTAGTTTATAATGAGTATTTTAAGTTATTTAAACTACAATTTGATTTACTAAAATTAATTTAATATATATTTTTAATTGTAATCTTTAAATGATTATTATTAATCAGTAGACTGACTTTTGTCTTTGAAATGCACAAACTGTTGACCTGCACTTTTCTATCAATGGGAGGAAGTTGAACAGAGATATTTAGCTGAGGAACATGAGGATGTATTTGATTCATTATAACACTCTGGTCTATCTCCTCGGAAAAACTTCCAGCAACAGGCTGACTGAGTTCTGCTTCTTATGCTGCGTTCACACCGGACGCGATGCGATGTTTGGGGGCGGCGTGATTACATGTAAAGTCAATGCAGAGACGCGATTGAGGCGATTGAACGGTGCCGCATTAAACGCGAGAGTTCAATTTTTTCAACTCGAGCGTCAAATTCACGTGACGCGTTCTCGCGGAAGCCAATCAGCGGTGAGGATCTCAGCCGCCGTCACTGACGTTCAACCACACAACATCAGCCGTTAGCTGTTAGCAGTTAGCTATGTAATGATGAAACTCCAGCGTTTAGAGCGATGCGATAGGAGCGATTATGCTGCGTTCACACCGGACGCGATGCGAATATTCGCTTCGCTCTAATCGCTCCTATCGCATCGCTCTAAACGCTCGAGTTTCACCGCGGCTGCCAGCTGTGTTTACTCGCATCATTCAAACAAGACGCGCTGGCTCGGGAGCTACAACTACAACAAAATGAACATATTTTACCGTGATTAAATTGTAATACACGTTTCTAAATGATGCCGAAGTAACAACATACTGATACCGGTTAGTAAAAACCATGAATTAATGCTTGACAAGTCTGCAGACAAGACGGCAGGCAAAACACCTTTTAAAATGCTTGTTTTCTGAATGAAGATCGGGTCGACCAAGCTAAGCTAACGTTGTATATGCTCATTCCACACTCATAACAACAGCCTACAGACATAAATAAACCAGCGACTGTATTCGCCATGACACAGACAGTCTGTGGTTTGTACTTGTTTAACTTTTGTCCAGTTTCTGAACAGATATGAGGAGCTGTGAGCTCTGTGTGCTAACTGCTAACAGCTAACGGCTGATGTTGTGTGGTTGAACGTTAGTGACGGCGGCTGAGATCCTCACCGCTGATTGGCTTCCGCGAGAACGCGTCACGTGAATTTGACACTCGAGTTGAAAAAATTGAACTCTCGCGTTTGACGCGGCACCGTTCAATCGCCTCAATCGCGTGATTCGCGCCGCGTCCACCGCTTCATGCGCGCCGTCGGAGCGAATTCGCGTCCGTCCGCATCTCTGCATTGACTTTACATGTAATCGCGCCGCCCCCAAACATTGCATCGCATCCGGTGTGAACACAGCATTAAAGAGGACATATGTGTGTTCATTTTAGGTTCATATTTGTATTTCATGCTTCTACTGTGACATGTTTACATGCTGTTCAAAAAGCTCTTTATTTTTCTCATACTGCCTATGCTGCAGCACCTCTTTTCACCCTCTGTCTGAAACAAGAGAACAGTCTGCTCGGATTGGTTAGCTGGCCGGCTCTGTTGTGATTGGTCAACCATTTAGAGATGTGTTGAAAATGTCAAGCCCCTAAGCATATCACGTTCAGTACAATGTGTGGAGGCGTTAACCAATAGAAGTGTGATTGTTACATTGTGATGTCACTATGTTGCTGATATAAATAAAAGAGTTCAATGCAGGTGTTTCAGGCAGGGAGGAGTGTGTGGGAGAGATACTCTCTCTGAAGGGAATGTTGGGATTTTAACCTATGCAGACTATTTACATGCTAAAAATATATGTACATATAAATACTGACAGGTTTACAGAAGTTTAAGTAATTCCCAAATGAAACATCTGATTGCATTGTAAATGTGAATGTGTAATGACAAACCATAATTTATAAATTCATATCGTAGAACGGTACAAGCATGCCAAAAAAACAAACTTAACCTCCGTGGAAAATTACATGTAAAACATACTTTAAAACAATATTTTTATTCATATTTAATGGGTATAGTTTGAGGTAGCCTCAGTAAGAGTTTCATTGCAAGTTTTCTGCAGTTGTACGTACGTTATCGTAAAGTTATTGTGACAATCAAGTACGTGAAAAACATGAAACGCTGATCTGATATACCATGTGATAACATTTACTTCCTTATCTGTTTTGATAAGCTAATAATAGAATGAGTAAAACAAGTTCAGTCAGGAAGCTCTAAAAACAAAAAAGAAATAAAGAAGACTTCTGTCAATTCTAGAACATTTTCACAGACACCAATCCTATTTTCCCTTCACCGCGTACCTAACATACCTTTTCTGTTACCTGTCCAAGTGTACGTGGTGCTTACATGGCAACACCGTCAACAGGTCGTACCCAGATGCCCCGGGGTGATAAGGGGACCTCGGTGACTAACATGACATCATCGTAACACATCAACATGTATGTGTGAAGCAAATTATATGAGTTGCTAGGCATTAATCATTAAAATAACAGGTGGAATGTTGTAATGGACTGTTACTCATCAGTGGGTTAAGCTAAAGCTGTAGCAGCTCCAGCTCATTACTTATATAACTGGGAATTATGACCATGAACATTTAAAAAAGTGAAAGTTAATCCACAGAAATCCCTCTGGATAGATGTCTTTGTCCCAAATTTCCTTAAATATCTTGGACAAAAGTGTTGGTTTGGATTCAGTATTTACCATAGACTATATGTATGACATTTTGACACTATGTCACCATATCTTCACTATGAAGTTGAGTTATTTGGACCTCTTTCTGTATCATTCTCAATGATGATCATACTTTTTATTTCTAAATCAGCTCAATGTTTGCATTTAAATATATATTTTGTTGAGTGTTAGCACACCTGTATCAAATATGCATCTGGATGAAGTGTTTGATGCTTATGCAAAGTGTAATATTCAAATAGCAGAAAACCATTTGGTCTATTTAGAGAATTTGGAAAAGCGTTGCCTATGGTAATATTTAGTTGTTTGAATGATTGTATAAACTTGACAAAAAGACATGTTTGATACCTTTCGTTTGTAATTATAGGGCTTTCCCCCAAAAATTCTGAGAACAAGTTTGCAGATGTAATGATTATAAGCTAAATCAGTCTGTAGAAATCTATTACACACAACATCCCAATGTCTAGATGAATACAAAAGATAACCGTAGAAAACATTTAGTGCAGTAAAAAGGCTGGAAACAAGAACTTATTTTCGACATTTTTTTATTTAAATTATCAATCAATAAATAGCAAATATATAAATAACTAAATAAGACATTTAGACAAGACAGTGTCAGTTTCAGCTGGTTTTTCATGACAATAATTAGAATGTAAAACATAAAGTTAGAGTGCAGTAAAGTCCGTGTGTAAATCACACACTTAAGTTCAAGTTTTTTTTAAGTTCAAGTTTGTTGTCAGGGTTCACAGTTCATTCTTTCTTCCAAGTGTTTCTTTTCCAGACTTGTGTCCTCCTCCTCCTCTCTCAGGGGGACTGCTGGCAGGGAGAAGCCGGCGCATGGAGCTGGGTGTCGAGGTAGCTGCTCAGGATCAACTCCTGCTGTGTTTTATTTCCACACACAGGTGGTGGTTTACAGGTAACCCAGTCCAGGGAGGTTTAGTTGTCGCTGCCCAGTCTGTGGTAGACCAGCAGAGCCACCACGTAGCTCTTCCCGGCGCTCTGCTCGAACTGGCTGCTCTCCGTCTCCTGGCCGGGCTTGGGGCATGTGTTCGGGATGATCTGCTCGCTGAATGAGCCGTCGTCCTCACAGCTGCTCGGTGTGGATGACATGAGCTCTGAGCTGGCGCTGAACCCCTGGTAGTCGCTGACAGAGCTGTCCGAGCTGCCCAGCGGCGTGTCGGCGCAGGGCTCCTCGGTGTAGATCTGCCACAGCACCACAAGACACAGGATGACCAGCCAGCGCTTGGCCTGGGATTTCTCCTGTGGTGGAAGGTGCATGCGGACTTTAGCGGGATACATCACCCGGGTGCAGCGCTTCTTCGGTCGGATCGGCACGCAGGAGCGCACGGCGGTGGCCTGAGTCGGTATCCGCTCGAAGGTGAAGACCTCGGGCTCCGTGCTGCGGGTCGCCATCCTGGAGAAGCCATATCTCTCCTGCTGTACAGTCAGGGTCATGCTGTTTGATCGTGAGTACATTTTCTTTGAGTTTTGTGTCGTTTTCTCTCTGTGTGTTACTCTCTCGGTGCTCTCAGAAAGTTGAATATGTCTCACCCAGCGAACAGCTCACACTTTATAGCTACATGTTCAGGTTGTGTTTTTTAGAAACGCCCATAGTAAGAAGGCCACTCCCTGACGGTATTGCTAAAGTGAGAAAAATACGAAATATTTGCATAATGTTGGAGTTTGTGACCGCAGCTGGAATGCTGCGGCACCATGCGCCGAGGAGCCGAATGAATCATCAGGGTTTGGTGAAATAATTACACCAAATCATATGGCCTCATCAAAGAGAGTCATTTCAATTGACAAAAGCGGAAAGCCTATCATATTTTAGTGATTAAGGAGTATGCCTAATGTAAATCACGAATCACTGATTCTTGAGAATTTGGATAACACAGGTTTTACATTTGAAAAAAAAAAGATATTTGTAAAGACATCTAAACGTATATTTTTATAGAACAAGGTCTCAACAAATAATAAAGAGCAAATGTTTCCTATTTATTTAGTCTTGTATAGACGTGGAGCTTTTAAATCATTGTGTCTACACCATAGGTTCACATATATGCTGTTAAATGTTGAATATTCACTTTTATTAATTGTTATAAAGTATTAATTTGATTTGATTGAGTATAATTTGATAATATATCATAAAGTGCCTTAACTCTTTATTGTTGCACATGGTTGAAGCAATATAACCTACACATGATATTCACATGATATTCAGAAGTCATTGAGTGAATCTGCTAGGTTTCAGTTGACTGTAAACACACACCTTTCCTCTGCTGGTAACTTCCCCTTAAACTTCACACTAAGAGATTTTACATGCCCAGTCCTAAACATAACAAGATACCAGAAACAAAACCCAAACATTCCTGAATGTCTTCCTGAATAACCTTCTGTGTTATGTGCACCTGCATGGGGAAGTCAGATGTGTCGATAAGTCTAAATATAGAGAGGATTTAAAATGTGGGGAATTGTTTTTGGCACTTCCTTCCCAGAGATGGACTGACAGATGTCATGCTGACAAAAGACTGGTTTGCCAATTTATAAAAAATGTACACCATTTTTTCTGAATTATAAACATAAGAATATCGCTTCCAATCCCCCCCCCCCCCCCCCCCCCCCCCCAGCACTGTGATTCTCAAGTTTTAGAGTCTTGTGGCACGACCTCTGTGGATTTCAAGAGTGTTCCAACGAGACCAGTGAGTGTATCTTTAAATGACATCATCACATGTTGCATCCAGAAAACTGAAGAAAGTGGAAAAACATTCTCAAGATACGATGGGAAAATCTGGTATTAATCAACATGAGAGATGGTTGGAACATAAAGAATCGGAAAGAATGTCACACTGAATCAAAAAATATGACATATCATGTCTGTGTATTTCCTGTGATTGAGTTATGAGTTTGAGAAGGACTGTGAGTTTCTATGCAAATTGCAGAAGTTGGGATAAGGTTTTAAAGTTGTTTACAGTTAGGAAACCTACCATACAATACGATATGATGTACCTGATTGTTGTGGAAGCGAATTTGTTCCGTCCTGCAGCTTCAAAGAAGATAAGATTCTGTACATATACATATATATATACTGACAAGGGGGATCTAATGCACAAACCCTCATGGCCATTCTAAAGTATCACTGCTAGAGGATTACAATTACTGCCATGTAACACCTTAATGTAACAGTAACTGACGTTAGCACTATAAACACAGAGAAAGATTTCCAAATGATAAGCAGGAATTATTTTAATCATTTCACTGACTCAGTACAGTTTGGCTCATCAATGGTTTCACTGTAAACTGTTCACTCTCAAACCACGCTACGTGACATGACAAAGTGCCGTTCTCTAGAATTTAAACTCTTTTTTTCTTTTATGGTTTTTCACAAGAAAGGAATGACATTATGAGGAAGAAAGAAAAACCGATGTGGCAATGAACATAACCGCAACCTACTGCTGGTATTTCCTCATTGCATAAATCTTTTCTTGGCCTGGTTTAGCCGGAGGGGAATTGTTAGGGTTGATATCAACAGTTATATCAGTGAACACCTGGGTAGCTTAAACTCTGGATGTGCGTTATCATTTTTGACTACAAGGCATTTATTTAAAGCTACTCTCTGCAGATGGTTAAAATATTAAAGTTATCTGAAGTGAAATGTTTTTTGTTTTGAAGAAATACAAATGAGTTAGTGCATTTTAAACTGTCCCAATGCTTTCATAATGACATTTTCTATACATAAAAAATATATATAATTTATTGGAATAATATCACTGATGCTTTAATGTGTTAGCACGTTTTATTTGCATGTTATACAATTTTCTTTAAATCCTTATCTGCATAGTACCAAGTATCTAAGTAAAAAGTAGTGTCAAGAACTATATTTCTCCATATAAATATAATGGATTAAAGTTTATACTTAAAGGTGGGGTAGGTAATTTTGGAGAAACCAGCTCGAGTGCAGCAGGAAAAAATCTGCCACTTCCTTACAGAGCCCCTCCTCCAACACACACGAACGCGCACATGACCAATGAGGGCACAAGATAAGTTTGTGCACAGATGGAAGGCTGACAGGCAGGTAGGCCATCCAGTTATTTTAGCCGGGCCGGCTAAAATGATTGGTCGTGCTTTTTACAGTATTACGGCTTCCACAGATGACATTTTTTTATGGATTTTTTTGTCAAAGCACTTAAGATATTCATTGCTATCGGGATGTTAAGAGCATTCCATGGAATATAACAAAAAGTGTATCTCGAGCCGGTTGCTCAAACTTACCTACCCCACCTTTAAGTAAAGTACTTCAGAATTTCTGTTACTTTTTTTGTATTGACTTTTTTATTATTTTCTACCACTGCCCTTCATATTAAAGTACAATTCCAGTATTTTGCGATCTGATGAATTCCCATTAATGTGACTTTTGTGACTCTATGGGTCAGGCTAACTTTAGACGGACCAGATCAGTTGGAGAGATTTGAACGATCGTGAATTTACGCAGAACAAATAAATAAGGGTTTGTTAAGCATTTCAAATGTCTGCAGTAATGTAGAGGCCTTAATGATTCAGATTGAGACCAGAGAGTGGCCTCTTTCTCCAAAGAGACTGTTTCATAATTTTTGGACTACATGCTCCATGTTGCAGTGTTTCCTAATTTCTCTAATCACTTTCACTCCAACAAAGACTGTTAAAGACTCCTGTTGCGTTCAGATACTGCGTGTTTGAAATACCTGTAGCATTGTTCTGTTTCTTTTGTTTCGATGTGAGCTTCTGCAGAAAGAATCAGAAGCATCTGAGGTTGCAGGAATAACACACACACACACGCACACGCACACACACACGCACACGCACACACACACACACCCTTCAGTGGGAACCTTAAGTTAATGTCTGGGTGGCAGGAGGAGAACGTCACTGCAAGATGTGTCACAAAGATTTTCTCTCAGCATTGCGTGAGATTCCTGACACTGTACATTATGTCCACACACACACACGCACACACACACACACACACACACACACACACACACACACACACACACACACACACACACACACACACACACACACACACACACACACACACACACACACACACACACACACACACACACACACACACACACACACACACTCACCAATGTTGGCAGGCAGTGAGGCGAAAAGTGGACAGAAATATGAGATGACACATAAATGACTTATGACCCCAGATAGCCAATGTTCTGGAATCGGGGTTCATTTGGAATGGCAGATGATATACTCGTACAGTAATGCAGGTTATGTTAATCAGTAAAAAAAATCAGTATACAGCAAAGGGTAAGAAGCTTGTGAAGTCACAGAAAATGTGAAGTGGAACGAAAATCATGAATACTCTTGCAAAGTACATCACAGCGGATTGTGGCATGTTGGAAATGGACCATATAGCCTTAATGAAACATGTCTCTGTCATGGTACCTTAAAATGATGTGGTAATGAAACGGCTCTTTTCACAACTTTAAATCCTAGGAAGCTTGACTCATCACATTTTCTAAAAGAGGTTTTGCATCTGATTGCAAACGGATGCGCTCATTGGCTAAATGAGGATTTATATATTTTGATCCAAACAAAATCACATGACATTCATGTAATATTTGTTTATAGTTGTGTGTCCTTTTTTACTTTAATTGTGGTTATTTGATGATGTGTTCATTGAATCATAATGATACATTCATATGTTCGTTCATATGTTCGTTATATACTCGCTGTTGTGATGTATACACCTCAAAAACGATATATTAAATCTGCAGTTGATCTTGTGTTGTTGTGTTTAAAATATCCTGTAGACGTGGCTCGAGTGAATGCATGACATTTAGTTTTATTATTCTAAAACATGTCCACACAAGTCTGACAGCAGAGAGTGAGAGTCTGAGTGTTTGTGCAGACAACTATGAGTGAAACCGGCCGTGTCAGATAGAAAGATGTTTGTTATGGAATAAAGTTATGGAAACTCCTTTGTAAAAACATGAAAGATATAGATCTTTTAAATGTTTGAACAACTCTGCTGATCTCAGACTCCTGCTTCAGTTTGCAATACTGAAAGTGTCCTGATTTATAATCCAGATTAAAATGAGCTTTAGCTGTTTTAAACTAGCCGTTTTGTTTTTAGCTTGAAACAGCTTAACAGCTTTATATTCATTTGTATTAATTGGGATCACATACAAATGTTGACTCCTGACTGTTAAACCATCCTCATTAAAGAAAAGAAAAAAGAACCAGAAGAAGTCAACAGCGCAAGAGAAGAGAAAAGGTTAAAGCAGAAGAAGACAGACAGGAAGTAAAGGGAACACAGTTTGGCTGCGGCAGTTTTTAATGGAAAACTAAATGTGAACAGACTTGAACAGTTATAGAAAACCCCGATCAATGCTGCCGTCATGTATGTAATGTTGCACATCAGGATCCTTTTTCTCAATAATGAACGTCTTGCTGCATATTTCCCCTTAAAAGCTCACTTAATTTAAAGGACAAAGTGGAGAAGAGGGTACAATACAGGGCACGGAAACTGTAAAAATCATTCCAACTTCCAGCTCAGGCACTCCGATATGAAAAGGTTTTCGCTGTCTGACGGTAGACTCAAGAGAGACTCCATTCATAATACAACATCAACCTTCAAGTCTGTAAAGATCCTCCTTTTTTATGCCGATAATCTCCCTTTTGTGCGTGTGTGCACAGACAGACTCACTCCCCTGTCTGCTGTCTGGTATTTCACTTGGTTTACACTCTGATGCAACACGGTCAGGTATTTTCCATTTCCACTTTTACTGTAAAAGATGAATTGACTTCCAGCAGAGTTATTTTAAGCTGAGTCATGATTTTAATGCCGTCCACATGTGTTTAACGTGGCTCTGTTTTCTTTCCTGATCCTTTAGTCCACCAGGCTCATGGATGGTTTCCCACACACATGCACACAAACACACCCACACACACACACTCACTCTGACTGGTCGCTTTCACTGATCAGGCGGCTTTCAGGTCATCATGGTGACAATGTGAAGTGGGTCACTGTGCACTAATTCTATTCAAATAAACTTTTGATTGGCTCGTTGCAATGTGAACGGAACTACGTGCCGAAAAGCAGGCGACAACCGGCTGTGGGGGCCCGGGCTTGGGGGCTTCATGATCACACAGACCCCTGTTTCACTACACACAAAGTACCTTTCCGAAAACCAAGTCACATGTTTGTGTCTGGATGGCGTGTCGCTGTAATTCAAAACATTTGTGTTGACTCATGCCGTTGTTGATTTCTGCCTCATCCGCGATGATCTGATTAACAACCAAGTCAAACTTTACTAAGGAAAGTTTCATTTCTATATTTGTTATCAAAGAAGGTTTGAGTGAAATTTAAGTAGAAAGTCCAGAACTTAAAGGGTTAAAAACGTTTTATATATACGACAATCAGAATCAGAATTCCTTTATTAGTCCCGCAGCGGGGATATTTACGGTGTTACTGCACAAGTGGCAAAGCAGGTAAGAAAAGGCATGCAATAATAAAGAATAAGCTACGTATTAGATATAGAGAAGATCCTACTATTATTTATTTTTATCACATGGCTTAGTTGAATACTCGATTCTGATTAGTCAATTTGGACATTCAGCGGTCTGCTGTTTTTTGATAGCATATGATTGCTTAAGACGATCTTATCAAGGGACTATGTACAGACATATTAATCTGCAAAAAGACGTCCGGTCAATCTAAAAAACATTACTCAGAAAACACTGCGTAATACTGTACCTTTGGAATATTCATTTTGATGTTTGTGGAGTGCACAAACATTCAGAGTCATGATGGCTGTTTAAATCCCTCTGCTTGGAGTCTAGTGGAGCTTCTTCTTTTACAGTATCACAAAATCACAAACTTTGACTGTTAATCACAACTTTTTAAAGAATTTTCCACTGCATTCTTCTATGGATTTTTTTATGTGCATGCTTGGTAGGTCATACTGATGAAGAGCGTGTGGTTTATTTAAAAGCTTCAAAAAAGTGAAAACTTGACGAAATTATTCATGATTGCTGGGGTCAAAAGGGTCAACATCGGGTCAAAATCAGAAATCACATCTTTCGGTTGTCTCTTGTTAGTTGTCCAGTTACATTACAAAATAATTCATTCATTCATCATTTTTTGCATTTTAAGCCTGACTTGTTTGGTGAAAACGTTGGGATGTGAAGTAATCATTTTTTGTGGCGTTGAACAAAGTTTGCAGCAGAGTACAGTATGTTGCTTTTAACTCTTAGAATATTTAACAAATAGTACGGTGTCCTTGGGTGTCATGAATGGCGCCTTAAATAAAACGTATTATTAATATTATGACATTTCATATAATTTCTATCATTAAAAGAAAACTTCCATTAGAATGGAATGTATGTACAAATTCCAAACCAAACTGGCTAGTTATTGTTTCAATGGAGCTCTGACCTTCCATGAAAACCTTTGAAAAACCCTCTAATCAAACCTTAAGTGTGTTTTGTGCAAGCGACAGTGTGTCTGTTTTAGAGCTTGTGTCCATTAACATGTTAAATCTAGACAGCACACATGGTTCTGGCGTCTCGCCTCCTCTTTGGTTCCAGAGCAGGAATTTTCCATCTGGATCGGATTCGACCAGCAGGTTTGAGAAGGGGGAGGGGCCGGGGGTAAACTCTTGGCAAATCCCAGCAGTGTCTGGTTTGAGGAGAGCTGAGGTTTTGTATGAACCGTCCAGAAACGTGTTGCTTTTCACAGCTAACCCCGACCTCTGCAATCTAAACAGAGGACTTCCTGCCTCTGAGTAACTCCCGACTGAACGTCAGCAGCACGCTCGCCTCAGATTGGAAAACACACATGGGGTGATCTTTCATCATGCTGCTGCTGTGTCACTGTTTCTTTCCCCCCTTCCTGTAAACTCTGGGCAGCCGGAAAATCCAAGGGGCCACTGAGTTGAAGGTTGACCGATTGATCATCTGCTCTGACCAAAATATTCCTGTTGTGAAATGAAACATACTCTCAAATGTTGACATAGGTGCTTCATTCATACAAGCATTAGTCAGGACCTTACTGACGGTGAAGTGACTTGCATTCTTGGAAAATTTGAGCTCTGAAATGTAATTTAGAGATTACTTTTACATTTAGTTTAAAAATGGTCTCTAAGCGGTTGACCAATCACAACAGAGCCGGACAGCTAACCAATCATAGCAGACTGGGCTCTGGTTTCAGACAGAGGGTGAAAAGAGGTGCTGCAGCACAGGTAGTATGAGAAAAATAAAGAGCTTTTTGAACATTAGAGCATGGAGACATGTCACAGTAGAGACACTACATACTAATATAAAATCTGACAATTATCAAAATAGGGCCCCTTTAATGTGCTATAGAGTTCAATACTTACAGTAACAATAGATTTTCTGAAAAGTATAATAAGTAAAACAAAAAAGTCACGGATATTTAACATTTATAAAACGTATTTCATTGTATCATGCCCTGTAGACAGAGAGATTTAATCCATCTATAGAGATCTGCTTTTAACAGTAACAAAATGGTGGTACTGGTCTGTGTGTGTGTGTGTGTGTGTGTGTGTGTGTGTGTGTGTGTGTGTGTGTGTGTGTGTGTGTGTGTGTGTGTGTGTGTGTGTGTGTGTGTGTGTGTGTGTGTGTGTGTGTGTGTGTGTGTGTGTGTGTGTGTGTGTGTGAATTCAGATGCTTCTGATTCTTTCTGCAGAAGCTCACATCGAAACAAAGAAACAGTACAATGCTACAGGTATTTCAAACACGCAGTATCTGAACGCAACAAGTTTCCATGCTGGGGCTGAAAGTAATTACAGAATATGACGAAACCTTATTGTTATCACTTTAAAGTGAATACATTTTCTCTGTCTACACTATTAAGTATGCCAAACAAATATTTAGAATTACCAAATGCATGGTATTTTAAATGCACTATGCCAAAAATACCAGGATGTACCTAGTCAAATGGTGCTAGCTAGCATGCACTTTTGGAGGCACAATCCACTGTATAGCAGCGGATCTTTGAGCAAGAGGGTCAATGTTATGATAAAGTAATACAAGTGCAGGCAACAGTATGTACTTTGCAAGGGCAGTTAAGTATACTTTGAGTATGTGATTTAGCTCGCAGTGCATGTGTTTTGAAGCAGTTTTGATCCTTTGTGAAATCACTTTTGAATATTCAAAAATGAGGCGCAACAATTGTTGAATCAGAGGTGCATGGGCGGAAATATCACACCTGAGATTACATAATACCTGCAAGCTTCCAACTGCTCTTCTGCTTAAACTCTCTGCTCTGCAATGAACCTGAATGGTAGCACAGGAATGTCTCCTTCCATGTGCAGGTTTCTTAAATGTGCTATTTTACAAACACTTTGTTGGTGTGCTGCAGAGACAGCCAGCTGATTGAAAACTGGCAGTTTTCCGTGCAACGAATGTAGAAGTTTCCAGATGGTGACATAACGCAAACTGTTGGATCATCTTCACACAGGTTGTAATGACTTGCAGAGGTTTAAGTTTCCTGTGGTTAAAAGTAGGAAAGTCACACAAAGATTAACTGAACTAGTTTGACCTGATTATTGAGTCTTTTGTTAGTTTCCACAAGACATTACACTGATGTGATTTATCAACTTTCCAGGCTTTTCAAATCCATCTTGACTGCAGATCTCACAACAGATATCTGTCTAGCTCAAAAAGTTTAACAGTATCTGTTCGACTGGTCTTAAACTTTTAACACACTCTAACCCGGCTTCATCCACAGTCATGTCTGACCACTTGGCAATAACTGAGACACAATACATGTTATGAACATGAACCAACATGTTAAAATCACATGAAGATATTTATTAATGCAGTAACTGAGACACACTACATGTTATGAACATGAACCAACATGTTAAAATCACATGAAGATATTTGTTAATGCAGATATCAAGGCAGTTCAATAAATGGAAGGGGTGACATCTGTTAACACTAGGCTGATGTGTGGTTGATAGAACAGGTGCCAAATTGTTTGAATGGACAATGTTAATGTGAAGTGACTTTAATGTATGCATTAACCTTTAAATGGGCAATTTATTAATATTTTGGGAAATTAATTGATTGCTGTTTTCTACATTGCACCCGTATTACACTGTTATTACATCCATGTTACACTGTTATTAGACCCATATTACAACTATGTAACACCAATATTACACATTAATACACCCCTATTACACCCATGTTACACTATTATTACACATTTATTACACCTTTAATAGACCCATATTGCACTCATGTAACACCAATAATACATGTAACATAAATAAGACACTCATATTATATCGTAATTACATTGTTATTACATTCACTTTACAAATGGACAAAGTCTGTCAAATGACTATCCCCAAGGATACAAAAAACATGTAAGTGTTAAATACTGTTAGGCTCCAGAGTTGTTTCCAAAGACACTGTTAAAAGGATTATGAAAATATTGGGGCTAAGAAATGTTCATGACTTTGCAAAAATGGCAGAAATTAAAGTTCTTTCTGCCGGAAAGAGATGAACTGGAGTTTTAGTCACTCTCAGATAGACATTCTGAAACTTAATATCTAATGCTGACGATGCACATAAACACTCTTGCACACATTCCTGCAAGGCAATAAAAAACGCCTTTCGTTTTTTATTTTCCTGCAGACATGTCCTCATGCACTCTAATACAAATTGTGAGGTTATGAATTGCCAGGCAACAAAACAGGCCCTGAAGACTTGGAAAATATGGTTTTCATCTTGTAGCACAAGATAAAGCTTGTTTGCATAAGATTACCTTTATCTTTTAAAAACCTCAGAGACTCCATAATGTATCATTCTGTAGGAGTACATACTCCACATACATACTGCTGGTAATACTTATGTACTTTTACATGTAATAAAGTGCTTTGGCACTGTGGTATTTCACTTTTTTTTAACAGTTTCACACAGTTTCAGGTAATATTTTTGCAACATTTGACAAATCAGCTTGAACAAATCCCCTGACCTTTTCAGTGAGAGTTTATGTGAAGCGCCGTGGGAACAACAGTGACACAAACACACACCTGTACACACCTGCGGTGAGAATGTGCAATTTTTTTTCTGCCAACACATACACACACCCATTTAAGCCGCCCTGATAGAAACTGAATGCTCTTCAAACTATCACAGACATTACGTCTTCTTCTACTTCCTCATTGGAAATGTTTCAACTTTAGTCACTTTGGGACTCATGGTACGATGACAGGATTTATGACAACGTGTGTTTATGTCTCTATATATGGCTCCTTTCAGGGATCCTCTGAAGTCATCACCTCGTGCTGGATGTTTACAGTGAGGCTGGATGACATCAGCATTCTACAATACACAACTAAACCCTCAAAGAAATGGGATTAGATTAGGATGTATTTGTTTGTCTACATCACAATCACTATGTATTGTTGCCTTGTATTATCTACAGCTAGTGACTTATTTTAAAAAGCCAAATATCCATTTAAAAAAAGCAACATTTGAATTTGTATTTTGTGTCTCTACTGTGACATGTTTACATACTTTAATGTTCAAAAAGCTCTTTATTTTTCTCATACTGCCTGTGCTGCAGCACCTCTTTTCACCCTCTGTCTGAAACCAGAGCCCAGTCTGCTCTGACTGCTCTGAATGACGTCACCAACACTCGCTTGTGATAAATAAGCGGCTTTATTAACACATTTGTAGTATTTAGCTGGCAGGCTTAAGTCTGTTTAATATCTGATCTGAAAGATTTGAATGCTTGCGTTCTTATTAGTGTTGGGGGTAACACGCTTTAAAGTAATGCGTTACTGTCAGGTGACATTTGGGAGGACAGAAAATAAATCAAATGGATGAGGAGACCGAGAAAAAATACATCGTGGAGGAAATGTTGCTTGTTTCGACGGTGGAATCGCCATCGTTCTGAAACATATTGAGCAAGATACAGGTAACGGGCCGGCGGCGGCTATCAAACAGGAACACTTTTTGAACCAGTGTCATGTCACGATAAGAATCAGAAAACCTTTATTCGTCCCACAGAGGGGAGATTTACATTGTTACAGATGGAAACTGAGCTAAAGAAAACAACCCTGATGTTCAAATTAAGTGCAGAAAACAGATGTCTGGGTTCAGTATTGTCATTATAAGTTTAAGGATTTGTGCTGATCTGGGTATAGTAATAGTTATCTTTCAGGTAATTTTACAGAGTAGTCCAAACGTAATGTAATGTGTAGAGTAACTAAGTAACTTTCAGCAGTGATACATTTAGTAAAGTAACGCACTTTTTAAAAGTAACTAGTAATGTGTAATACATTAGTTTTTTTGAGTTACCTATCTATGTCATTTCAATGTTGCAAAGCATGTGGGAAAGAAGCTTATGACATTAACAGTGAAATTGACAGCTGTGGTACACAGAAATGGCAATGACAACTACGAGGCTCTGCATAAGGTTGTGGGTAATCGAAACTAAAAGAAACCTTTAGATTCAGTAGTCACTCTTGCATTCCCCACAGCAGCTAGAAAATCACCACCTCAGCCGGTCTGCGCTGGTTTCTGTTTGCAATCTGAAGCACAATGCAATACATTGTAGACAGTTGAAACAGACATATTTCGCGGCAGAGGTTTCCTTTTAGAGTGATTGCTTCAGCAGCCGAGCCAATCCTGTGACGGGACTGTTCTCTGATTGGCTGCTGTCAACTGTCCGTCCGTCATCACACTGTCTTCTCTGCTGTGACGAGATGTTTGGGTTGATTCTAATGAACAACACGGTGAGCTCAGATTCACAGCTTTATATGACTGAACAGACAGAAATATGACATATCCACAATGACATCACTTTGACTAGAGGCAGATTGTATTGATCTCTTATGTCTCTTTAATATATGTGTTTATAAAGGATATACAGTTCTTCTTGTTACGTGAAATAAATCATGAATGCAGATTTTTAGATATATGATGATTTATTATGTAATAATTTATAAAGATGGATAAATAGATTTATTACATTTTTGTGGACAGCTCTTCAGGTTGCTTCTTTCCATCTCTTTATGATTTTCAGTTGTTTATATCATTTAAAATTTCATTTTTATTATGCAGATGCTAGTTGCACCCGGGTGACTATAGTGAACAATGCTAGTGCACCGGTGTGTATATAGCTAAGCTAGCTAAGCTAACTTTGACTTGATTCTTCAGGTTTTACATTAATACCTGACACTAACAGAAGTAATGTCAGCTCTACACTTATTTTTCTTAATTTGTAACATTCCTGATTTTCTGTATACAATATATAAGCCTTAATTATGTTAAGAATTATAAGTATCTAATTAATTATAACATATAGATAAGTTATTGGATTTGCTATATTGTGAAAAAAAATGTATTTTATTCATACCTAAATCAATGTCTTAAATAAACATTAATTATCTTTTTCGATTTCAATATTTCATACTTTAATTAGGTTTTCTGTGTTGCAGTGACATTGTACATCCTTTAATTTAATGTTATCTATTGTGTTTTAGTATTTTCCTAGCTCTTATCTTGTTTCTTTGATGATACATGCATTTCAATGAAGAATAAGTATTTTTAAAAGTAGTATTTTATATGACTACACATGATATAAACAGTATTTTAAAGGCATTGAAACCACATCAGTCTAGTCAGCTGGTACTGCACACACATTCACATATTGAGACATGTACAGACACACACACTTTCTCACACAGTGATACCAGCCAGTTCAAGATTCACCCTGACAGTTTGAGATTTGTTTGCTCTCACAGCCCGCCCCCACTGACTGAGGGATAACCTCGGCCCTCTGAGTCACTGTCAAAAATAAACACAACCTCCCACACACACACACACACACACACACACACACACACACACACACACACACACACACACACACACACACACACACACACACACACACACACACACACACACACACACACACACACACACACACACACACACACGGACTACCCAGGAAACATCAGACTGTTGCTTGGTTTATGAAGAAGTTGGTGCTGTTGGGTTTCAAAAAGCAGGTTGAACCAAAAACTGATCATTATTTGAATTTGCAGAGTTTACATTGCAAACCTACGGTGGCCGGCAGGTGCAAACGCGGAACAACGGCCAAAAACGCATACATAAGCAGGAAACACCTGCAAATAATTAAATGAAAAACAAACAAACCCTGAAAACAAATACAACAAAAAAACGCTGCATTTACAGAAATGATGCAAACTAAATACAACACACAAACCCCGAAAACAAACGCTGCGAACACAAAAACAATATGCAAAGTCAAAAACACATACAAACCCCAAAACACATGCAAACCCAAAAACACACAGTGCTCCAGGCCTCTAGGGGGCGCGTTACGTGGAACAGATTGATGTCTGACCAGACATAGAGAGAACGAACGAGAGTGATGGAAATTGAAGCCGGAGGAAACAAAGTTGATCGAAGTGGACAAAGTAAGAAGGTACGTTTTGTTTTGTTTTTATTCAAAGAGCGTCATATTTACCCAGCTAGCGTTAGCTTGTTTGGTAAAAGAGCTTACAAGTCAAGAGACAGCATTGTGCACCTAAATGTAACTCTTGACATCATATAGATATATTATAGGTGCAGAGAGAAGTTGGTTTATTGTGCCCAAATGTAAATCCTAATGTGAGAGTTAAAGGACGGTCAACAATATAATGTACCTTGGTCAGTTTGGATTTATCGTGGCATTTATTCTTAATTGAAGTGAATTTATTTTATTTCAGTCAGTCATTTGTGTGTATGCAGGTGTGGGACATTCCAAATGTTCCAAAAGTGAGCACTCCCAGAATGGACAACAGTTTGCCTGGGTAAAATAAAACATTGTCAACATATTATGTTGTGTCACAAGAAGCAGAATGTTTTAACTGTAGTTTGAATATATTTTGTGTTTACCTTTATCAGACCTCTCAGGCACCCACAACCAGCGTCTGATCGGGTGAGACTAATTAAAAATGTAATTATACCATGTAGGTTTGAATTTGTGAACATGAAATCAATAAATACCTTTGTGTGCTAATGACACTGTCATTAGATCAACTGCACTTATTTCCTGGGATAGGATGGAGCACCAACCCCAGTCCAGGAAGAGGTCCAGTCTGCCCCGGGTCAGAACAACTTCTATAAGTAAACGATGTTGACAGTTGCATCGTGACACAGTTGTTTGGTGTGTATCTTTATTTTTACCTTTGTTTGTTTGTATAGCCTCCAATCACAGTGGGTAACATTGCCAGGAAGCAGAACAATTATACTTTTATACATTTCCAAATGACACCCACAACATCTTACATCTTAGTGAAGACGATACAAAAAACACCCACAAATATGTTTCAAAGATCAGATATTGTTTCTTGCATCCATTTCAAATGTTTACAAGGATTGTGCAGGAGTAGGACAAAAGTGCTGTTGTCAGTTTAGAACCCAATGTATTAAAAAAAAAACAGGAAGAGGATCGACATCCTTTTGTAAATATGACTGTCATGCATATATTATGTATTTGAAAGTAATTATTCAACTGTCTTCTCACTGCAGCAACTACACAAATGTTTATGCACCTATCATTATTGATAGCCAGTCTGAGCCAGAAGACAAAATGGAGCAAACTGCAGAGGAAAGGTATTAATTGTTACTATTACCACTTCATTTTTCTATTCTATACTGTAAATCTTATTACTAGCTTCATCATTTAATATTACAATACATCACTTTGTCTTTCCCAGCACAGAATACAATGCAAGCGCCACTGAAACGGGAGAGGAAGAAGACGGGTATAGTTGGAACTGGCCCAGTGAGTTCTAACGTACAAGTTGTGATCACAAAGATGGTGAGTGCGTTTGCCACTAAGTGTGCCACTCAACTGGAAGCTAACATGCTAACTGAGTATCTGAGAGAGAAACTTGGCCGAGCAGTTACTTGTCGGAAGATTGAGTCGGCACAGAGTAGGTTCAGCTCATTTCACATCACTGCCGAATGCAAGGAAGTGGCAGAAATGTATGACCCAGAGCTGTGGCCAGCTGGCACCTATGTCCGACGCTATTATGAGCCAAGACGGCCTGCTAGTGGGTCACTTGCGGGTGATAGCACTGCTACAAACAATGTGGTCGCTCCTGTACACGTGTACGGGAATCATGCATCTGCTGATGTAAATGACTGTAGTACATACATAATAGGATGCGGGTGGTGTCATATAACACGCGTGGCCTACGTGTGGGGCACAGTGCTGGGGATATAAGCGAGGCGGCTGGTTGTTGATAAACTGTTGGAGGAATGTGATATTCTGTGCTTACAAGAGACATGGTTACCCAAGCAAGATCTGGAAAGGCTGAATACACTACATGCTAATTTTCATGGAGTTGGAGAGTCAACTACTGATCTCCGTGATAAAATAGCCCATGGTAGGATACCGGGTGGTGTGGCGATTCTCTGGAACAGTAAATATGATCCTTTGGTTACAGTGGTAAGATTGGACGTCGACTGGGCCATTGGTATAGAGATCAAGTATGAAAATAGGTCATTTATTATCGTAAATATTTACACACCTTATGAATCATATGAAGATGAATATCGCAATAGAATGGCATTTGTTAATGCATTCATTAAGGATAATGCCACAACCTGTGTGTATGTAGTGGGTGACTTGAATGCTGACATTTCGGATGATGTCTCTGTTTGGCAAATGTTTACTGCATTTTTGTAATGATAATAATATCATACTGTCAAGTAAATCACTACTACCTGAGAAAAGCTTTACATATATTAGTGAAGCATGGCATACTGTGTCATGGCTAGATCACTGTATATGCACAGCTGATGCACACGCTTCTCAGGACAACATTGACATCTGTTATGAGTTGGCCACTACAGATTATATTCCTTTTGTATTGACCCTAAATGTTGAAAATATTCCGGTGCTATCTGTTGATGACAATAAAACACACACAGGGAGGCTGGATTGGTCAAAGTTAAGTGAGAAGGATATGAATCACTTTACCTCACTCACTGACTAATCATTAGACTTGGTTGTAATTCCAAGAGAAGCAATGCTGTAGTGACACCAACTGTAAAAATGAGCAACATGGTAGAGATCTATGTTTTACATATGATCTTATTATTGATGTGTTAAATGCCTCAAGTAAGGGTTTTTACAACAGTAAGAAAAAGGAGCATGGTATAAAACCTGGATGGAATGAACATGTGACTGAGCTACACACTGCTGCTAGAGATGCTTTTAAATTGTGGGCAGAATCAGGAAGGCCGAGACTGAAAATGAGGACACAATGAGGGCTGACTCACTTGCCAGAAAGCTGCGCAACAATAGTTGCTATGATTTCTGGAAAGAGGCCAAAGTCATAAACAGCTGTAAGACTCCCTTACCGTCTTCCAGTGTGTGGGTCAGGCAACATCGCAGAACTGTGGCGACAACACTATCATGAGTTGTTCAACTGTGTTAAGAGTGATGCATTTGTGGTTGAAAAGGTTGACGCCACTGAAAACGTTACAGTTAGATCAGAGGAAGTCTACAACACTATAATGAATCTAGAAAATAACAAAGCTTGTGGCCCGGATGTCATCTCAGCTGAACACTTCAAATATGCCAGTCTTAAGCTTGCTCCTCTTCTTGCTCTGTGTCTTACTGGTTTACTTAATCATGGTGTCTTACCAGTTTCCATGTTATCTGTGCTACTTGTGCCAGTCATCAAGGATAAAGCTGGGGAGATTAATGGCATTGATAATTACAGACCCATTGCTTATAGCATTCTCTCCAAAGTGTTGGAGAGAATTCTGTTGGATAGGCTGGAAAGGTATATTACCACAGCTGACAACCAGTTTGGTTTTAAAAGAAAACACGGCACAGATATGTGTATTTTTGCTTTAAAAGACATTATAGCAAAATATAGAAGCCATAATTCCACCATGTTTCTGTGTTTTATTGATGCTTCCAGGGCATTTGATAGACTGAATCATTTCAAATTATTTGACAAAATGTGCCAGAGAGGGGTACCCAAGTACATAATAAGGATCTTAGCCGTCTGGTATGCACATCAGACTATGCAGGTGAAGTGGGGGCAATACTGTGTCTGAACATTTGTATGTTGGTAATGGGGTCAAGCAAGGTGGGATTTGATCTCCTTTGTTGTTCAATCTGTACATGGAGGATCTGTCTAGGAAACTGAACCTGTGTAAAACTGGCTGTGTCATCGGTGCTACTGTTGTCAACCACCTTATGTATGCAGATGATTTAATCATCTTTTCCCCGTACAGTGCAGGCTTACAACAGCTTCTGAGGATTTGTTCCCAGTATGGCATTGATTTTAATATTAAGTATAACGCCAAGAAGAGTAGCATCATGATTGAGGATAAAAAGGCTGTATTTCCTAATTGTATTCTCAGTAGCAACATTCTTCTTGTGTGCAATGAGATGAAGTACCTTGGTCATTATATCTCTGATGATCTCTCAGATGACAAAGACATCCATAGACAACGCTGCAAACTGTGCTCTGTAGATGTCAAGGTATCACTTTTTAAAGCTTTCTGTACACCATTGTACACGGCTCACCTGTAGAGTAACTACAAGGCTAGAAGCATGCAAAAACTAAAAGTTGCATACAATGATGCTTTACGGTTGCTGGTGAGGGTACCAAGATGGCACAGTGCCAGCCAGCTGTTTGTTAACTTGGGGGTACCTACCTGTCAAGCCCTTTTAAGAAATGTAATCTACAAATTCATGTTTCGCCTAGAAGAATCTGACAATCATGTTATCTCGATTTTAATTAACCCTGTGAAGAGTTCTACTTGGTTCTCTTCCATAATTTGGAGACATTGGCGCAATAGCCTCCACAGACAGTGAGGCTGTGTGTGGCTAGCTGTAACTGGACTGATTTTATGTTTTTTATCTGTTTGTTTTTTTGTTTTTTGTTTAGCTTTTTAATCTCATTTATTGATGTGTATCTTGTATGTCATTTTGTATGTGATATGGACCTTGAGTCTGAAATAAAGATTGAATTGAATACCTGACTGCGGAGGACATTGATGCAGAACTCTCTGCAAAAATAACAAATACATCTTGCAGCAGGTTCAATATTAATAGAGCCAATGTGTGAGATGGAGCAATCCGCGGCTTCAAAGGTGCCTCATTCGACCCCTCTCATGAGATGTCAGTTAAGTTCACTGAGGATGAGGGACAAACTGAGGATGGAGTGGACACTTGTGGTCCCAAGCGTGAGTTCCTGACCCTCCTTATGGAATGCCTGAGAATGCGAAGAAACTGTCATAGCAACTGTGTGTGCCCCATGGCGGTGTGACTTTCCCAGCCGCTCACTGTCTCAAAATCTGATTCTAAATGTATAATTTTCTCTATAAAGATAGAACTAATACACAATTATTCATGTATAATATAAGCTGTTTTGTGTATTTAATTATGCATTGGTCTACAATTTAATGATGGCTTCTACATATTTCACATAAACAGACAATTGCCCCTTTCACACCGGCGCTTTTCCAGCTCCTGCTGGGAGCTAGAGCCTGAAAAGCGCCGGTTTTTCCTGTTCACACCGCAGCGGCGGCGCGTCATAGCTCCGGAATGCGGTTCACTTCCAGCTCCAAAAAGTTGTCGGTCCAGAGGCAAGAGCTTTGGAGCTATGACGCGGCGTCGCTTACGTCGAGGCGTGCAGGAAACCTTACTTTGACCATCCGTTCGCTGTTATTGATCATTGTGGAGAGCAGGCAGACGTTTTGTTTGTTATTATAGCAGCTATCGGATGGAATCAATACATGGGCTGCACAGGTTGTCATGTCCGACTATCACAAGTAGAATCATAATGAAAAATACGCCGGTAAAATGTGCCTGTAGAAAACGGCTTAGCATGTAGTCAGTTTAGCTTCGGTTGCTATGCTAACATCACCCATGTTATACCAGAGAAACTTTCATAACAGCGTTGTGATGCCAAACAGCGTCAATTCAGACTGACACACATTCACTTAAGGGGAACTGGGGATATGTATCAGCTGCTTGTGTGACAGTCAAGACAGTGAATACTTTAGAGCCGTGTGAGCTAACCCGGAGCTAACGGGAGAATAAACTCCCGTGGAAGAGCGGCCAGCACTGCAGCGGTCGGTAAATGCCGCTGAAACACATTAATAAACAATGAACCACGGCACTCTGGAGAAAAGTATAAGGTTGGAGAAGTCGTTATTTAATTTAATCTGGCTTCGTATGATTAAAAGCAACACGATCGTCGACCCGACGCAGTCCCCGGCCCGTTGTTGTTGTGGGAGAAAATCTCTCGGCAGCTCTGGGCGGTGTGAACAGAGCGGGAGCTGAAAAGGGAAACCGGAGCTGAACCAGAAAAGCTCTCGCTAGGAGCTAGAAAGGGAAAAGCGCTGGTGTGAAAGCCGCAAATGAGTCCTTCATGCTGATAACTAGTGTATGCATCTGCCAATTAGTATTCTAAACAGAGTAGTGTGTTGAATCCTTATTTCTTGCATTTGAAACAGATACAATACATACAAAAGTGAACTTACTGTTGTGTTCAACTTCTGCCAAAAACTGTACAGAACACTTGAACTGTCCCCAGATGTTGGCCACAGAAAGGACACAACATGGCAGCCTGAAAAGACATACATTGATGTAGTAAATCCATTTAATCAAGTCAATCAAAAACACACAGTCTAAATAGTGGTTAGCTAAATAAATAGAAAGATGCATCATGTTTACCGTTGAATCTGTGTTTTGTCTCTCTCTCTCTCCTTGAATGTCTTCTCTATATTTGTTCTTGAGCATGTCTAATGCACACTACTCTCCTGTCATTACTTTGTCCCTCTTCACATTTTATCACTTCTCCACCGACCATAGTTACTTATAGTATTGCTAAAGCTCTGTATAGTTGCAACATCTATACGCAAATACATACATATAAACAAACTGCTAAGAATGTCTCTCTCTCTCTCTTCAAATGTTTCCGCGGTACTCACTATGGCCCGTGTTATTTACCTGCACTCCATTCGTCATCTCTTTTAACAATGTTCTTCCCTCACTTTATCTTCTCTTCAGGTGAAGCTCTCCTCTCCTCAGCTGGTGTAGTAGTTACTGTAGGCACGCTAATTAGTGATGTGTCGGTCGCGAACGAGCCGGCTCAAAGAGCCGGCTCTTTTAAGTGAACGACGGGAGCCGGCTCGCGCCCGCGAACGAGCCGTTTTTTTTTGTTATTTTGTTGTTGTTAAGTAATACAAGACAGAATGATATGATGATCTCCGCGCTACAGCTGCTCCGTGCATGCATGCAGTGACATGTAATATCCAAGGATTAGAGACTGTTGGATGCTGCTGTTTTGAGCATTGCAATACATTTATTTTTATTATGTTTTTTTATGATTAGAGACGGTTGGATGCTGCTGTACTGAGCATTGCAATATATTTATTTTCACTATGTTATTTATTTATGATTATCCTTGGGCTCGGCAAAGATTTGATGTCAGCTGTTGCTGTCTTTTTTTCTATAGTTAATACTGAAATAGAGCCCTGCTGTTTAGTCAGGGCCTTTTCTTTAAATATAATTTTAAAATGTCGATAGAGTAGCCCATTTTTTAAAATGTCTATGCTTAAGTTTTTATCTCAATCTCAATCTTTATTTATTTATATAGCACATTTAAAACAACCTTCAGTTGACCAAAGTGCTGTACAGGCAATACATATTAAATAACACAATGGGAGTACAATAATAAAACAATAATTAAAAACATGATAAAAAGCACAATAACTAGAAAAATATTTTTAAAAAAACACATACAAATGTAAAAATGTAATGTTCAACTAGTATTAAAAGCCAGTGCAAAGAGGTGAGTTTTTAGCTGAGATTTAAAAAGTTCAATAGACTCAGCAGTCCGGATATGTACTGGGAGGCTGTTCCACAGTCTAGGAGCTGCAACACTGAAAGCCCTGTCACCTCGGGTTTTGTTATAGGTGTTGCTATCTGCTTTGTGTAGCGTGGTTCGACAAGCAAGTCTGTGCATTCATTGGGTGGTATCAGAGAGATACAAGGGTCTGTAAATGCAATGAAAACAATTGGCCACAGCAAATAATTGATATTAAACATGTCATTTTTACTTTTGAATACTTCAGTACAAAGGATGTATTGAATAATTTAAGTGATATGTGTACACATATAAATCATTAGTCAAAACAAGGCTACATTTGATTGAATTATAAAAGGTATAATATGTGGTAAACTGAAGAGCCGTTTGGGAGCCGAAAGAGCCGGCTCTTCTTGGTGAGCCGAGCCAAATGATCCGGCTCACCAAGAAGAGCCGGAATTCCCATCACTAACGCTAATGCTAGCTGCGTAAATATGACGCTCTTTGTATAACAACAAAACAAAACTGACCTTCTTATATATTGACTTTGTCCACTTCAATCACCTTCCTTCCCTCCGGCTTCAATTTCCATCACTCTCGTTCGTTCTCTCTATGTCTGGTCAGACATCAATCTGTTCCACGTAGCGCGCCCCCTAGAGGCCTGGAGCACTGTGTGTTTTTGGGTTTGTATGTGTTTTTGACTTTGCATATTGTTTTTGTATTTGCAGCGTTTTTTTGTTGCGTTTGTTTTCGGGGTTTGCATGTTTTTTATTTAATTATTTGCAGCTGTTTCCTGCTTATGTATGCGCTTTTGGCCGTTGTTCCGCGTTTGCACCTGCCGGCCACCGTAGGACCAGTGCTGGATAAGTTTTCACATTCTCTACCAAAATAAAAGTTGAGATAAACAAATCCTATCATAAGTACTGTGTATGAATACTATAGAGGACCATATGCTTATTTTTGTTACCTTTCCTGTAGTGTGTTGTGTGGTTTGTGTGCATGTAAATGGTCTTCAAAGGCTAAAATCCCTGTGTTCCTTCCAGAGGGATATTTTTGAACATTAAAGCATGGAGACATGTCACAGTAGAAGAATATGAGTATAATAGAGCCCCTTTTAGTATAATTTCAAATTGTAAGTATGATCAGGACCATACAATTAAGAGTAGTAAAAGTACTCCAGAAAAATCAGTGACAAAATATAATTTTTACTCTATAATGTTTACAGTATATGTTATCATCAATAACTGATTGTTGCATTGTATATGTTTTGGGTTTGGACCTTATTTTTATCATGTTGTACTTTTATTTGCACTATTTCTTTTATTTTGTATTGAAATGATGTGAATTTATTCTCCTCAGGTTGAATGGAGTTTTCATCTTAATATCATTATCCTTACTAATGCATTAATGTTAAAGCTGTTTTCTCTAGGTCATGAGGTTTCATTTTTTACAACTTAGCAATATGCAATTGATATTTTATATATAATATATGTCTTGTGTGTAAAATCTTAATCATTATAGTGACTTTTAACGAAATTTGTACTGTACTGTATTTCCCTCTGAAATGTACAAGAGTAGACGAATAAAGAAGAATTAGAGGAAAATACTCAAACAAGTTCTGCAAAATTGTACTTAAGTACAGTACTTTCAACTACTCATGACTGATTCATTTGATTCTTTACAATTTAATAAAATTCAAGATATTAAACCGTGTTCATATTCACGAAACATCCTGCAAACTTGTCTTCCACAGTTAAACTTGTTTTTTTTATTCACAACTTATTTCCGTTTTTTATTCTATAATTTATTATTATTATGATTGTACAGTAAGTATGAATAATGTGCTTGTAAATGTGGAAAACGAATAAAGACAATGAAAAAAAAATGTCAACAGCTTTACATTCAGTCTTTTCAAAGAATTCACACATCACTCTTCACTTTACGTGTTTTCTCCAGGGAGTAACTTAATAAAAAATGAGCATGGCCTCGTTCTAAATCAGCATCATTGCAAGAAACCATAGACTGTGTATAGGAAATGGACCATCAGCCATAAACATGTTAGGTATAATACATACTGAGATAATAAACCAAGTGAGAAGTATAGTGACATTTCCTGACTTCTTTCTGCAACTAGAGGAGTCGCCCCCTACTGGCCATGTCTAAGAATGCAGGTTTAAGGCCCCCAGATGCGCAAAAGTCAAAGGTCAGAAGTAACTTCCATTGCAACCTTTTTTTTTGCAACCCTTGACATTTATTTAAGAAGAAGAAATGTCATCTTTATATCATTGACTAACATTGTCTTTAGTATCTGTGTCAGCCTCTTGGTTTTTCTCATTGCTCTATGTGCATTAAGAGTCTTTGGAGAAAAAAAGATGGGCTGATTGAAAATGACTTGCTCTTCCTTCACGCCACCACACACTCCGGCTGAGTCTCTGAAACTCCACCCCTCATCTGGACCCTCCAGGGCTCCTCTCCGCCCCATCCCTGCCCTGTGCCCAGGCTCCCCTCCCCCTCCTGGGGCTGAGGCACTGCCGTGTCTGGACACTGGCCCTGGAGCTCTGAAATTACACAAAGAAAGTTAAGCATTTACAGATACAAAAGTTAACAAAATGTTCTGTTTTATTGTTTGAGGGACAAGAAACTGGTCGGACTTCATTCTTTTAACTTAAACAAATCTCAAATTTGTGACTATTAAAAAAATGGAATTTTTCTTTGACTAAACCAGGCTAATTTACATTTAAAGGGGACCTATCATGCAAAATGCACTTTTGTACGTCTTGTATACATGAATATGTGTCCCCGGTGTGTCAGTGAACTCACCAAGTGTCAGAAAACACAACCCTCTCTCTTTTCCTCCATACCCAAATCTCTAAAAACGGGGCTGCAACGGATCTGATAAAAACTGATCCAGATTTGAAAATTCTCTGACGTCATAGTTATAGATAGAGAGCTAGATTGAGAGAGAGATAGATAGATAGATAGATAGATAGATAGATAGATAGATAGATAGATAGATAGATAGATAGTTATAGATAGTTATAGATAGATAGAGAGATAGAGAGATGTGTACCTAAACAAAACACAAGTCTAACACCAAGCGTTTAAATCAGCACTGGTAGCGATATTTTATACTTCATGCTATCTGCACAAACGATATCATATGAAAAGCTGAGAGTCCACAGATTATATTGGTATAAATATCATCCCTGTGCGATCAAAACTCACTGTTCTACATGATAAATAAAAGAACATTGTACCTTGAAAATCAACAGCGGGTAATTTGACCCGTTGGCGGTTTTAGGTATACAGCGACCTCTGGCGGTTCTAGTGTTAAACTGTGAAATGTCTCCATGCTTTAATGTTCAAAAAGCTCTTTATTTGTATCATACTGCCTGTGCTGCAGCACCTCTTTTCACCCTCTGTCTGAAACCAGAGCCCAGTCTGCTGTGATTGGTTAGTGCTGTTGTGATTGGTCAACCGCTTGGAGATGTCCCGCCCCTTAGCCTTTTAGGTACAATGTTTTGGAGCACTAGCCAATAGAGGTACAGTACATACTATAGTGATGTCACAATGTTAACAAAACATCATAGGGCTTCTTTAAACCCTATTACAGTCAATGAACATATTTTTCTATATTATTATTATTATTTTCTATTTTATTTGCACACAATTCACAAATATATAAGTCTATGCCCCGCTTGGTATTTTGTCATTTGCTTCACTTTGTAAATTCTCTCTCTCACTGTATATGTGACCCTGACTTGTCTTCACTTGTCCTGTAATCACTCAATAAAAAAAGGAAAAAAGGAAATAAGTATTTTGCAGATGAGGTGTGAGCCTATAAATACCTGTGCAGGTGAGCGTCTCCTCAGAGTAGATCTGCAGGAAGAGCAGAGCAGAGAGGAGCAGCAGCCAGCGGTGTGCCTGGTCCGGGGCCTCCCTCTGCGGGGGCTTCCTGCTCCGAGAGGCCGGGTACAGGACCCTGCGGGGGCGACGGCCCCGTGGAGGAGGGGGGTGCAGCGAGGAACTGGAACAAGAGAAGGAGGGGATGGAGGAGATGGTTGCTTCCAAAGGCCCCAGGGCCCCAGGGAGCTGTTGGTAGGAGGAGGAGGAGGAAGAGGAAGGCATGGTGGTCCTCTGCTGTCCTACTCTCAGCCTTCTCTGCTTCAGTCTTTCTATCAGCCTTGTCTTAACCTGAAAATCTCCTTTTAGTGCAGCTTAAACACGTAGCATCTTCTGCTGCTGTCCTTCAGAATTGAGTTTGTCTCGCACTATCTTTTTCCCTTTTTATATTTTGCGCTCTCTCCGTTCTCTGTTTCCTGCTCTGAAAGTCTGCCTTTATCACCAATCTAGTTTACCATTCAGCAAAGACTCTATATATAGTATATACTGTATGCAGAGTAGGTGTTGTCAGCGTAACTGAGCCAGGTAAACCCCGCCCACTTCTGGAGATCATTTTGTTGCAATTTAAAATTATTTTTAGATGCACGCAACCCCCCCCCCCCCCTTCTGTCTGCATCACATTTCACAGCTGCAGGGGAATCCCTTCTGTGGCTGCATGCCAGGCTCCAGGATTTCTGTCTCTTAAAATACATGACTACATTTGGATGGAGCTCCCTCTCCTCTACTCTCCATCTTGCATGTCCTTGTCTCCTTGTTTCCTCCTCTCTCTCCATTTTCCTTCTGCTTAACTCCGTTGTCCTCGCCTTGTTACCTCTCCTCTTGCATTCCTTTGTCTCCTTGATTCCTCCTCTTTCTCCTGTTCCCTCTCCTTTCTCCTCTTACTTCCCTCTCCCCCTTTCTCAGTTCCTTGTTTCACCCTCTTGTCTTTGTCTCTCCTATTTCCCTATTGTTTTCCTCCCCTCTCTATCTGTACCTGTACTTGTTTCCTTATTGTCTTTCCTCCTCTCCTTGTTTCCTCTCCGCTCTCTTTTTTTCCTCTCTATCCCTCCTTTTCTTCCCTCTTTCTTCCTCTCCTCTTCCTTAATTTACTGTACCCCTCCAACCTTTCTCTTCTCTCCTTTTTCCTATTGTCTTTTCTTCTCTTCTTGTTTCCTTTCTTCTGACATTTTTCTTCTCCTCTCTCCTTGTTTCATCACCTCTTTCTCCCTTTTGTCTCTCCTCTGCTTTTTTCATCTCATGTCCTTCTTTCCTCTTCTATCTCTCCCTTTTACCCGTCATCTATTTGTCTGAATCCTTGTTTCCTCGACTTTCCTTGCTTCCTCTCTTCTGCCATTTTTCCTCTCCTCTCTCCTTGTTCCCTCACCTCTCCTTGTTCCCGCTCCTCTGCTTGCGTGTGGACTTAAGTTTTGTTTTTCCTTGTGTCTCCTCAGGCTTCAACCTCAGAAGCTCTTACTGAAGTTCTCTGGAATGTTCTGGAGGTGCTTTGATCGCCCGCCTGCCTCTCTCACTGCACGCAACACAAGCATCCCTGCATGCAACATGCACTTTATTATTATAGCATTACATGTGAAATACAGTCATTTGGTGCTTCGTGCAACATGCACTCATGACACACTGGTTCCCCTGTGGATGTCAACCCATTCCGTTACGCCCCATCCTATTGGGCTAACAAATGTCCACCATTGACCCAAATACAACAGATAAAGACACTTTCAACATAATCAAATCCATAGGATTTATTACAATCAACATGTGAAATTTACAAACAGGGCTGCCCTGGCCAACTTGGGGCCCTACGCAAAATTGTGTCATGAGGCCCCCCGGATCTGTACACCACTCGTCACTCACGTGTCGCGAGCGCTGAAGGTGGGGCGCAGGAGCCTCGCTGTGGGTAAACTGTGGCGTGCATAATTGCGCTGCATTTGCGCATAAGATGAGGCCCCCTGCGCAAGATGAGGCCCCACGCACTGTGGGTGTTCTGCGTGTAGTAGGGATGTTAAGATTCACCGATTCGCATCGGTGCACCGGCGTAAACGTTGAAAATGTGAGTGCACCGGTTGAAAGAGTGCTACAGTTTGGGTTGAACTCGCGATGCATCGATTGTAGCGTCTTCCTCTCATATATCCTCTCATCCTGTCAGCACTCAGCAGAGACAATCTTTGATATTTGCTTCACCACTACGGAAGCCGAGAGTCTCAGTTATCAACAAACATGGAAGTCGAGGAGAAAGAGAAACACAGCGCACCGAAAAATATCTACAAATCAAACGTTTGGCAACACTTCGGATTTTACAAGAAAGACGGCGAAAAATCGCTCGCAAATTGTAAACGATGCCGTGCCGCTTTAAAGTACACAAGTAGGCTAGTACGACGTGGGGTCTGCGTCTTAAAAAGAAAAACCTCAAAGTAAGACATATGAGTTAAATCACTCAGTGAGGTGTTCTGTCAGTGAGAGTGGTGTTTAGTATACAGCAGACTATGACTGCCAATAATAGTTTAACACTAGAACCGCCAACGGGTCAATTTTACCCGCAGCTGTTTTTTGATTGTATGTAACTTTTTTTCAATAAAATATTCAAGTTTCCCAGTCCCTGACTTTTCCTGACAGTGTGTTATGTAGCACCCTCTGTTGTTAATTGTCAATATGAAGTCAGATTGAAAAAATCGCCAAAAGAAATGCGAGGCTCCACTAGCACCCCCCCGTCAGCCCGTCACAGTTGCGCCGCTGAGAGACTGTGTGTGGCCTCAGTGATGGAGATGCACATCCCTAGTGTGTAGGGAGGGCGGCCCTGTATACAAATATCAATCCTAGGCTGAGAGGCAGAACACAGCAGTCCCCATTCTGCTGCTGCACTGGAGCTTTTAAGACCTTCCTTCTCCAGGTGCAGCTCGTCATGCACCTCGGTGCAGCAACGCAGTGCACCAGAGGAACCAGAGGAAGAAAGATACAGGGAATACTATTATATTCACTGAAATGTCTTTGGAATATCAGTGACAGTCACCGAGGCTGTATGTAAGGCAGCTAAATACACATAAACACACTAGACTTAAGGTGAAACACTTCACCTCAGTACCTGAGCATGAATATACCGATTAAAGTTTCACCAAGTCTGGAACTTGGCTGTGTTGCTCAGAGCATCCAGCACAACACACCTCAATATACAAATAAATGTGCATTAGATCACACAACAAATTTGGGACTACTGACAAAAGGTGTCAACCTGGGTCACATTTGTAACAACAGGATTTACTCAAACTCTAAATCAGGTCCAACTAAGATTCTGCCACGCAGAATAATTAGCATGTCCTGCCCCTAGCCTATCACGTAAAATGTGTTGGAGCACTAGCCAATAGAAGTGCGGGTGTTACATAGTGATGCCATTATGTGACAGAAGTAAACAAAGGAGTCTAATGGAGGCATTTCACGCAGGGGGGGGCGGGGGAGTTATATGCACACAAACCCATACAATACAACCCCCCAAGGAACTGTGCTGTCACCATTCCTGTTCACCCTCTACACCTCCGACTTCCACTTCAACTCCGGCTCATGCCACCTACAGAAGTTCTCTGACGACTCCTCCATTGTCAGCTGCATCACAGATGACAATGAGGAGGAGTACAGGGCCCTGGTTGAGAACTTCGTAGGCTGGTGTGACAACAATCACCTCCAGCTCAACATCAGCAAGACTAAAGCGCCGTTTACACCAAGACAAAACGGCTTGTATCTGCATAGTTTTGCGTGCGTATAGCAGTGGCGTAGCTGTGGGTGGGCCCGGGTGGGCCTGGGCCCACCCACATGCACGTCTGGCCCACCCACAGCCAATCAGCGCGTTATAGCGCAGAGCCGGGAAGCCCAGAAGGAAGTGCCACAAACTGCAGTTCCTCTAGTGGCCAACAGGGGATGGATGCAGAAAGGAGCAATTCCCATAGACCCCCATGTTAAAATGCCCAACTTTACAGCAGAAATAAACATGTTTCTAGCTGGATCCAATCAAACTTATTCTGGATATAGTTAGATTCCACCTTCATGACAATGGAATAGGGAGTGCATTTTTTTACCGTGAGTAAATTAGTAAGTAAAGTAGGTTTTGCCGTGAGTAAACGAAAGTCTTATTTCTTCTTGAGGTCTGCAGTGAAGCGTATACACATTTGCTGAATATGAAAACTCTCAGTGTGTGCCCACTGTGCGACTGTCAAGGATAAACAACCTGTGGCCGCCGAGCCCGTCATGTGTAGGGATGGGTACCGAGCCCCAGGGCTGAATTATTAAAGACCGTGGTACCATTAAGCTCCGACGTTATCGGTCGGTACTTGAGACATGTAAAAAATATATCTAATATGTATTATTGCTACACAAACATTATATTGCAGTTTTAGTGTCGCCAACTCTGTTTCTAATATGCAAAAAGACAGCAAAATGCGTCTATGATTATTTTTAGTATTTTCGATCTTTCCAATCCAGACGAGAGATCTCTCTCCCCCGTCTGTGTGCGAGGGGGCGGGGCAGTTTACACACACGCAGCTGCTACTGTACATGCAGCAACACACACACGCGGAGGAGATGGCGGAGAGAACGCGCTCCGAGGTGTGGTTAAACTTTACCTGTTCGATGTGGACAATGCTCGTTACCAAAAGTGCAATAAGAGTTTAGCATGTAAGGGCGGTAACACGAGCAATTTGTCTAAACATCTTGTAAAAGTGCACCACATTCAAACGGAGAAATGCACCGGGTTCGACTGTCTTTCTAGTAGCTCTGTAGCCCCATCCACGAGTAACTTTTCCACGTCAGGTGTTATGTATGCTAGCAGCAACACACAGAGTTAACTCAATTATACAAACATGGGCTAATGATTAGAGGTAATTTAGAGTTATTTATTTTGTTAAAGTTTCAGCTATTCTGTTTACAGTTCTGTCATCAGATTATTTAATACGATTTGTTAAAACATTGTTGTTTCTTTTGATGTGAAATATGTATTTAATTAAAATAAAAAGCAATGATAGTTTTGTTCACAATTTGTGTTAGTTAGTTTACCTTATTTTTTTCTCAAAAAAAAAACCATAAAAGTACCGTTAAAGCACCGGATCAATAAGCGGTATCGATAAAAGTAGTAGTAGGCCTACCGTTAAAACCTTAACGATACCCATCCCTAGTCATGTGGATGTCAGTTGTACACACATTCTGAGGCCGCCGTGCCTATGTTTTTGTTTTCACTGCTAGTTTATGCTTATGTTCAATTAGTGCATTAAAAAAATCATTAAAATCATTAATGAAGTTTCAGCTCAGACCCCACGCTTAATAAGTCTCCCCCTGGCCCACCTACATTTCTCCAGGCCCACCCTCACAATAATTCCTGGCTACGCCACTGGCGTATAGCCCTATTATTTATAACGAGGCCGATAGAAACGGACCCCACAAACGATAACGGGTCCCAAGGTGGATAGATTTGCAAACGAAACTCTCTGGGGGGTCAAACGAGTCCGTGTAATCGCTTCTATACGAATATTTCCTGAAAAAATAATGATAGCCCCACCTCTCCTGCTCACTGCTGTAGCATGGCCAGTAGCCATCTGTAACGATCAACTATCAAAAATAGCTGTGTTAATTAAACGCACAAGGGGTTCTTGAATGAAATAATATTATAAAAGGCAAACCAGAATAGTTAACGCCCAATATACTCCTTAAACAAAATAAACAGAGTCAGATTTCATGCATTGATCCATTATATTGACAATTTTCCAGCCAAACAACACAAACAAAATTAAACAGTCCGCTCTGCGATACACCAAAATTGTCTTTACTGCCTAATCCAGGCCATTATTGTTCATTGATCCTGCGCCCGTCGGCGGCAAAAAGAGAAATGTTTGTAGGCCTATTCAGGCTATAATCCACACAAAAAAAGGAAACACGAGGACCGGCGTGTCCCAGAGGAGCGATCTCACCCGGTGTTTGTAGAGAATATCTCTCTTTCTGAGCGCGTCCTCTCCACGGAGACGTGCTTCTTGGTCGGTCGATGCAATATCCACAGATTCGGTTTCTTTCAGTTAACTTCCCCGTTGCATTTATCCATATGCTGAGGAAATGACTATATCCCGCTGAATACCAGCAATCGCCACACACAAAATAACGATAGCCCCACCTCTCCTGCTCACTGCTGTAGCATGGCCAGTAGCTACTGTCAGTAGCTACTGCTAGTGCTACTGCTACTGACCATGCTACAGATGTTAGTAGAACATCTACAGCTCGACCATGCTACAGATGTTAGTGCAAAATCTACAGCTCCTCTACCACAACCATCAGCAACAAGTGGACATGGAGAATTACATTAACTACTACATGTTGCTAAATCCACCGCGGGGCATAAACAGAAGGGTAGCCATGGCAACATTGCTGCGGGGCTGCTCCGGGGTCTTCTTCACTGCTTTTGGTGTATTTTGGCGGAAGTTACAGCGCCACTTACAGTCCTGGCATATGTACTACAGCGTTTCCAGCGGTCTCGTTTGAACAGACACGTTAAATGAAACGAATGCATGTGAACGGAAGACTTTTTTGAAAGCGCATACTGTGCATAAACGCAAACGTTCCCGTGTGCACAACGCCTAAGATTCTGCCACGCAGAATAATTAGCATGTCCTGCCCCTAGCCTATCACGTAAAATGTGTTGGAGCACTAGCCAATAGAAGTGCGGGTGTTACATAGTGATGCCATTATGTGACAGAAGTAAACAAAGGAGTCTAATGGAGGCATTTCACGGAGGGGGGGGCGGGGGAGTTATATGCACACAAACCCATACAATACAACCCCCCAAGGAACTGTGCTGTCACCATTCCTGTTCACCCTCTACACCTCCGACTTCCACTTCAACTCCGGCTCATGCCACCTACAGAAGTTCTCTGACGACTCCTCCAATAGCCGCGTTCACACCGGAGTACTTTCACCGTACTTTTCGCGTTTTAGTTCCGTGAGTACCCCTTATGTCGCGTTCACACCAAAAATCGTACTTAATCTCGGGTACTTTTACCCCCATTTTTAGAGCCAGCTCAGAGAGCGTACTTTTCTGTGGGTGAAAAGTGCTCCAAAAGTGCCCCAGTGCTGATTGGCTGGGCGAATTGCAAACCACGCCCGTACAACTCTGAAAATGTTGTGTGGAGACGCCATTGTTTTTCCTCGCTACAAAAACACAACGCTCCGTGCGTTGTGTTTGTTTTTGAAAGCAGTTATGGCAAGCATCAAGAAATGATGAGGAGGTGTCGGCGCTTCTGGAGATCTACGCCGAGGAGGCGACCCAGGGAATACTACTGAAGCCAGTTCGGTAGCTTTCACTCGACCTGGGAATTGTGCACAGCCGGCTAAATATAAAGAAACTCAGGACTACAAACGGCGGATTCAGTGGCCAACGATGACTACCACGACGAAGGTAAAATCATCTACATGCACTGGGGTTTTAATCTGCACAATAATGGTCTCAGATGTACTTTTATTTGCTCAGTAGATCAAGCTAGCCATGCTAGCCATAATAGGCTAACACCGGCCCCGAGCTAGCTACATCTAGCTAGCTAGATATTCTCCGCCGCTATGAAAACGTTTTGACTTGTGAATAACTGTGCAGTGTTTCTGTAATTTGCTTCACTAACTCATGGCACTAATCGTCTGTTTCAAGCGAGGATGGACAACTCTCGGGATTGGAAACAAGCGAGCTTTGCATTCTAGATCACAGTTCTTGGTCGTCCTCCTTACCAGCAACCAAACGCAAAAGGTACACACACTGTAACTTTGTCTTGAAAGAACGTTACGCATCGAACTGATGTTCACAATCATGTTTATTTCATAATATTCATCATATTTTATGTTTAACTTGCTTAACTTTGTTGTTTGTTGTTTGTTTTATGTTTAACTTTTAAAAAAGGAACAATCCTCCGTGTTTGAACCTCTTAAATCGCTGCATAGCCGATTTATTTGGACTGGATTATCCCAGAGAGGCCAAACATTCTTTATAACACAGTTTCAGATTTGTGAAACCTTAATTCTATTTGTGAAAATACAAAAAACACATTCCTAGTATGTTGTAAAACTACATGGCGACTAAACAGATCTTGTATATTGCTTATTTTCCCCTCTTAGGAAAGCGGACACGGGATGCGAATTTCTTTGACACCGCCCAGGCGTTGGAGGACCGGCGTGCCGTGGTGAATGAGTCGCTGCGTGGAGATCAGATGGTGCTGTTCACCAAGGCCCAGGAAACGGAGGACAAGATGCTCACCTCGATGGAGCGCCAGGCAGAAGTGTTCAAGCAGCAGATGGAGCGCCAGCAGCACCAGGATGAAGTGTGGGCGCTGCGCCATGAGGAAGCGTCGGCGCAGCGGCAGGATGAGCGACAAACTGCATTTAATAACAGTTTATTTGGTATAGTTTTTGTAAATACTGACACACAACGTTGCACTAAGGTGTGTATGCTGCTGAGAATATCCCTACACCTGGGACAGTTTATTTTATATTGTTATTACTGTTATGACTTTATTTTATATATAATGTTTACTGACATGTACAACTGACACTTTATTTACATTTAAAATTGTTCTATTTAATGTTGTCTTGAGAGTGCAATAAAGAAAACCGACATGGCGATTAAGCTTATTTCTCCTGACACTTTATCTTTTGTGACCTGTGTAGCATCCTATACATCACATGTAAGTGATTATTCTGATACCATCATGTTTCATCGGTTATAAACTGGCAAAGCTTTATTTGTCATTTATCATCAATGTTGCAACCTTGTGGGGGAATGGCAGGGGCACATACACAAATATGACAATTTATATAATTTTAAATATTATTTGACCTAAACTTTTAATTCCCCCCCATTTCACACAACACAACATGGAGTCCACTATGGGCCAAAACTAACATGTATGTTTGCATAGTGTTTATGGCAGACGGATGCAGTGGGTCTCAGGAAGATATATAATAAAGGTGGGTTTGCTGCTGAGACTATCCCTACACCTGGGAGTTTATTTTATATTGTTATTACTGTTATTATATAGTACAACTGACACTTTATTTTATATTGACAATGTTTACTGACATGTACAACTGACACTTTAGTTACATTTAAAATATTTCTATTTAATGTTATGTCTTGAGAGTGCAATAAAGAAAACCGACATGGCGATTAAACAGATCCTGTATCAGCCATCCTACGGTGAAACATGGCAATCGTGTGCTTTCCGTCGGCCAATCCTTTTCCTAAAGCTTTTGAACTGCCTTTGATGCTGAAGAAACTTTGCGATTATAGCATTCGACGTGTGGCGGCTCCGGATTTTTGTCGGACGCCTAATGGCGCGTTTCCACTACACGGCCTCGCTCTGCCCCGCTCGGTATGGCTGGGCCTCGTTAGGACTGGCTCACTTATGCCGCAGTTCCACTACACGGCGGGCCTCGGCCACGCTCGGTACGGCTTGGCCTTAACAGGGCCGACTCACTTCATGCTGCGCTTCCATTACAGTTTAGGAACTGGGGTAGTTACTATAGTAACACAGTGTAGGCGGAGCCGTGACGTCATCTTCAGTGAGAACTCCAGAAACACAACACAGCCGTTAGCTGTTAGCACTCAGAGCTCACAGCTCCTTATATATGTTCAGAAACTCGACAAAAGTTAAACAAGTACACACCACAGACTGCCTGTGTCATGGTGAATACAGTCGCTGCTTTATTTATGTCTGTATAGGCCGTTGTTGTGAGTGTGGACGGTCGGAGCATATACTGCGTTAGCTTAGCCAATCTCCATTTAGAAAACACGCATTTTAAAAGGTTTTTCGCCTGCCGTCTGTCTGCAGACTTGACAAAGCATTAATTCATGGTTTTTACTAACCGGTATCAGTATGTTGTTACTTCGGCATCATTTTGAAACGTGTATTACAATTAAATCACGGTCAAATATGTCCATCTTGTTGTAGTTGTAGCCCCCTTGCCAGCGATCCTCTCTCTAGTTTAGCATACTCAGCCCGACTCAGCCTCGTTGTCTCTGGCCCGAGAACCACGATTTTATGAGGCCAGAAAAACTGTGAATTAGGACCCGCCGGCCGGTACTAGGCCAAGTGGAAACGCAACCAAAGACGGGCCGCTGACGTCACAGCCCTCTTAAACCGTGCTCCGCGCTGTAGTGGAAACGCGCCATAATAGGCTCAGGCTCTGGCCGCATTAACGAAGTTACAAAGCTGTATAACATGAGCACAAACAGCACAACTTCAGTCGACTCCATCTCCATCATGTCTGAGGTCGGAAGGTAAACAACAGACAGTATACGCGGGAAGTTTTTCTTCTTCTTCTTCTCTTGTTTTGTAGCGGATTGCAAACAACTTTAAGGTGCTTACCGCCACCTACTGTACTTGTAATCTTCCCTCAGGGAAAAGTACTCCGGTGTGAACGCGATCTGTACTAAGTGCCCTGGGGTTAAAAGCGCCAGGGCTCTTAGTGCCGGAACTAAGTACAGGAAAGTACTTGGTGTGAACGCGGCTATTGTCAGCTGCATCACAGATGACAATGAGGAGGAGTACAGGGCCCTGGTTGAGAACTTCGTAGGCTGGTGTGACAACAATCACCTCCAGCTCAACATCAGCAAGACTAAGGAGCTGGTGGTGGACTTCAGGCGGAGCAGGAAGAGGCCTCTGACCCCCATCACCATCAGGGGGAAGGATGTGGAGGTGGTGAACAGCTACAAGTTCCTGGGAGTGCACTTAAACAATAAACTGGACTGGTCAGACAACACTGATGCTCTCTTCAGGAAGGGACAGAGCAAGCTGTTCTTCCTGAGGAGGCTCAGGTCCTTCAATGTGCGCACGAGGCTGCTGCAGATGTTCTACCAGTCTGTGGTGGCCAGTGGGCTCTTCTTTGCCATGGTGTGCTGGGGTGGAAACACAAACACTAGGGACACTGGCAGGCTGAACAAGCTCGTGAGGCAGGCTAGCTCTGTAGTGGGAGTACAACTGGACAATCTGGAGGAGGTGGCAGAGGGGAGGACGAGGAGGAAGCTCGACAGTATCCTAGAGAACCCCTCTCACCCACTCCATGCAGAGCTAGAGAAGATGAGGAGTACGTTCAGCCACAGACTCATCCCTCCACGACACAACACCAAGCGCCTCGGACAGTCCTTTGTGCCTGTAGCCATCAGGCTGCACAACAAGGGGTCAATAATGAAAAAGAAATAAAATAAAATAAAATCACTGGACATAAATATACACTGTTTCCACAACCCATGTTAATATATTAGTATTTGACCAAATATGTAGATAGATATGTCACTATATGTACAGATGTCCATTTTCACTTTTCACTTGTCACTTGAACCCATTTCGTACTTCATAACTTAGATGACCAAATATGTATATATGCTGACAGTTATTTTACTCTTATTTTTACTCATCTCCTATTTCACAGTCTTTTATTATTATTATCATTATTATTTAAATTGTTCTTCTTGATTTTATTTTTTATTTTATTAATCTGTGTGAATCTTTGCTGTCCTGTTTTTTCACGCTTACCCTGTTGCTGCTTGTACAACTGAATTTCCCCACAGGGATTAATAAAGGTCCATCTTATCTTATCTTATCTTATCTTATCTTATCTTACAACACACTACAGGTGAGGGAAACCCCCTAACAGCCTCTTAAAAATGTAAAGTCCTTGTACTGCTGATCATGTCTAAAGAGTCCCAGAAACATTTAAACTGTGACTTTCATTGTTAACCAGTTTGTACAGTTTGTCAACCAAATAAATAACATCACCATGTTGCACAGAGATTTATTCTGTCAACTAATTTAAAGTTAGGTCCAGACTAACTGTATGTTGGATTGTCTCCATGACGTTCATGCAGCACTTCAGTGAACACACAGAGCTGATTAAATGTGTTCTGAATCTGTTTCATTGTATTCTGATTCTCATGCAGCTCAACACCTTAATCCCTCTTTCAGCCACCATATTTTTAAATCCACTCAGAATTAATATGGCTGTGATTCACTGAGGGAGTGTCGGATGTTCAGGCCCTGGCCAAAGGGAACACATTCTTTGCTTAAATGTTGCCTTTGTCCCTGAGCCTAATAAGGTTCTCTTGTGAAAGTTTGTCCACACCCTAAGTCAGAGAATGAGGAGCAATAAAAAGGACCATGATGTAAAACCGCACATTGATGTTCAAGATAAAACAGGTCATTAATGTTGAAGATCAGTATTTTTGTTCATAATTATATGATATGAATGTATCCTGTTTGAAGAGGAGTTTAGACATGTACAAGTACAGTACAAGCAATTTTAGATTTCCTTATATCTGTTCTCCAAACAACGGAATGCTAACATTCCAATCACCCACCGCTAAGCTAGGTGGAGCTTCAGAAATTCACGAGAGGGGTATTAACTTGACGTATTTTATGTTGTAGACAACAAAACGTAAAAAACTCTTAAGCTTATACTGTACTAACCAAGGACATTTTTTAAGGCACCTAACCAAAAACAAGTTAAAAAAAACTTAAAGAGAAGGGAACCAGAACCAGAGTTTCCGGGTTCCGTGTTTTGTGACTTGTTCTTGCACCACTATATTTGACCAAATTACAATATGTGTGTTTCTGTGGTAACATGAGTGTTTCTATTATTGTTAGTGTCATCACTGAAGAAACATGTTCCAAAACAGTTCAGTGACCGCACTTTACTTTGTCTATAACCAGAATAAACTGGGAATCCTCACCGGTTTGACGCACAATGCAAGATCACACCTGTTACACCAGCATGGCTAAACAGACCAGTGTTAAACTGACATACAGAAGGCACACTCACGTCATAGAAATATGAGGATATTGTTAACACATTCAGCTGATCCCAGACACCATAATCCAAGACCTTTGTTCTCCAGGACATAAATTATTCAAAAAGTTATAAGCTCTTTCACACATAATTCATTGTCATGATAGATGTTTTTTTATTTACGCAATGGCTTCTGTTGTTCTATTCTTAACGTTATTTTTAACACGGACGTGTTGTTCACACACTGCTGACACAGGTCGAAGCTGTTGTACGTCAGCGTATTATATTTTCACAGCAGAGAGAGGACACTCTTTTGTTTCCATAACACGCTATACGTGAAGGTAAAGTAAAAGAGAGCTATGCGTCTATGTTCTGAGCAGACACTGATGAGGCACTTATATCAGGATAGCAGGCCTTCACACTAGAAATAGCCTTCTGTTATTGTCTGTGTTGCTCAGGTACATGTACAAATTTGAAATATAATACAAACGTCAATTTTGAGCAACAAGGGAGTCCTCTCAGTTTCTACTGCTCTATAATGCTATGAAACAGGATTTCACAACTCTGAAAAGATTTCATGGTGACTTTAATTTGATCTTATGTCACAATCTTGTGCAGTAGACTTGCACGCATAACCAACACAATGCATTTTCTCAAGCACGTACAAGTTCACTGGACTGTTAAGTGTGTGCCATACACTGAATACACTGAAACGGAAACCCTACATTTTTACCTTTTGGTTTTATTATTATAATTTTCACATTAAATCACAAACAATGCGCTTGAATAACATATCCAAGTTTTTTTACAGTAAATGTACATTCTACAGATCTTATTGTAAGAAAACGTGAAAATTATAATAATACATTTTAAACTAATATTTGGGTTAATTGGACCGCTCATCTTGATGTATTACATTCACCTAGAGTTGGACTGTTTTGTTCTTTGTGTGAACAGGCATGTAGACATGGTCAAGACAATCTGCTGAAGTTCAAACAAGTATAATAATAAGAAAGAAAGAAAGAAAGGTAATTTAAGAGAGGGTTGATCAGGACATGGATGTTGTTGTTGCTAGATGGGCTTAACCTGTTAAGCCCTGAGCCTGTTTTTCAGGTCTCAGGCTCGAAAATGACATTCCCAGAACAAATGACCATATCTTCCCTTCTAAAAGGGTTAAATTAATAATCTTTATTCTCAAAGTAATGATAAACCTGTGAGTTGGATGTAGAAAAGTCAGAATCAATATAGATGTTTTTTATTTTAAAGAAAATTCAGATTTTACATAGTAAAAAACTGTAAATTATAGTGTCCGTCCAAATATTATTTTTTACTTATAGTGAAAACTACCCTTGGATGATGGTAAGGTAGACTAAAAGCTTTAGGAATCCAAAGTACAACATATAATAAGTACCCTGTATCAAGATTGATGCAAAACAAGTGAAATGTGACCTTTTTAGAGAGATTTAGCCAAAAACCCCCACTTCTGGGGTCATTTGGGTGGATTTGACCTATCTCTGGCCCCCCTTGCTCGATTTTGATGAATGAAATCTCTTTATAACCGCTAGAGCCAATGGAATCGAGGGAAAGTTATATACACACCAAAACGTTAACAAATAAGGAGTGAGAGTGACGCGTTACCAAAACCGGAAGCTGCATACACTCTGGTGGCTACCATTAGCAGCTAACTTTTCCGCTCCGATTTTTACATAAAAAATGGAATTATGGATTATAAATAATTTTTTAAAAGGCACAGGTACATTATCAACCTATGGATCAACAGTTGTAGCATTTTTTGTTTTTCGTTTTAATGCCATTGAACACGTCTTTTGACCTAATTGACAGCTGAGACGATCTGCCGTAAAAGCTCCGTAAAGGTACGTGTTGTGATGTCTGTGTTTGCTTCCCCTGTCGCAAGTTCGGATCGCTCAGTGATGATACTATACCTAAATAATCAGTGGAGTCTCAGCTTTAATCGGCTATATTGTATGTGCAGCTACGATAAGCAATAAGGGTATTTTTATCTTGAATTGTGTGCCGCAGTGCGTTAGAATTGTTTCGCTCAGGGGTCATTTAGACGCTTCTTATGAGACTTGTGTTTTGTTTTGGTAAAAATGGTTCATATCTTCAGTTAGCTGAGATTCTTCCCGTTAATCTGGTGCTACACATTAATAGTTTCATAAATGTTAAGAAGCCCTGAGACATTATCTCGAAAAAAAACGGTGGGAGGGGTCCAATGGGGGGACCGCCGTGCTTAAGAGGTTCTTAAGTATTTCAGTAAGTGCACTGATTTTCACAATGAACCATCTCCAGGGTAAACAGAGAATAAGCAATGTCCAGTGCACTCCTGTCACCTGACAAAGATCAACTGAGCGTACAATAAGCATGGGCTCTCAAAAACTGTAAGAGTAGAAGATTGGAAAAGCGTAGCCTGGTCTGATGAATCTCCATTTCTGCGACATTTGGAAGGCACAGTCGGAATTTGGCGTAAACAATTACGCCAAATTCGCGGTGTTGTGTTGCCTCAAATCAACAACACAACACTGTCTTGGCACATTATTGGGCCCCAATGAATTGCCTGTACTCAAATGGCCTGCAGAATCACAAGATTCCAATCAAATAGAGTAATTTTGAGATGTGGTGGAACAGAATAATCGCAAATCAAAAATATGTGACCAAAATCATTTTTTGGGGGTTTCCAGACCCTTGTTGAATCTGTCCCGTGAAAAATAGTGTGCGTTCTGGAACGACAGATCCACTATGTCATGGACAATGAAACTTTTTGTATGTGATGTAACTACTCAGAGACACCAGCGTTGGTTATTAGAGAACATGTTTACAGTACATAGTAACCTGGTTGCTCCCGTACAACAGAACTTATTTTGGAAACCTGGCTTTCTTCTCCTTCCTTTTTATTCAATAGTGAGAGTCTCCATCTCAAGTATTTGTCATGCACTTGCATACATCTAAGAAGAATATCCAGTAAACTGGACACATTGCCAAGTAATCAGGGTTCCCCAAAACAAGTACGCACATTTATCACATTACCAAGTTTGAACCCAACTTCCTCCCGTAGTTCCGAGCAGAGCTTTACCATGAGTTGCATGGCAGTGAAAAGGCAGAAAAAGCGGAGGAATCGGCACATGTATTGCACTGACTGGAGACCAAAGGACATCAGTAAGAACCATCACTAGCTCGGGATATGGTACAACAGCACACCTAATCCATGACCAGTGCACTTGTTCGCTTTAGGTGTGGTGGACACGGAGGAAAGGAATTTTGCGGAAGCATTGGCCCTATTATTTAAGTTTTTTTTACGTACATATGATGCCTCCACTTGATAAATGTACTATGCTTCTGAATACAGTTATGTAAAGTAGAGATTTTGCAAAGAATTGCAGCAACATACTGTAAGAAGTCTCTGTATTGATCCGTCAAAGCAACCAGTGTGTCAGAAAGTGGTGACTGGGGACTCAAATTGAGGGACAAGACTTGATTAAAGGACTGTGTTGCAACATTTTATAATATCTTACCTTCCAGATAGTTTCATAAGTTGTTAAGCTTTTTCAAATCCATCACTTTCCCTGGAGCGTTTCCCTCTGCCAAAATGTTTGTCAGGTCTCTTTATGTTGCATGACGCTGCAATAGCTGCTGCCTGTTGTTTGCACTGGCATGGTAACAGAATACCGATGCGCTGACAGAAAAGGTTTGGCGTCTCTCAGCAGGAAACACAAGAAAGAAGCACGTTGGAGCACGAACATTTCATTATAACATCTTAATCATACTGGTTAGGGATTCCCACAGCGGTGATCACTGCAGCTAAAACCCTGCAGGAGTTTGCCCTCATCATTTGCTTTGTTCTCAAAGGAGGGGTGGGTGTGAAGGAAAAATTACAGTTTGGTTCAGTTCAGTTTTTGGAGCAATTCCTGTTGGTATAACCAATTTTTCAGACATTTCAATTAGGGTTAGCATAATAATAATAATCTCATCTGTTAAAGAGGCACTCCTTAACATTAGTATAATCAAATGTTCTAAGATGAAGATCAATTGTGGATACACACAACTTATATGGATGCTGTTTGAATGCAACATTTCAGAGGTAATGTAGTATATCAGTAAATAATGTCATTGTCTCAGTTTCTATTTCAACAAGAAAGAGGTGATAGTGATTTTTAGAGTCATTTCATTTCATTGTAAATACAGACTTTTAGTATTTGATGATCTGGCAAGGAGAACTCCATCAGAAGTGCACTTTAGGATTCGATACCTTTATTTCAATTGGATTGTGTTCTTGGTGTTTTCCTAAGATTGAAATCAGATGATTTCAGTGTTGAGGGATAATGCCACATGTTGGGTTCAGCGTGGGTGAGTGTGGCTGTGAGGTGGTGCGGTCGCCTTTCAATCGAAAGGTTGTGGGTTCAATCAACATGTCTCTTTTCCCTTGGGCAAGATACTTAACTCTGAGTTGCTCCCGATGGAATGGCCAACAATGTGAAGGTACGCTTCCACAAGCAAGTGGCACCTCACCTTGTTGGCTTTTAATCAAGAGGTTGAGAAAAAAATGTAAAGTACACAAACGTTCACTTGGAGGATCTACATACTAGATACAAAAACTGGACCAATGTATATCTGAATCACAGGAGACTGCTGGCAAGCTTGGCTTGACAATACTAGACGAACTGGCACAGGCCGAAGGGAGACGCAGACTATAGCTGCATCCCATTTCTCTTATTTGTAATTTCTTCGCTCCTCGCCTGTTAAACCCGGTTGCCCCCGCCGGCGGTAGCAGACGCAACATCTTGCAAGAAACAGCGTTTCAGGGCTTCTTAACATTTTACAACCTATTAATGTGTCATACCCACTTAACGGGAAGAAACTCAGCTAACAGATGATATTAACCATTTTTACCTAAACGGAACACAAGTCTAACACCAAGCGTCTAAATCAGCACTTAGCAAAAATGGGATAACGCTACTTTAGCGCATAACTGGCAAAAGCGATCTTTTCTACTTCATGCTATCTGCACAAACGACATATCATATGAAAGCTGAGATTCCACTGAATTCTTTTAATTTGAGGCCGGAGGAGCGATCTCTGAGGAGCGATAACCAAGGAAACACCAGACCACCCTTTGGTGAAATACTCAGCAGCTCGCCCCGCCCCTTACTGTGTATCAGTCACTGATTGGACGCTGCAGCACATCCACTGGTCTGATGCATCTTAACATCAGTTAAGACACATAACAGATTCATCTCAAGTGACTCACTTCTAAGTTTTATTCAGTTTTTTTCAAGTTATTTATCATCTAGTTAAAAAATAAGTGATATTACATCAGAAACAACAAAACGGAACACATCAACTTCATTTATCATTTAATTTAATTTATTTTAATGTATTTATTGTCATTTTCATTCATGATGACCATTTTTGAGCGTCAGGTTTGACGGCAGGACCCATCTATAGGGATATGATGACAACGGACAGACAAAGAACACTTGGACAGACAGAGACAGGACTAATTACAATAACAAGACAGCTGGAGAGTTATGTAAAGACACAAGGGTATCAAGTACATCACACACAGGTGGAATAAATCAGGGCAAACAATTATAAACGTGGGGAAAAAACACATAAACATGAAGTCAAGGACACAAAGAGAAAATGCATTTGAAAATAAATCAGGGAACATTAAACACAAAAACCAAGATCATGACAGCATCTTTAAAACTGTGTCAGCAACGTTACAGAATTATCCTGTTTGATTACTTTTGTAATTAAGCTCTACATCTGTATTTGAAATATTTCCCACTTAAGTAACCAATGGGTTTGGAGCATAGAGCCAGAGACAGGAAGTCATATTAAAACTTAAACAGTTTGAACTATTCATGGGATGTATTGATGTTAAGAAAAAGATAGAATAACAGGAGCCTCATAAAGCCATTTGTAGTGTTGGATTGAACTCCTGTAGTCACCACTGTTCCTGCTTGAACCAGGCATATGTACCCAGTGATGGCAGTATATTAAAATACTCTGTTTCAAGTCATGCATACAAAATATTACTTGTGTAAAAGTATCAGCATCAAAATATACGAAAAGTACCAAAACTCAGTAACACACACAGTATGATGTTTGCAGGCGAGTAACAGAGTCCCATCTGAGGAGGAGGGGGTGGTGGAAGCTATTTGATGTGTTGAGAAATGAAAACTTAGTGTGTTGGCAAGTTTAATTACAGACTGCCATGACAACTGGGGAAACAATCAGCTGACACACTTGACAGAGATTGTTAATAACATAATTTAGGGAGCTATTTCGAAGCGTGCCACTCCCCTCAGCTCCTCCTGCAGCAGCCCGAGGCCGCTTATCCAGATTTAAGTTTAAGGTCGAGTGAGAACACCAGAAAGCATATGACAATAGTAATGTATTATATCTGCCTCCTCGACCTCCACACCCTCACCACAAGCTGCTGTGTCTCTCTACTTATGTCTAATGCATATTCCTGTCACTTTTCGTGCAAAGAACACATTATACCTATTATATTACATAAGGCATCTTCCTCCCGGGCTAAACTCTGTTGCGTGAAAGCAGAGGACGTAAATAGAGCCAAGAAAAACACACTGACTCTGAGGCGGTGTGCCGGCCTCAGGCTGAATACTTGTGGGAGGTGGAGGTAGCGTGCAGGACACCTCGCAGGTTATGTGAGAGGAGAAACCTCAGTTATGCAAAAGACTTACTGAACCTAAAGGTATCCTCACACAGGAATGCTGAGTAAGTGGTTGTGTTCAAATTGTCAGTTTAGCTCAGGAAGGTTCCTAACAGAGTTAAATGACCCGAAAGTACCTCAGTGGCAGCCATGATTAGAGCTGTTTGAATTCTCTAGTCTAGATGATAGGAAAGGAGCTTTGAAACTTATTTTATAACCTCCTTTAGCCTAGGAAACACTGGACCTTCCTTTACGAAAGGACAGGAGAAAATGCTGCCCCATAATACCTTGTAGCCGCAACATTTACCGTGACACAACATTCGACCGTTCACTGATACAACTGATCGTGAACGCGAAATTAGTTTCATGAAAGCAGATATAATCTGTCTCCCCCCTGTTTTATCACAGTTGCTTTATTAAGATCTAAATGACAAAACACAGGAATAGTTAATCAAATAGGATAAAAACAACCCAACAGTTAGAAATAACCCACAGATAAAATGATGATGATTGCCCCAGTTTAACACTTTACTTACTGTCCAATGATTTCATTTTGCTAAAGATTAGCGCCATGTGGACTAAAAAGAACCTTGCTGTTTAGCCTGCTGCAACGAGACAACTGTCTGCCATGAGTACATGGCTAAAATAAAAAATGTAACTTTGTATCTCACTTACTGCTTGAGGCTTGAGATAACACTAAGAGAAAATCTATATTTGTATTTAGTCAGGGCGAGAAGAAAATGTCATTTTGTTGCAAGAAACTCACTCAAAACCAATTTGAGTTATGTCTGCATATTTGTGATTTTCCGTACTTTACTTTTGAAAAGAGTAAAACTTTCAGAGGAGTCTCCGAAGACTTGCGACAATGGGAATTATTCTTAATATTATGTTGAATTACTTTTGAAATGCTAGGATGGTAAGTTTATTTTTGAAAAGAGTACAACCTTCTAAGCAGTTTCCGAGCAGAATGCGGCATTTCCTAGCAACAGTGTGATGTTAGTTTCTCATTGTTTATTTTTCTTTGAATTCTCTTTAAAAAAAAAACGACTTGAAAGAAGGATTAAAAAGCGGTTGTTACCAAAGGCAGAAAATATAAAAGAAGGAGAAAAATATAACTATGGCGGATAGAATTAGTTCTGAGGAGGGACAGAATATGCTTTTGCAGAAACAAGTTAAACATATGGAGGAAGAGTTGAAGAGGTACGACTGAGTTAGCTTAATGTTATAATGTGTTTATGGTCTTTATTATATTCACCCGTGTGTGCAGCGAATATGAAAAAAAACTGCTTAGAAATGTACTGAAAAGATGATCAAAACAGTATATCCATAATTGAATCCATATGAATTAATCAACTTGTGTTTTCAGCTTTATTCAAAACCATCAAACACTATGTTGGTGTTTTTGTAGGTCTTCTGTAAATCATATTTTGATGTACACAGAAAAAACTGAAACGTTATCTTTAATTAAATGATTTCACATAACTGTATTAGGTTAGTTAGAAGTAATAATATTAAGTTTAAAACTTAACTTAACTTTATATTGTTTGATTGTATTATATATAATGAACTCTAAATATACTTTATAGATATATATCCTTCTATTGTTTGTATATGTATTTTTATAGTATTTTTATGTCATTATAATTCATGAGCAACGTCTTTTTTACATGCTGTCACAAAAAAAGTATATCTTATCTTTTCATACATCGATCCAGATTGGCAGATTGGCTCCCTGTGAGCTACAGAATTATTTTAAAATACTTGTATTGGTTTTAAAAGCTCTTAGTGGTCCTTTATCGGATTTGCTTTTAACCTTTGAGCCCTCAGGTCTTCTGGTACCGGCCTTTTATTCATACCCAAAGTGAAAACAAAGACCCACGGTGAGGCGTCTATTTATTATTACTGCCCACGACTGTGGAACAGCCTCCAAGAGAACCTGAAGGCAGCAGAGAGTGTTCATAGCAAACTCAAGACCCACCTTTTTAATTTATATTTTAACTGATTTGTATTTTAATCTTATTTTATAAGACGCAAGCTTCACTTTGAAGAGCTGCAGAACGAGAAAAAGAGACTGGACTGTCTCCACGGCATGATGGAGGAGGACACGAAAGACATCGCTGAGCATGTGGAACGATGCATAGCTGCAGGAGAGAAAGAGCTGGAGGAGAAGGCGCAGCGGGTGCAGCGTCAGCGGGGGGGTGCAGAGGTGAATCTGGAGGTCCTGAAGCTGAAGCACCAGCAGGAGCTGCAGGAGATGCAAGAGCAGGTCCAGGAACTCTCCACAGAGGTGCTGGGTGAGGGAATGTGTCTTCAGAAAAAGATTTTGACGTGCAAAACGTAGACATGTATACTGTTTTACATCAATATATTATAGCAGGTCTCAGATACTAAAGGGTTACCTTGGTTGGTGATTGGCTAATGGTTACACAACCCCAAAAAACATTATGTCATCACAAAGTGGCCAAAATCTGATCAGCTCATTTTCAGACAGGTTTTTATATAAATGGATCAGGACAAAAAGTGAGTGAATCTTTTTTCCTGCAACTTTCAGAATCTCTTCACACAGAAGGGACACATATTTATGTATAAAAGACAAGAAAAAGTAGATTTAGCTTGATATTGCCTCATATCGATCACAGGCCCCTTATCAAATATTGTGGTGGCAATACTTAATTCATAATGCCATGAATTTAAATGATGTAAGAGTCAAGGTGAAGGCCTGTGACCATTTGCTGTGTGTTATCTGTCTCCTCCTTTCAACACTGTCACTTCAATAAAGGCACTGGTTGCCCCTAAATATCTTTTAAAAAGATATACTATACTAATCAACTAGGGGTGATGGACCCACACGCTACAGAGGGTTTTAGTCCCTGCATTTGACTAAAGTCGAATTAAAGCAAGTCATTACATGAATGACTGGATCATTGTTTGACGAAGTTAGCTACTGTAGCTTTACATGTCAACAATACCAACACTGACTAAAGCATTGTCCCCCCCCAAAATCCATATTATATTTTCCCATATTGCATTTTAATTTATGGCGGACTGCCGATAACTGCACCCCTCTCTGTGGTCCCGTCAGCTTGGTTACTCCTGATGCATTCTTTGGCATTTGAAAAGACACTGGTCAGAAACCTCCTTACTGTCAACAAGCTCAATATCCCCTGAATGCCCTCAAACACTAGTTAGATGCTGTTAAGGTTAATTAACCCTGCCCTGTATGCCAAGGCAGGTCTGCCTTCACTTACTGTTCGGAGGCTCAGTCATTGGTACATGTTCATCTACAAAGCCATGCTGGGTAAACTACCTTCTTATATCTGCTCCTTGATCTCACGGAGAGTGGCAAGTAGCTATTGCCTGAGATCACAGGATGTGTTTTTATTACATGTGCCAAGCGCTAGGACTGTTTTAGGTGCTAAAGCTTTTATGTGCGCTGCTCCTCTAGCTTGGAACACTATGCAAAAAATATTGAAACTCAGCATTTTGATTCCCTTGCATCGTTTTAAAGCACGGCTGGATGAAATGTTATTGGATACCTGTAAATGTAAATAGATGCTAATGTATACCCCTGTAATTATGTTGTGATGTCCTTTTTGTTTTCTGTTTGTTTTTATATGTGTAACTCAATGTACCGCAGGTCTCCCTTGTAAAAGAGATCGTTGATCTCAATGGGATTTTTAACCTGGATAAATAAAGGCTACAAACAAACAAACAATGAGTATGCAATTATACTAGAGATCAGGTCATTGTATGCAGTGAAAAAGCTCTCAATACTATAAAATAACTAGAGGATTACATTCATTACACAAGAATACAAATGGGCTAATTTGATCATCTCATTTTCAGTCATACCCAATTTATGCAGTTCCAAGCTTGCAACCCTAACCTGTGAAGTTATGACAACCATTGTTCATCGTCCTCTCGTTCTTCACTCCCCTCTTCTCCCTTCAGGGGCAGACTTCGACAAGCATGAGGACCTGGAGGTGCTGGAGAAGCAGCTGGTGCAGGAGGTGTCAGAGATAGTGTCCGAGTCAGATTCCCTGAAGAAGCAGCTAGAGATTCAGAGGAAAGAACAGGAAGCTGGAATTAGCAACCTGAAGGTCGAAGTAGGGGACAAGAAGAAAAGGTAAAGTTACTTCAAAACACAGGTTAAAAATGTTGTGGACAAATGTGTACATTTTTCGATCCATCAGGTTCAATTTAACCACTATGTCCTTCAAGTTATACATCAATGGCATGATTCATTCACACAAAGTACTGTCTGTCAGTTGGACACAGAAAAGTAGGACTGTTGACAGTTAGCATTAAATGGAGCAGAGGAACTCTCACGGACATTTTTCTCAATGAGACACTAAAGGTTTTTTCTGCAACGACAGGAGGGAGCTGGAGGCGTGGAGAAGAGTAGATTCTGACGTTGATGCTGAGGTCGCAAATATCGTCCAGAAGGAGAGGGCTGAGCACAGTAAGCTGCGGGACAAGGTCAACGCCATTCAGAAAAGGTGCGATCTTGTGTGGAAGGAGAATTTCAAAACGCGAAAAGAAGTGGACCATCTTTGCCTTGAGACAGACGTTATGAGAAAGATTAATGACGTGGTCAACCAGAAGAACCTCAACTACAGGAAGGTTAGAGCACAGCTGTCTCCGCTCAAAGAAACGGGCGCTATGTGAACACGGGCCCTAACACGTTCTGTTACGGAATAGACTTTACACATTAACACCACTTTTTAGTTTTTTTAACGGAGTAAAATGCTAAGAGTCAGAGCCTGTCTTTACTTTTAACACCAGGAACTACATAACAGTCGCATGACTGCGCATCACCAACGCTAAGCTAAAGGCGGCCAATGTTTGGCCTGATGATGTTAAGTACTCTCACTTAGCCACTTGTTAGCAGCCGTAATTTTTAAGACAAATAGAAGCTTCAGAAATGTAGGAGTTGGGTTTTTACTTAAGTATTTTATGACAACTTGAACATCTTTAAAGCTTTGAGTTAACCACTGACCTTACTTCATGCATCTAACCGAAAAAGGATTTAAAAAAAGTTGCCTTTAGGACGAACAGATCTGTAAGTGCTAACTAATTTCCCGCTATTACGACTCACGGTTTGTAAAGCTTGTAAAGCTGATATTTGAATCAACAAATCATCTGTTTGTGCGTACTACACAGGGGCGTCGCCTGGACCTGGAAACATTCGGGGCATTAGCCCACAGTGACGGCGGCCGCGGCGCTACAGTGGAATTTTCTACTGCAACACTCCCCACACGCACATACACAGTACACCCGCGACTCTTACAATGAAGGCTCGATAATCAGCTCAGGGCATATAGGTGTAAGCAGGGGTAAATTGCTATTTTTTATAAGTGGGGCGGACTTCACCTCCTCTAGGGGAGGAGGGAAGATTTGTTTTTAAATATTGAAGTTAAAAGCATCAATCTGGAGCACTTTGAGAGCAAAATTAAGAGATCTATGGATACATCTCTCAACACCCAAAGCTTTTTTCTTATTCAAAAGAAGACCTTAACCTAAAGTATTCTTTAATGTTTAAATAAAGCCTTATTAGTTTGTCTGTTTTGCACATCCTCCTATTAATATCTAATAATAAAATTATAAAATGCAATAACGTCCTTTAACCAGTAGGTGTCCCTTTCTATCAGCTGTGCACCGTTATGGCGTAAATACAGCCTATCTACCAATTGGATCAAATATAAAAGTCAGCCGAATTAGTGTTGATACTGCAAGGAGACGTATTGTGTGAAAAGAAATGTAAGATGTTGTTTAATTGCTTATATATTTAAGATCCACGTCAAGTTTTCAGTTTTGGCGGCAGTTCCTGTTTGTTTAGAAGTGTTCTCATCAGGGCTCTATAAATAGAGTTAACTACGGCAGATATGTCATATTTAATGCAGCCGAAACGTGTATTACAATGCCGTTATGTGATGACTTTCAAAGAGAAAAGCAAGCACACTCGGAATAATGTATTATTTAATTTTTTTAAATGTTTTCGGATTTCACATCGCATAAACACCAAATCCCAGCGTGCATAGCGGAATATCAGTATGAGAAAAACTGCATCATCTGTCCTTTGACCCTCACATCGTACAAGGAAAAACTTCCAGAGAAAAACCCACAGTTAATATACACACATTCCTTCACATTTACATTTGAATTTACATTAAAGTATTTCGTGAGGCCTTCTAACATGTTTTTAAATATAACTACGGTTGTAGTTGAAGAGTTTGTAAATTAACATGAACTGAAGCTGTTGCCTGTTGCAATATACAGTCTATGGTTGCTACAGAGGATTGTGGGTAATGTAATGTCTTCGGCCATCCAAAACTCATAGAAAACTACTTGTTTCTCAGAATTGAAGGGGAAAACGTGACAAAAGCATTGTACACACACTAAAACCTATCAATGTCGTTTAATTAACAAGGATAATCTGGTGTTTTTGAGTTGATGAGTAGTGGAGATATCACTGTCAAATCAATCGACAGTAAGGGGTGTACAATTCTCCGTTATCCAATGGGAATGGACGGTCACATTGCCTTTAACAGCCTCCGACACAAACGAATGCCGTGCTTCCATGAGCGTCAAATCCCGCCGCAGATGGGAATACATTGCAATCAGTTGAAAGCTATTTGCGTCTGTTTATGAAGCTGAAGGAGCCTAGGAACGTTATTTATTGAGCTTTAAAACAAATGAATAATGACTCTATATAATCATATAAGAATAAAACACGGAGGACGGAGATCTCTTTTTCTCCCCCTCTTCTGACAGCCCAATAGCTGATCTCAAAGCACGCTCCCCTCTCCTGCAGGGGGGCGTGGTCAGCTGCAGCTCATTTGCATTAAAGGTCCCATGTCATGGCCATTTCCACTGATCATAATTCCATTGTTGAGGTCTACTAGAATAGATTTATATTGTGCAATTTTCCAAACTCACATTGGTTTCTCATACAGCATCTCTGTAAACTACGTGTATTCACTGAATTTCACTCTCTGCCTTTAACGGCTCGTTGTAGCTCCAATAGCTCCAGCCCCCACCCTCCCTGTGAGCACAGTGTGCTCTGATTGGTCGGGACGTTGTGAATCGCGCTGAGCTCCGTGGAGGTGTTGTTTCCTTGTTTAGGATACATAGCGAAACACAGCCAAACTCATCCTGAGCACACACAAACTCACAGCCGAAGTAAAAACAATAAGTGTGGCTTGATATTGAGTAAGAAAAAGGTTGATAAACGCTGTGAGAATGGGTCTGCAGAGAGAATTTCGCCGCAATCCCAACTGTCTGTTATCAGCCTGCAACCAGGGAGGAGAAATCAGCAGAGCTGCCTGCACTGAGTGTGTGTGTGTGTGAGGAAGTCCGTGGATTGGTCAATTTGGACCAATCAGCGGGGGCTTAACGTAACGGCTCCACGGATTGGTCCATTTGGTTCCGGGTACCGCATGACCGTATCGTGTCATAGCTCTGGGCGTGGCTACTGGGTATCCAGACGTCACGATGCCCAGGAAGAACATGAGAAATCTCCAACGAGGTGTTTTGGGGAGGTCTTGTCTGTGTTAGAGTTTTACTCCCTACAGGGTGTACTTTGAGGGTTTTTGACTCTGCAAACCGTTTACATGCATAAAAACCTTTATAACACACAAGGGGACGGGTAATAACCGGAAAAGCATGACATGGGACCTTTAAAGCTACGTCACAGAATCAGCCCCTGCAAAAACAGGGCTGGAAAGAGCGAAATGAGGCATGGCTAAAATGCATGATCTGTTTGGTATTTTGAAAAAAAAACTATGTTTATATACTTTATATAGGTATGGCCCTACAATATATTGTTCAAATATAGCATGATAGGTCCACTTTAATATCTCTGGCTAGCTATAGCTACTTGCTAACGGTGTAGCTTACCCCCGTGATTCAAAGTAACGTCAACGTAGCTGTAATTTATGCTTTGCTTACATGTTCGCATAACTTGGAAGTTTACTGACATTTACATACCTTGTTTACCTGTGGCTCTGGGGTTGTTGTGTGAGCCACCACTTGAGAATTGTCATCTTTTTTAAGAAAAAATATTCTTATGTCCATCTTCAAAAACTCTGAGTCCGACTGACAGTTTATTTTAAACATTGTCACAGCTCACAGGATAGGTACCTGTCAGCCAATAAGACATGTTTATTTCCATTCAACTCTCTGGTTGGTCTGGTGTCTTGCCTCTGTTGCATTCACTGAACACGGGAAATTACAATTCTGCCGTCCTCTCTAGTGTCATGGTAAAGCACGGTTGATGTATTATATTATTGAGGGAGAATTGTCCGGGGCTACAGAAAAAACATTCGGGGCTTTCCAGGCCAAGCACCTCTTTTTACCTTGTCCTCCTTTTTCAAATCGAATAACAATGCATCAACATATTCTATTCAGAAGGAGGTGGAGCCGCTGATGAAGATGTGCCAGTCGCTGAAGGTGGAGCTGAAGCAACTTAGCACAGCCAGCGAGAGCTTTCTGGCTGAGGAAAAGCTTCTCAGGTGAAAGTTTACTCTTTTTCTACTTTCAACCCTAAGATTCCCTTGTATTGTCATGTAAGATCTGGGTTATGCCAAAATCTTCAACATTTAAAATAAAAAGTCAAATTTTAGCTCACATCCCTGCCTTCATTAATAGATGTAATCAGACATCGATTCAGCAGGAAACAGAAGACCCAGAACAACTGAGGGCCGAAATACTGGGGGCCAGCAGGCGGAGGAGGAGGCTGGAGGGCATCAGCCAGGAGGCGATCATCGTTCTCAGGCAGATTATGAAGGTACAAACACAGTTCTGACCCGTAATGTAATGTAATGTCTGCTACAACTCAATAAGAAGTATTGAAATCCAATGAAATCTTTCCTTATGCTGCTGTCTGTCCTCTTAGGGGAAGTCATCCACGGCTCAGTATGAGAGTCTGCTGGAGATCCTCCAGAGAAGCGCCCCCCCAAATGAAGGCTCCACTCCTGAGCAGACCTGTGCAGGAGAGACCCCCGGCCTCTGATCCCCCTGACGTCAGGTACTTGAATCTCTCTGTGCTGGGTTGTGTCTCTTACTTTATGACTTGTGGATCAGTGATGTGAACACAGCGCACTTCCTGTTCATTCAAACCCAGAACTCTGGATACCGGATTGCTCACCTGGTATAGCTGGGGGCCTACATACGGGGGCTCAGCATGGTTACCTAAGGAGAACAGGATAAAGTGTCGGAGGCGAGGCCCTTTTTATTTCTATGAGAGTTAGGAATGGAGCTAAAATGGCCTGACCCTAGCAGAACAAAAATAGACGGATCCAATGGGGCCCATAGACAAGCTCACATGCGTTTTCCTTAAGCCTCACCTCCGATTCGCTGTAGAAATGAAAATGAGCTCCACCTTTACCAGCTGTGATGAACACATTATGAATCAGCAATCATGATCTAGTAATTTCATATATTCGATTCTGAAATGGGACAATTTTAAATAGATTTAAATATGCTGTATGTTGCCATGCTGCACGGACAGACACGCAGACAGTATGCATTACAAGCATTATTTTCCTACAGGTAGCTTTTATGTAAGCTGCAGGCAGGGGCGGACTGGGACTAAAAATTATCCCGGGACTATCGACCGGCCCACTTCGGTACCGCTAGTAAATACCGCTAGTAAATAGTCAACGGGGGGTGCTAGTGACTTATCCGACGGGCCCACCACAGTACCGCTAGTAAATACCGCTAGTAAATACCGCTAGTAAATAGTCAACGGGGGGTGCTAGTGACTTATTCGACCGGCCCACATTGTCCGACCGGCCCACTTCAGTACCGGCCCATCGGGATTCGTCCCGAACGTCCCGATGGCCAGTCCGCCACTGGCTGCAGGTGATTATAAGATATAAAAACTAGGGCAGTCAATCAAGTCAAATATGTAATTAACATCATTTGATTATTAGTGTTTAATCACAAATGTAGCTTAAACATATATTTTACAAAAGTTCAATACTCTTTTCAACATGGGAGTGGATAAATATGAATACTTAAAATAGTTATAATGTTGCACCCATTACAATGTTATTTTTTATATTTTGAACACTAGATGGCGTAATGGTGCACCAGCATATAATGGATGAGAAAACGTTTTTGTTGACCGTGTAGCCGTGCACACGCTGCTTTTTTGTTGGAAAATAAATGGTATTGAAAGCAAATAATGTCGTTGCAAAAGGAGATTACACGCATCCAACTAGATTACCCAGTTTAGCCAACCCTCTGGGATATTGAGTGGCAAAAGTCACCACAATTATTATTGCAACAATCCAAAACAAAGACAAATTTTAAGGTCACCTATTTTGCTAAATATACTTTTTCTGTCTTTTACATAAATATGTGTCCCCTCTGTGTAAAGAGATTCTGAGAGTTTCAGGAAAAAATATTCGCTCACTTTTTGTCCTGATCCATTTATATAAAAACCTGTCTGAAAATGAGCTGATCAGATTTTGGCCACTTGATGATGTCATAACGATTTTTTGGCTTGTGTAACCATTAGCCAATCACCAACCAAGGTAACCCCACCTTATCACCTGAATCTCCTCTAGAGCAGTGGTTCTCAACTGGTGGGTCGCGGACCCGTTTCGAGTGGGTCGCGGATGTGTGAGCGAAGAAAAATAAATTGAAAAAAGTCAAACTTTTATTTTGAAGGCCCGATTTTTTAACGCTGTGCATGCAGTGGCGTTGGACTGGAAGTACCGGAGACCATAAACGGTTTTGAAAACGTCTGTCACGTAGTGATCATCTTCTCAATAAAACATCTTTGCTGATGGTTTTTCGAGTCTTCTGGCCAATCAGAATCAAGATTGTTGCCGGAAGTCCCCACGGAGAATAACTTTGCAGTAGAACTATTCTTTATACATCCATGGGTACAACTTCCGATAAAAATGAACACAATGAAATATGACCACCGGTTTGATGATTGACAGGTCACAGAACAATGGGGGCTATTCACCCTTACCCACAATTTAAAGTAATTCACACAGACTATCTCCTCTTTACTCTTCTCTATGTGTGGAGCAGCAGGTTCAGCTGTCAGAACAAAGTGAAAAACAAACAATGGCATCAAATATTATTAATATGTCGGTGAGTAATACATTTATTTATTTTCTTCTCAGAGAGTACCAGAATGCGTAGTTTATATGTTAGTATTTCTAAAAATTTCCTGGGGGAGAATCCCCCCAGACCCCCTCCTGGGGTTTGGTTTTCAGCATGTGTGCCTTTTTATGTTATACAGTTCAGCTTTGATTCCATCATCTCCTTAAACCTTATTTAAAAGCATACTTTAGTTCTGTGAAGGGATATAAGGGATATATGCACTTTACTTCACTTTAATTCATATTGTATGCTGAAAAGGGTATATATATATATATATATATATATATATATCACAGCATGATTTTTTGAGATTTGAGTGGTTCAAAATGTTGGGTCGCGATTTATTGACAAAGTGGGTCCCAAGGCCTGACCAGTTGAGAACCACTGCTCTAGAGCAGGGGTTCCCAAAGTGGGGGTCGCGAGACCCCAAGGGGGGGTCGCAAGATGATTCAAAATTTAAAAATTTAAATTATTAAAAATTCAAATAAAAAAATTATTATTTTTATTATTATCCAGTGTTTCCCACATCATTTGATTCTATTTGTAGGGTCACCGCACATATCCATGCAAATTAGCCATAATCTCATTAAATATGTGCATATTATATACATTTCAGGAACACAATTCTGAACATTGGATAAACTCAGGTTCGAAATTCTTGTTTCATTTTGTAGTCATATTAGAATCTAAAGTTTTTACAGAAGGGATTTTGGATATCTCTTTTTATCACTCCATAAACAGCTCTAAAATATCAATTTTTGCCATGTTTTTAGGTATCAAATGTTATAAAATATCAGGCTATGAATGATATATAAACAAACCCTTCAGTAAAAACCTTCAGAATATTGATAGGAATAAAACTGGAAGGTTTGGTGTATGTAAGTGCTACTGAAGTGGATATTTCTCACTCAGAATATGAGAAAAAACTAATTTTGAGAAAATGACCTTTAAAGATTGCTGTGAGGCACTACCTAAACCCTCCTGTTCTTTGGATGACAGCTTGCGCCTCGAGGCACTCCGTGAAGGTATTTCGTGTTCGGGATCATTTGTTTTTTGTCTAACATTGCTTCGTGCAAGTGACACTTGTTGTCTTCTCTGTGAAACATTTTTTCGCTGTTCTTTTGCCATTTTGAGATTTACATTTCCAGCGAAAGCTAAACCAAGAAGTGTTTTAGCACACAACGTGACGCATCTGAACGAATCACATTTCAGAAATTGACACCAGCCAATGAGATTTAGTTTTTTGGTTTAAGACCCCTTTGTACTTTCACGATTGGTTGCTGATACAAAGGAAATTACCATATTTGGATCCGATGAGATTGTGCAGGAGAGACGCAGCTTTCGAACGATACCTCTGATTACATGGTGCAAACAGCGGTCGCGGTACTTTATGTTACGTTAGACTTAGAATGCTAACTTTTGGTGAATTTATGAGAAATCTACAGACGCAAATAGACTAACTATAGTCAAATAAACACCTAAATGTGTATTTTGCACATTTTCCTTCCAAAAGCCTGAAAGAAAACATGTTATGGAATCAAAATAGCACCTTAATGAGTGAGACACACCGGAGTTGAGGATCTGTGGGGTTTGTATGTTGATGTATGGGAAACACTGTTATTTGTATTACTATTATTAATAATAACGTGTGCATAGACATTTTTCAGGGGCGGACTGGCCATCTTTAGAATGTCTCCCCCCGTTGACAATTCACTAACAACCCCCCGTTGACAGTTCACGTGGCGGGGGGCCGCCAGTCTCTGGCACAGTTATTTTGGGGGTCGCGGGCTGAAAAGTTTGGGAACCCCTGCTCTAGAGCACCATTAGGCGCTTTCACACCGGAGTACTTTTACCCGTACTTTTCCCGTTTAGTTCCGATAGTGCCTGGAATGTTGCGTTCACACCAAAAAGAGAATTTAGTCCCTTTTCAGTCCCTGCTAGAGAGGTGGTACTATCCTGGGGAGAAAAAAGTACCAATTTCTGATTGGCTGGGCGAATTGCAAACCACGCCCCGTAAAACTCGGAAAAGTCTTTTGAAGCCGCCATTGTATTTGCTGGCATTAGCATCATTAGCATTAGCCCCGTGCACCAACGGAGAGAGAATAACTTATGGCAACACAAAAAAAAACATGGGAGCGGTGGAGTGATGAGGAGGTGTCGGCGTTCTGACGATTTACTCGGAAGGCTTCAGTAGAAGCTGCTGGGACTCCCAGCGTTTTATAGAATAAAAGCTCAATGCTGGACGTTGTAGAAATGCGTGTGTGCACCACGACAAAGGAGCCTCATTCACTTTACATTGGGGTTGTTTGCGTGGTGCAGACACGTAAATGTAGCAAAGTTCGTGACTCCACCACGCACTGCGGTGTTATGGAGTCGTGGTGGAGTCACGCATTCTGGTGAGACCAGGTTGGATCCGTTGCAGCCCCTTTTTTAGAGATTTGGGTATGGAGGAAAATAGAGAGGGTTGTGTTTTCTGACACTTGGTGAGTTCCCTGGAACACCGGGGACACATATTCATGTATAAAAGACGTACAAAAGTGCATTTTGCATGATAGGTCCCCTTTAAGTACAATCTTGAGGTACTTGAACTTTGGCTTAAAGGTGGGGTAGGTCATTCACTTCAGAAACACTTTTTGTTATATTCCATGGAATGCTCTTAACATCCCGATAGCAATGAATACATTAAATGCTTTGACAATAAATACATAAAAAAATGTCATCTGTGGAAGCCGTGGCGCTGTAAAAAGCTAGACCAATTATTTTCACCGGCCCAGCTAAAATAACTGGATGGCCTACCTGCCTGTCAGCCTTCCATCTGTGCACAAACTTATCTTGTGCCCTCATTGGTCATGTGCGCGTTCGTGTGTGTTGGAGGAGGGGCTCTGTAAGGAAGTCTGAAGGAAGGGGCAGATCTTTTTCGGCTGCGTACTGTCAAATTCTAGCGCACTCAAGCTGGTTTCTCCATTCTTACCTACCCTACCTTTAATATTTTCCTTTTATGTACGCAAAATGTGATACATTTACTTTTAGAAGCCAATACTTCTTGGTCTGAAAGCTGTAGTTATTTTACAGATTGAGAATATTATCTAAAACCTAATATAAATCAACTAATAAAAAAACATTAAGTTATAATTATTGGTTGAGACATCCAGCAGCAGTATATAAAGTAATAAACATTAGATTCACCTTTACCAGCTGTGACGAACACGTGTATGCATCAATAATCATGATGTACTCTTTTAATAAATGCTCTGTCCGTCCGCAGGGAACTCAGCCGTGACTGATCCAGAGCCCCCCACCTCCCTGCAGACAGTCATCAGTAATATATAAATGTTGTAAATAAAATGTAGATAAATGTGTTTCTTCCTCGGACACTTGATGATCACTGTTTTGAACATTTGTAAGTTGCAAAGTCAGTTTATATTGACTTGTTCTTTTTTATATCTTTGATTAATCCATAAAATGACAGAAAGTAGGAGCAAACTCCTAACATTAGTTCAAAAACATAAACACATTTTTAAATGTCTTTATTTTTTTTGTCATACGGTCAAAATAAATCAATTCAAGAGATTTAGAATTTAAAAAGCAGAAAAGTATCAGACAGTGGAACCAGAGACTTTTTAGCATTATACTTGATGACTGCTGGTTTCATTCCTTTTTAAAGGTCCCGCTTTTCTGGTTATTACCCGTCCCCTTGTGTGTTATGTAGCTTTTTCTTCATGTAAACGGTCTGCAAAGTCACAAACCCTCAAAGTACACCCTGTAGCGAGTAAAACTCTAACACAGAAAAGACCTGTCTGTGCTGCCCCAGAACGCCTCGTTGGAGATTTTTATTTTTCCATTTTTTTGGACCAATCCGCGGAGCTCCTCACACACACACACACTCACTCAGCCGCGGCTCTGCGGATTTCCGCACACACTCACTCAGCCTTATCTTTTCTCAGCCGAGGCTCGCTGACCTCACGCAGCAACCAGGAAACGACACCAGTAATCCAGCTCACACTGTCCGCTCCTCGAGCCTCAAAGGGCGGAGCAGCGAGCCCCGCAACGTCCCGCCAACACGGCACCCAGACCCCACGCATCATTCTCATCTGTTTATCATTACTGGTGTCATTTTCTGGTTGCTAACAAACGCAATTGTAACCAGGGTTGGGTTGATTTGAAAAACAAGTAATCTGATTACAGTTACTTTCGTAAACCTGAAGTGAATACATTTTGGATTACTTATTGGAATTATTGGTGGAAAGATTTCCTCACAACATTTAATATTCATTACTAAAGGTACAGCCGAATCATCACAGCGCAAAAAACCTATTACCGCCGCAGATGGACCAAAAAAGGGAGCGTTTGAAAAAAATGTGCGGGTCCGCTCAGTGAAACAATAACAACGAAACATGGAGGAACAAAAGTCTGCGTTTAAATCGTGTGTGTGTGTGTGTGTAGAGGTCAGAGATGAGGTCGTTACTAAAAAAAAGTAATATATTACATATTACATATTACTTTAAAAAAAAGTAATATATTACACTACTTCGTTACTCTCTACATAAAGTAACTCGTTACTTTACTCGTTACTTTACTCGTTACTTTACTCGTTACTTTACTCGTTACTTTACTCGCAGGGCCGGCCAGCCCCTCCCTGCAGGCAGATCACGCAGACTGCTAAAGTTTCAAATGTTCTCTTTAGTTCAGTTTCCATTGTCGCATAAGACTGATCCAGATAGCTCTGACCATGGCTGTCCTCTGTCTCCTGCTATCTGTATTTTGCGCAGTATATCTCTGAATGATGTGATGGTGATTCCACTGTGCAAATGGGCAACATTACCTCTACTATGAAGGATGCTACAAGCCTGTCCATCTCTGCTTTGGTTACCGGTCCTCCAAATTCTTGCGGCGGCGCACTCACAACATCCTCACTCTGGGTTCGGGGGTCCTTAGCTATTAGCTTCACCTTAGCATGTGTTCTTTGCAGGTGTTTGTTGAGGTTTGACGTGGTGTTTACAGCAGTGTATAACAGCTTCTGGCCTGGACACAGTTTGCACCTCACCGTCACATTCCTGTCTATTCTTCGGACGAACTCAAAATAATGGGCATACCTCCACCCCTCGAAAGTTATCGCTGACTCAGCCATGTTTATGCAGCACTGCACGCGGAGATGTGGACGTGCAAGTCGCGCAGATTACGTACATATAAACCTGCGGCGGAAACCCCTCTTGTCTGTCAGTGTGAGTGATTATGACTGATTTTAAAAAAGTAACGAAGTAACGCGTGTCGGGGCAATGTTAGTAACTGTAGTGTGATTACTGAATTATAAAAGTAACGCGTTACACTACTCCGTTACCGACAAAAGTAATATTATTACCCAACTCTGGTAGAGGTGTGTGTGGTTAAAACACATCAGCCTGCGGTCGCTCTTTAGCCTTTCTAATGATTCTTTCTGAAGGTAAGCACAGTGAAGGCGGTGCGTGAAAGGCACTGCGCGCTCCTCTTCTCAGAGGCTGAGTTAAGTTTTGCCAATCCGGTGGTTAAACAAATATAGCTCTACACCCCTGGCCGAAATGTCCTTAAAATGAAGTCCGAGTTCGACATTTTAATTCATGTCCTGCCAACACTGGCAGGACAGAAGGCGACACGCCCGTTCTAAGCCGTGTCCCTCACTCCTCACATCCCAAGCTGCATCCCCAAAAAGTGTATTGTTACATCGTTTCAGATGTTATGTTTCAGTTGTGCTCTTGATAAGCCATTAAAACAGTAAAAAAACGTTCAGTTTCCTTTTGCTTTTTGTGTCTCCTGTACACCAAAACATACCCATCTGTGATGGAAAAAGAAAGTAATCCAAAAGTAATCTAAAAGTAATCTGATTACGTTAAGACACGTAACTGTAACTGTATTCGGATTACTTTCAGAGCCGTAATCAGTAATCAGTAACTGATTACATTTACAAAGTAACCCTCCCAACCCTGATTGTAACACATAATCACTGATGTTCCGCTGTAACGGTGGTGGACTCATCAAAACAGAGTGGGCGAGCTGACCAATCAGAGCACAGTGGGCTCATAGGGAGGGGGGGGCAGGAGCTCCAACAAGCCGTGTAGGACAGAGAGTGAATACACATACTATACAGAGATGATGTATGAGAAACCAATGAGTTTGGAACATTGAACAATGTAAATATATTCTAGTATACCTCAACAATGGAATTATGATCAGTAGAAATGGCCATGACATGGGACCTTTAATATTCATATTCACATCTGCATTAATTACAAATATAATGAATAAAGCATTTTTTGACACTTACTATTTCATATCGAATCATAGTTGATAACATGATAAAGATATCAAGTCTGTATTATGACATTATCACGGAACCTGGGAGGACCATAGAGACCATAGAGATCAGGGCACCGAGCCTTCGCAGCAGCTGGCCCTAGGCTCTGGAACACTCTGCCCCTCCATGTGAGGTCGGCCCAGACCCTGGGGGTTTTTAAATCTACACTAAAAACACACTTCTTCTCTCTGGCCTTCTAGTTAGAGCGGAGTATGACTCCTGACTTTTCCTTGTGTTTTATTTTTATTTTTTATACATATCTGTTGTAATTTATTGTCTTTTATTGTGATTGTAGTAATGTGTTTTTATTACATGTACAGCACTTTGGCTTAACCAAAAATCGCTTTTAAATGTGCTTCATAAATAAAACTTGATTTGATTTGATTTGATCAAATAATACGCTTCAATTTAATTAAGTATTTTTCAAGTTAAGGTTAATTTTCACGCACAAGATAAGTGTTTGTAGAAACCAGCCTATAAAGAAGACACTGAATAACAGAAAGACTTGAGGAACATCGAGCAGATAAAAATGTTATTATCGCCAGGCCTGGTGGTACATTTCTTGTCTAGTTAAGTCTCAGGAGTTTTTGGACTGCTTAAAAGTAGACAGTTTGAGATTAATCTGAATCAAAATCTGATGAAATAATTGCATTGCATTTGATTTAGCTGATGATTTCATCCAAAGAAACATATATCCACTTCTATACCGTGGACTTGCCTATAGGAGCAATTTGATGTTAAGGGCTCTCCAAAGGACACTTTCACATATTGACTGCAGGGGCTGTGGATGGAACCACTGATTGGTAGATAGCCACAACTACCCATGTATCTTAAGATTATGTTTGCTTGATAAGTCATAAATGGTAATAACAGAATGAGTAAAAGGGACCCTTTAATGCTTTTTGGTGTTTTTCCTTTCCTGAAATGTGTTATAGGGCATTGCGTTCGCAGAATGCAGGGTTGTTGGTTGTTCCTCGAGTCTCTAAAAGTACAATGGGAGCCAAAGCCTTTTCTTATCAAGCTCCACTTTTGTGGAATCAGCTTCCAGTTTGTGTTCGGGCGGCAGACACCCTATCCGTTTTTAAGAGTGCGCTTAAGACCTTCCTTTTTGATAAAGCTTATAGTTGGGGCTGATTAGATTCAGCCCCTAGTTTTGCTGCTACAGATGGAGCCTCTTATTTTGGACCCCAGCATACAGCTTCCTGCCGACTGCCAGCCAGTTGCCAGCCAGTTGCCTGCCAAAGACCAGTATTCAGGAATGTTAGGCCCTCCCACTATTCTCCAATTTCAGGGTTTAACCAGGAGATGGCGCTATATATTAAATAACTAAGACTTAGTTTTTCACAATAGAAAATGCAGATATTATATAAAAAACTAAAGTTAAAATCTTGTTTTTAATGCCCCAAGAGCAATAACATCTTGTCACAAGCTTTTTGGAAGAAAAAGACTGACTCAAGAGACCTGTAGTTGACTAATTACAGGCCTCAATAAAGTTCTGCCATTGGTTGTGAAAAACAACGGTGGACATAGTGGAAAGTGAAATTGACATTGTCGAATTTAATAAAAATACAAAATAATGTATCTGTGTACGTGTTTTACTATGTGATCTGCACTTATCAAACATCTAATTAAGGCGAGACACCCCAGGTGAATAGGGTATTTTTAACTTAAAGATATCAGCTAAATATTTCTCCAGTTAATTACTTACAATAAGGCAATTGTTTTTTATATTATATGTATTACAAGTTTTCTGAAATAGCATGTTTAAATATCCAAATGAACCATTATCTCATGAAATATGCGCATATTTTAACACATTTCAGGAACCGAAATCTGAACTTTGGATAAAGCCAGGATCAAAATTATTGTTTCATTTTGTAGTCATATTAGTATCTAAGGCTTTTACAGAAGGGATTTTGGATATCTCTTTGTATCACTCCATAAATCAGAAAATACTGTCAACAGCCCTAAAATATCAATTTTCACCATGTTTTTAGGTATAAAATGTTATATAATTCAGGCTATGAATTATATATGACCAAACCCTTCTGTAAAAGCCTTCATAATATTGATAGGAATATAACTGGAAGGTTTGGTGTATGTAACTGCTGAGTGATTCTACAATTTAGGGTACATTCCATGTCCATTGATGTCCATTGATGATAATTATAATTATTCTAACTATTTTCCTATTATTGGAAAGCATGTTATAATATCACACAAACATTATGTGCATCCTATGCTTTATTTAGCTTGAAATGTGTCATGATGTTCTTAAATTGTCAGTTTTTGCTATGTCCGTTTTTCAGTTGAGGGTGTCTTGGATTCAAAATAATGAATAAAAACCATTAAAGTAAATTTAAAAAATGATTCATTTATTTCAAAAGTCTAAATACTAAAGAATAATAACATATTTTTAATTGATTTCCCCCTTTAAATAATTTAAATATCTTAATATATGAATGTCCGCAAAAGTTCTGTCAACTATGTTACTAACAGAACTTCCCCCTTTAACTCAAAAATTGTTTGTCCCAATACCATGTCACCAGCATCACATGATGCCATGTTCCTCTTTGGCAGACATTTTGAACACACTGTGGTGATTGTCCTCTACATTTTTACAATATTTTATGTATAATAGCACATGGTCAATTAATATACTCATTGACAATCAACAATGTTACGTACATTGTTATGGTTTACAATTGTTTAATGATTTTAATTCAATTATATGTGCAAATGTGATGTTAACCTGTTCAAGAAAATGACATGTGGTCATCCAGGCAAGGCCTACCATTGAAATGATGGATCCAGTCAACTATGTTATTTGCGTCAAATGTTTGACTTTCATTGTCAACTATGTTGCACCTCATTTTTTCAAATTTAAAATATCTAAAATAGTGCTTCTGATATCCTTTATAGTATAATGTATATCTACACAGGTTGGAGTTTTACATGACATCTCTTAAAACTATCAAAATGACCTGTATGGTAGTTTTATAATACAAAATATCCCTAAACTTAATGACAGTGCTGAACATATCACATGAAAAAACAAAACTTTAATACAATTATTTTTTAAACTTTAAAAAATCTTTGGATATATGGTAGAATAGACTCAAGAGCCTTTCAAATTTGATTTTACTTGAAGTGCAGGACTTAATCAAATGATTGTAATGACATCAAGTTTGTCCGTAACATAGTTGACAAACTGAGTAGTGAAAACATCCTTTCCCTTAAAATAAAAAAATATATAAAAATGTTTAAGCTTTGCAACTAGTGGATATGTTACACTGAGGAATATACTAACTTGAACCACTGATTGCTCTATCTATACATTTTATTTGGCATTAGTAAATAATTATGCACATTTACAGATATTTTACATGATATGAGTGATAACACGTGTTATAAGGGCTATTTCGCACAATAGGTGTGCCTTGAGATTTTTACTTGTCCTTTGGTGTGCCTTGGGCACAAAAAGTTTGGGAACCACTGCTGTAGAGAAATGTAAACGTTCACCATCCCCCACCCGCCTACTGTATGTTGCTTTTTGACATGTAAATGGGTAACTACCCCCCTCTGAGTGAATACCTGTTGTACCTGTCCGGGGCTAAGCCCATAGGACGATGCTCTGATGTCATCACCCTCGCACATTGGTCATATGTTTACAAAAAACGATGTTAACACTTTCTCGTTCTTAATATATGCTATATTTAGGGTCGATATGTGTTGAATTTACTTTAAAATAGCAGATCACTGTGATTCACTTCTCCGCGGCTCCTCCGTGCAGAGAGGCCCCCCCCCGTTGACAATTCACGAGCGTCTAACTCTCTCCCCCCTGTGAAGAGATATCACAGGGGGGGGTTGGGACACACACATTCCGATGGCCAATTCGTTTTAAACAAAGAGTGGGGTGGGGGCTGGTGAACGGTATGGTCAATGTTTGTAAACACTGTGACATTTTGACTTTATTTGATCATTTCAGTTAAAAACTAACGTTCATATTTCATATTACTGTTTTGCCTGGCTGGACCTGTAATTTACAGGAAAGGAGTGCACGCTACTAAAGAGACACGCTACCATGGAAACCAAACAATGGTGTTGCTGTATTGAAGTCCGAGTGGAAACAGTCATATTTGGAGCGTTATGTTAGAATGAAACAGCGAGGGTCGTGACTCACAAAAAAAAAGTGTTACTTCACTAACTGTAAGCTTGTCACTCAGAGTAACCTACAGTTAACTTAACTGTTGGAAAAGAAAGATCAGAGTTAGGAGTGTGAACACACAGCTGAGAGCTGCCGTTTCATTCTGACTGTTTAAAAAACGGTAACAACGGACTATTTTTCTTAGCGGATGCATGTAAATTTAAATCAATACATAGAACTATGTTTTAAATCAATAAAAATATTTTCTAAATCCATAAAAGCATTTTAATTAATATTGGGAGTCATGTCGTTACTTTGTTGAGAATGTGGCCATGTAATAAGCGGGATAATTTGCAGCGACTTGGTCATTATGGGGAAAAATAACACCCAGGGATCAAGATCCCTCCGCGACGCGGAGGGATCAGTAATTTTTAGTGAATTACTGAGTTTAGGCACGTTAATAACATTTTAATGAAGTTGAATACAGTATATTCATATTTGTCAGTGATTTCATGTCAATTCGGCGAACATAAACGATTAAATTAGGATTAAAAATCGAGAGCCGGCTGCTGTTCGTTACGGTAACCCAACTAGGACACTTGACACAGTGGCTTTTGGCAAAGCACACAAAGAAAACAAAAAAAACCGAGAGAGATGAGTTATTGTTATTACAACGTGACTTCACTATTATTTAACAACTATTTTTATTGGGTTCTTTTATTTGGGGTTAAGTACATTGTCAGAATAAGTGAGAAATGGATTTAACTTCTGTTAGACAGCTACTGAGCATACTGAATAAATATTTATGCAAAAATGTATGGCATTAATAATGTATATCTAATTACATTTAAAAATGTATGGCATTAATAATGTATATCTAATTACATTAACTGTGAATGTCTTTCATTTTATTTAAAATGAAATAAAATTACATAAAACATTTTCCATAAAAAAGTTGATTCAAGAACAAATCAGTACTTTTCTTATATGACTATTATTGCTAAATTTGAAAGGTCTTTACCAGCTTTGGAATTATATATATATATATATATATATATATATATAGCACCTTCTGCCATCCCATCTCTACTGACATATGGATCTTAACAAAGATCCGCTATACATTAGTACCAGATATACTGTACACGGACATTTTAGTGAACCAGACCAGCTGTTTCCGCCGGGTCTTCGCTTCCCGGGCATCACGTTGTTTACAAGTGTGTTCAGATGCTAAATGACAAGTGCAAGTGACAATTGTTGTCGTCTTCTCTGTGAACGTTTTTTTCTCCGTTATTTTGCCATTTTCAGATTTAAATTTCGAGCGGAAAGCTAACCAGGAAGTAATAATTACTTAAGCGGAGAACGGAGAAAGTAAACGTTACAGCAGGCATAACAACAGCCGGTGTTTATTTTATTATAATATATATCATTTGTTTTAAAGCTCAATATATAGTTCTATCCGTGACATATGGATCTTAACAAAGATCCGCTATACATTAGTACCAGATATACTGTACACGGACATTTTATGGCGCATTTCCATTGCAGCGCGTAGCTCGCTTTAAGCGTGCCGTGTCGTGCCGTCCCCTTTTTTGGTTGTGCTTCCACTAGGCCTCGTTCCGGCGCGGCACGGCGCGGGGCCACTTTTTCCCCTCTTTTCTGGCCCTAGAAAATTGTGGTTCTATCGGGGCCAACAAACAGGGCTGAGTCGGGCTGAGTATGCTAAACTAGAGAGAGGAGCGCTGGCAAGAGGGCTAGAACTACAACAAGATGGACATATTTGACCGTGATTTAATTGTAATACACGTTTCAAAATGATGCCGAAGTAACAACATACTGATACCGGTTAGTAAAAACCATGAATTAATGCTTTGTCAAGTCTGCAGACAGACGGCAGGCGAAAAACCTTTTAAAATTCGTGTTTTTCTAGATGGAGATTGGCTAAGCTAACGCAGTATATGCCCCGACCGTCCACACTCACAACAACGGCCTATACAGACATAAATACAGCAGCGACTGTATTCACCATGACACAGGCAGTCTGTGGTGTGTATTTGTTTAACTTTTGTCGAGTTTCTGAACATATATAAGGAGCTGTGAGCTCTGAGTGCTCACAGCTAACGGCTGTGTTGTGTTTCTGGATTTCTCATTGAAGATGACGTCACGGCTCCGCCTACACTGCGTTACTATAGTAACTACCCCAGTTCCTAAACTGTAATGGAAGCGCAGCATGAAGTGAGTCGGCCCTGTTAAGGCCCAACGCGGCCAAGCCGTACCGAGCCGTACCGAGTGTGGCCGAGGCCGACCGTGTAGTGGAAATGCGCCATTAGTGAACCAGACCAGCTGTTTCCGCCGGGTCTTCGCTTCCCGGGCATCACGTTGTTTACAAGTGTGTTCAGATGCTAAATAAAAGTTTAGCTTGTACTTTTGATACCCCGCCTCTCGGCACCACAACATCCAGTTTACTGTATTTCACATGAGCGATGTCGAACATTGAAAAGTCCTTATAAAATCTCTGTTATTAGATCAGTACTTTTCTTATATGACTATTATTGACTTGAACACTGAGAATGTATTTATTAACTTCAGACATTTGAAATATTTGAAATCAGATGAAAACAAACTGTAACGGACCCTGCCGTGTTATCTATGATTACTATGCCTTACTGTACATTCATAATTTCAGCCGGAGGTAGGTGGTAGGCGTTGCGGAGGAGCAGATTGCGAGTGAGGTGCCTGTTCTAAACGAACTATTCCAGCTGTTATAAAGCATTAAATAAAAAGTAAGCAAGGAATACAGAATGTTTCGTTACGTAACTTTGTTGAGAATGTGGCCATGTACATGTAATACATGGGATCATTTGCAGCGACTTGGTCATTGTGGGGAAAAATAACACCCATCCTGATCGTTTCAATGAAGTTGAATACAGAATATTCATATTTGTCAGTGATTTCATGTCAATTCGGCGAACATAAACATCAATGATGATGATTAAATTAGGATTAAAAATCGGGAGAGCCGGCTCGTTCGTTTTTTCCGACTAAACAACATCTATTATTTAGAAGTTGATTTCACATGACTCCAGTGTGGAACCCCACTGCACCCCCTGGTGGATCAATGATCCATTGCAGCTGGCTTCACAATAATTAAATGTATTTATCATGGGGGCGGTATCAAGTCTGACTGGGGGCCGGCCGGCCATCACGGAACGTGCATGAACCGATCACGACCCTCGCACTTTAAACTGTCCAAAATAAGACGCTTCATCTGTACATAGGCTTAGACCTTACTTCTTCCTTCTCTCTGTCTGTACCTGTGTACACTCATGTTCCGAATAACCCAGCTTCCCCAAATTTCTTTTTGGTGTCTATCTACGCCGGGTTGCCGGTACGCTGATCCTGTTGCTGTGGTCCTGAGTCCTGGATCCTGAGTCCTGGATTTCGAGTCGTGGCTGAACCTATCTCTGTGGTCCTGCCTGACTTTCATCATACTACTTCCCTGATGGCTCCCAGGATTGTTGACATCCTCGTGGATTCATCTTATTATTATAGACACATGCATTTCCAAACATTTGGAATACCTATGTTGTAAATGTATTATCTCTTCGATTTACACACGGCATCTATTGCACGTCTGTCCGTCCTGGGAGAAGGATCCCTCCTCTGTTGTGAGGGTCTAAGGACAGAGGGTGTCATATTGTCATACTGATATTCTGTACAAACTGTGAAGTCCACTGAGACAAATGTAACATTTGTGATATTGGGCTATATAAATAAACATTGATTGATTGATTGATTATAGGTTTTTGTGCATTTAAATGGTCTGCAAAGGCTAAATTCCCTGTTTCCTCCAGAGGGAGTTTCTCCTGGTAACACAACAGTAATATATTATAATTACATAATATGTTACCCCCTCCCCTCCCCGCCTACATGCCCATGCAGAGGAGGGGATCCTGGGAAAGAGGCATCATGAAACAATGTGGATGTTCTCTCCGGCTTCATCAACAAGCTCTTATCCAACAAAGTGTGTGTGTGTGTGTGTGTGTGTGTGTGTGTGTGTGTGTGTGTGTGTGTGTGTGTGTGTGTGTGTGTGTGTGTGTGTGTGTGTGTGTGTGTGTGTGTGTGTGTGTGTGTGTGTGTGTGTGTGTGTGTGTGTGTGTGTGTGTGTGTGTGTGTGTGTGTGTGTGTGTGTGTTCATTAAATTGTTGTTGTCAAATCAGGTCAACAAACTACAGAGCACCCTCCTCCCTCAGTGTCAGAAAAAAAAGTAGTGGAAGTGTTCAGAAGAGTCATGGAAACAGTTACCTCGCCATTAAGGTGATTTTATATTAAACAACTCATATGTTTTTTTAAAGTGGACCTATCATGCTATATTTGAATAATATATTGTAGGGCCATACCTATATAAGGTATATTTATACGTTTTCTTTTTCAAAATACCAAACAGATCATGCATTTTAGCCATGCCTCATTTCGCTCTATTTCGCTCTCCTCCACCCTCTCTTTGCATGCGCTGCAGCTGACCACGCCCCCCTGCAAAGGAGGGGGCCGAGTTACGAGCGTCGTGTTACCATACTGTTACCATGCCACGTCAACCTCTCATTCCCCTGATAGGTCAGCTCCTCCGTCCTGACGTCAGAGAAATGTTCAAATCTGGATCAGTTTTTATCAGATCCGTTGCAGCCCCGTTTTTAGAGATTTGGGTATGGAGGAAAAGAGAGAGGGTTGTGTTTTCTGACACTTGGTGAGTTCCCTGGAACACCGGGGACACATATTCATGTATAAAAGACGTACAAAAGTGCATTTTGCATGATAGGTCCCCTTTAAATAAAAAGGGTCAGTAGGTCTGAACACAATCAGACAGTATCTTTATTTAGGGAGGAGGTGAACAATTGGTGTTTAATAACAACATGAAGCCAGGAGAAGAGTTTTCCTCTCCAGACAGGATTACATTCACATCTTTTCATGTCAGTTGCCCCTAGAGGGCGCTGTCACTCCAACCTCTACACCACATCAGCCTGTCCTCCTACAAAAAACGACCATATAGGCCGATTGTTCATGCCCTTATTACGACCCAGAGACACGTTTTAAAGTGTATGTTGTTTCTTACACAACCACTAGAGGTGCTCTAGTGGTCGTGTAAGAAACAACATGCTCCCGGCCCGTTCATTGCAAACGCTCTGGAGGGACGTTTATTCACAAATAACCCTCTCTGGAAAATCCTAAATTGTGGAATAGTTTGGCCATTAAAATGCTTTTTGATTCGATTTCTGGCGAGAAGTGTATATTGTACTCTTTCCAAAACTGGAATTGGACGGGTCCAGCCCCCGGGTCCCCAGCCCCCGGGTCCAGCCCCCGGGGCTCCAGCCCCCGGGGGTCCAGCCCCCGGGTCCAGCCCCCGGGTCCAGCCCCCGGGTCCAGCCCCCGGGTCCAGCCCCCGGGTCCAGCCCCCGGGTCCAGCCCCCCTACACATGCTGGCTATTGTGTGTTTCGCAACATGTTCTATGGGACGTCTCTTTATAAGACGTTTTCGTATTTCCCACAATTAGAAGTTGCCAGTATTAAACTGTACACCCTGGAGGTTTAGGGGATACGAAACACAGTGGTGTTATCAAATGTAAAACATATCATTAATAAATGGGTGAATTAATATACCCACATGACACCTAAGGTCAGAAGAGCTTTATTTAACAGCTGGTCTTATGTCTGTGACCCCTCCTGTTGTTCATTGATAAGCCTGAAACATGCACTTGTCAAGGTTCAGAGGCAAATTTTGCAAATATGGCAGTAGCCATCGATCATCTTAAGATAAGATAAGATAAGATATACTTTATTGATCCCAAGTTGGGAAATGTTTTTGTTTCAGCAGCATACTACTTTGTTCTACTCCACTACAATTCAGAGGTTAACCTGGTATTTTTACTCCACTACATTTATTTTAGTTACTTTGCAGATTCTGATTAATGATGTGAAATATAAACAACCCTTAAATCAGACTTTAGTTACACCTGAGTCAAATTCAGGGAAGGTGATTGTCAAGTGCCAAAATAAACTATGCAATATATTGGACGTTAAGTACTTTGTCAGACTTCATATTTATCTGTGGATACCCCCAACGTTTTTTTCTTATTCAAAAGAAGATCTTAACTTAAAGTATTCGTTAATGTTTAAATAAAGCCTTATTAGTTTGTCTGTTTTGCACAACCTCCTGTTAATATCTTTGGACGTCCTGCACTAAACTGTTTTATTGTAGAGATCACTACAGTATCTTCTTGATATTTTCTATTCTATATTTCTATCATGCCTTCTACTTTCCACCAATTTTGTATGTAGGCTACTCTTAATATTTAAATGTTTTCATCAAATAAAACGTATTCAACGACAACATTCAATAACGTGCTTTAACCACTAGGCGGTGCGGGTTAAAAAACCAGTGGTGTAGTTAATAAAACATAATAATATCAAACATAATATGACTATTAACTTTATTGTGAAATTAAAACAGAACGGTAAAGAAAAATACAGTTTCAGTCTCTCGATTTGAAGCTTATGCATTGTACCATGAACCTGTATAGACCTGTAACAGTCAACTGCATGAGGAGTTGGAAAGGTAGTTCAGTAAATAATATCTTTAAAAACTACAAAAAAATCTCTTTCTATCAGCTGTGCACCGTTTTGGTGAAAATACAGCCTATCTACCAAATGGATCAAATATAAAAGTCAGCCGAATTAGTGTTGATACTGCAAGGAGACGTATTGTGTGAAAAGAAATGGAAGATGTTGTTTAATTGCTAATATATTTATGATCCACGTCACGTTTTCAGTTTTGGCGGCATTTCTTACAGTTTGTCAAAAGGTCTACGGCAGATGTGTAATATTTAATGCAGCCGAACCGTGTATTACAATGCCGTTATGTGATGACTTCCAAAGAGAAAAGCAAGAACACTCGGAATAAAGTATTATTTTATTTAAAAAAATATGTTTTTCCGATTTCATATCGCATAAACACCATATCCCGACATGCACTAAACAATCGATGTTTTAGCCTATCAAAACCTCTGAAAAAAGAGGTGTCTCTTAGAATCGAAAGAGAAAAACCTATGGGAAAAACACAAAAGCATTGTACACAATTTAAACCAATTAATGTCGTATAAATAACAAGGATAAACTGATGTTTTTTAGTTGATGAGTACTGCAGATATCACTGTTAAATCATTTGATCATTGGTTTTATTATGAAAACGCAGAGACCGGAAATGCTGTTTTCAACCCGTAACTTTACATGGAAGCTACCGCATACCTCAAATCATCTTCGTAATATCTATCAAACTATAGATCCTACATGGACGTGGATTCTAAAAGTACAATATACACTTCTCGCTAGAAATCTAATCAAAACGCGTTTTAATGGCCAAACTATCCTACAATTTAGGATTTTACAGAGAGGGTTATTTGTAAATAAACGACCATCTGTAACGTTTGCATTCAACGGGAGCACTAGAGGGCGAAAACTTTCAAACGTAATTATAGGACGTATTAAGTGCTTGAACAAACGACATATTTGGTCGTATGAGTTGGAGGACTTGTTGCACCACATGTGTCAAACTCAAGGCCCGGGGGCCAAATCAGGCCCGTGGTGGATTTAATTTCGGCCCGCAGGATAATTTCTATTTACTATTAGATCTGGCCCGCCGGTATATTGCACGCACACCTTCACTCAATCCTGAGGATTTCCTCAGCTCAGAGCCTGAGCCCAAACATTGATGAACTTGCACCCAAGATGAGATGCCAAGTATCATGGCTTGAACTAGCATCACAGCAGCAACCTGAGTTTAATGGATGTTTCCTTCTGCACTTTTGTTCTTGCGACAACAGGGCATGTTTGGTTTTTTCTTTGAGGGAAATAGTTTTTTTGAAGCTGTTGTTGGCCTGTGGAAAAATGTAATCATAACAAATGACTCCGGAAAAGCTGCAGATAGAGCCGTAAGAAATGAATGCAACTGATTATTTAATGTTTAATGTTGTTTTTATAGGCAATAATTGAAGCTTTGTTAGTTCCAGGTTTAATATGTGCAATAAGTTCATTTCAATAAGTTCTGCAATAAACATTGAACCAGTCCGGCCTTCGACTTGTACCAATTTCTTAATTTTGGCCCACTGTGTATTTGAGTTTGACACCCCTGCTCTACACCCTCCCCTTGTACACACTTCCCATCACACATAAAATAATACACTGGGAAAAATAAGATATACCTTTATTATTATCATACTGATGTAAACAACTTAAAGATTACATTGCATTTCCTTTATTTACTCAGTTTCAAATATACCTGTCTAATCTAGAAAACGGACGTGTGCATTGGTGTTTGTTTATTTACAGAGACTGTTGCAAAAACCAATCAGTTTACAAAATCAGATTTAAACAGGACAAAAAGACTGGAGAACATGCACACTCCTGTATTTTGTTTATGGTACTATATGTATTTCAAAGTTGCTTTGTTGTTAAAGAAAAAGTAAAATAAAGTTCTAAATAAAAACATAGGCACACAATGACTAAATAATAATGATCAATGACCAAATGCTGATTCAAACTAAAGCCTGTTATGAAACTGTAAGAAGTACGAAGTACAGGTATTGTGTTACAAATGTATCAAGTAAAAGTAAAGCGTTGTCTTGGAGTAGAACTGATACCAGAAACATCTACTGAAATACAGTAACAAAGTATTTGTACTTCCCACCTCGCCACATCAAATGCTGTAGGTTTATCTCATTATTAATCATATACCGGACTCATGAGCTAAATGTAGCCCTGTTGATCCTAAAGCATTGATACTAAGCCATGTCTGACCTCCCTCTGAACATTCAGTATGTGAGCATTAGCTAAACAGGAAGAACTCAGCTGCAGCGGGACCTGGTGCTACAGCTCCCCCTGCTGGGAAATCAAGAATGTGGAACACTTCAATTGAGCAATGAGTTGACATAATCTACTGAACAATGTATACATGTATCCTCCATTAATGCACCAGTATGACCATGCTTTCTATTAGAGCCCAGTTACTACAGGTGATGCATGTAGAATCAGAATCAGTGAATGTAATTATCCCAGGGGAATTGGTTTTCGGGACATTTGTTCCATTTTAGAACAAAATAAAATATGATATACAGATAAGTTATAAGAAGGTGCCAACAAATAAATAAAGACAAATAAAATAGAAATTAAAAGTAAAATGCCCCATAGAAGTTAACAAATAAAGAGTGTAACTATAATAGAAGGTATTTCTGGACAAAAAATGTTCTGTAGACCGTTACCGTATGAAGAACATATTTTAGTTGGCATAAAGAAAGTTGTGGATCCTGTAAGCAGTATCAGGCTTAAAACCTTTTACATATTGTTTAAATATCTTTCCTGACTATATGTAATCTTTAAAACTCTGCTATAGACAGCATTAGCCACATTTACAAACCAAAAGACATGTATTTTAAATCATGCATTCAGAATATATACATTTTTGATCAACCTTTCTTTCCCATTTTCCACTTTCAAGAAATCACTTCAAGTGTAATTCAAAAAGGAATTTATTCAAGTTCAACAAGAGGCAAGCTTTGTTAAAACATTTATATAAATATATAAAATAATTTATTTTACATTGCACAGTAAAACAGGCCCGGAGCCTAAAAATACAAAGTACACAAAGAAGAAGCAACAGTTCACACAGGACGATAAACATCTGATTAAAACGGATTCCTCTCTTTCGCAGTATTTACCTCATGATATATCTTAATGGAGGAATTTTTGGGATGGCACATTTTATTTGCAAGTCAAAGTGTTCTGGGGAAAAGTTTCGCTTGTGGTTACTTCCCTCTATGCTCAGCAGATCATGAGAATAAGGCCACGATTGTTTTGAAAAAGTTGAATTTTGTCACAGAGATCCATTGATTGGCCAGGTAAAATATGCTTTACGGCTCTTTAAAAGTCTTAACATACATACAATATCATACTGTACACGTACAGGTGTTTAGATATTTGTCTCCGGTATAAAATAAGAGTAATGGAATTATTTTTTTGTGCTGGAAGTTTTGAAAAAAAAAACATTTAAAAAGAGTTAAACTGCAACAAGTCTACTTTCTGTTGTAACTTTTGGTTTAAAAAAAAAAATGGAGTCAGAGAAAGACACTGAGGTTTATAATACATTCAAATCACCTCTATTGTATTGATTACAATCTCCGAAAACCAGCATGCATGTAAACTGTAGAGAAATCTCCTAGTTGAAAAAGGACTTATTTTCTCGAACTGACCCTTTACACTCTCCAGCTGCACATTTTAAATGTCACAGCATCCATGAAAATCCTCGGCTCTCTGCGTCAGACTAACTGTGGCTCAGCTCGATTTGCATGGCTCCCGTTTACAGCATTTGGTTAAGAGCTATAGGGGCGGGGCTGCAGCTCCAACAGGAGGTAGGAGTGTTAAAGACCCCACACACACACAGTGCTGAGATCTGCCAGATGAACTAAGATGATGAAGAAGAAGGTGCCACCTGGTAACATGTTCATATATGATTATTACTGTACATTATTTCAGATCATAAACAAAGTGATACCACATTCCTTTTTATATGGTTGGAATCAAGTGTTTTATGAGGACTTGTGCAGCCACCATAGCCTTTGACCTTGTATTATAATAAAACTGCAATGAATCTAATGCTTTTATAGACTAACACATTTATATCTTCACTGCCATCAAATGACCTTTAGGTTGGCCATCTTGTATTATGTGCAACATGAAAAAGTGACGATTTTGTGCGTTTTCCTCAAAACTGGGTGTGTACTTGAGGCTTTTGGAGAAAAGTGATGTGAAGAAGATAAAAGTCTGCTGCTTCTCACTTTGCAGTGCTGTCCCACCTCCCCTGTTACCTGACTGACACACTGGGACTTCATACAGAAAGTGCTCAAGTCCAGCTAAACAAACATTTAAAGCTTTTGGCACAGGTTAATAACGGCAAAACATTTTCCAAGATTATCACCTCTGTTTGTGTTATGAGTGGCGAGTATAGTTGTGTGATTTTTTTGGGAACTTGTGGCACTTAAAAAAAACAATAGTCCATTGTCTCAGCTCAGGTGTGAGTGTTGAATGAGCAGCTCTTCCTTTCTTCAGATGTCAGAGTTAGGAGTTGCTTGTTGTCTCGCAGCCTGAAATGTTCTTCTTTTTGTTGCCAGAGCAGTGAGGCAGATGTTGCTCACTAACTGCATTCAATTCCCTCAGGATGGTGGAATTGTAAGAACATTTTCCCAAACACAGATATGAAAGCAGGAGGAAGACAGGATGTGATGTCACTCACCGCTGTCCTTGTTTATATGGAGGAGGAAGATGATGATGCTGGTCAGCAGCACCATCATCATCACCACGGCGGTCAGGAGGAAGGCTCGGCACACGGGCCGGCCCGTCAGTCGGAACAGAGCTCCGCCCAGGCCGGGCGCCTCTGAGCGGCCGCTGACGGGTGGGCTGGGAAGCCCCACGTCAAGTGAGCGGTTCATGGACCTCAGAGAGGTCAGTGACCTGCGACCCCAGCGCAGGTGACCTTCAGTCGACCTTAATGAGAAACACAGAGCGTTATTGATCGAGTGATAATCTTTCACTGCTGGAGCTATTTGTTCTGTAATTATAAACTAACATTGTTATGGTTGATTTAAAAAAGGGACCTGATAATGCTCTTTTTCAGCTTTATATATTTGTATTAAGTGCCTCTACTGTGACATGTCTCCATGCTTTAATATTTTTTTAAAAGGCTGTTCCCCTCATACTGCCTGTGCTTCAGCACCTCTTTTCACCTCTGGAGGGAACTTTGGGATTTTTTTTTTCAGACCATTTAAATCACAAAAACCTATAGAGCACACTACAGGAAAGGGAAAACCAAAAAAAGCACAATAGGGCCTCTTAGGATTTTCTCTGGCAACTCGGCGGACATATGATTTAGAGATTTGTTGTTTGTATGAGTCAAATCGACACTACAACAACAATCAATTAGAGAATGATAAATTGAATGAATGTGATTCATTGAACAAACATATTGATTGCAATATTATCAATTGAATAAAAACACAAAAAATACAAATGTAGGCCTATACATTTGTCTTTTTTGGGTAAAAAACTGGCACATTGGGCAAATTAAAAAATTGTATTCAATTGATAATATTGCAATCAATTTACATTGCATATTAATTTTAACCAACATCCCATAAATCAAAAGATAAAAAGCAGCAATACCAAAGAAATAAATTCATTACATTTTAAATGTAGTTTTAAAATGTTGTAGGTTAGTCCGAGAACCCTGAGACCCATAAATATGAAGCTTTTAAAAAAAAAAAGCATTAAAAGTGAGAAACATAGGCAGCATGTTGTTGAATTGTTAAATGGTATTTCTTTAAAAAGCTATATATTGTTACCTTTTCACCTGCAGCTTCCCTTTGTTGCGCACAAAGCGGATGCTGTACACTCGCTGCATGGCGGCCGGCAGGTAGGACAGCATGTCAGAGTTGGTGGCCAGCCGGGGCAGGCCCAGGGTGGGGAGGGGGGTGAGGCCTCGGCACAGCGGGCACTGGATGGCGTTGGGATCAGCCGACTTGACGTTGATGCGCGCCAGGCACTCTAGGCAGAACGTGTGCTTGCACTGAAGCATCTTGGGACAGCGGAAGACGTTGTTGAACTGGCTGAAGCAGATGGAGCACTCCAGGTCCGGGCAGCTCTCCTCGGAGCACTGCGGTTGGAGAGGGGACGGGCGGCGGTCTGGGGACAAGGTGATGACTGAGACCTGGCTGGATGGGGGGTTGACGAGGGCAGGATAAGGGTTCAGTGTGGGAGCAGATGGGGTTTGAGCTGGAGATGGGACTGGAAGTAGGCTGGACTGAGGTTGGGAGCTGAAGACGGAGCCTGGATCTGAGGCTGGAAGCGTTGAGGTGGGGCGGTCTGAATACGGTGATGGGACCAGGTTTTGACCTCCATCTTGGTTTGATGAGGCCGCATAAAGTGTCACAGAGCTGAAACCCGTCTGGACGACTGTAGCAGAGGGCAGGGAGGACTGAGGTGGATGATGGGAATTGTCATAAGGATCAGGAGGTAAATATGGAGATGGATTTGTGTCCCTGTAGGGATTCATGACTTGCGGAGGAGCGATTTAAAGGAGGGGTGGAGCTCTGAGGGGATGAACAGATGGAGGATGTTGAGCTTTCAGCCGTCAGCAGGGACAGGAGGCATCAGTACCACGGAGGATGGAGGATGATGAAGAAATTATGAAGATGCTCCTGCTGCGGCCTAAGTGTCCAAATCAAAACGTAATCTATAGATGAAAATACAACAACAGGATTACATTTTACAGACTAACAAAACAGGGAAAACAGTATAAAAACGTCTACTTCTTATAAAATTACATTATTTCTTTTTATTATGAAAATAAATCCCAACAAGCAAACTCTTAACTAAAAAACGCCAAAAGTCAACAGCTTTTCCGGTAAAACTTAGCATTTTGATCTGTAGTTGAAGAACTGATTTCCAACTGCACTTTGACATCATTCTCATGGTTTTCATACTGTCTCTGTACATGATAATTCCTGTAAGTCATCAGAAGTGTGCATCCTGATGACAGTGCACTCTGCATACAAACAGCTGACATGTTGTGAGAAAAGTATAATTAAAATACAGACTTACAAAAAGTGCAAGCACACAGTAAAACTGTTTTTTCTTTTAGGATTTACAAATCAAGAGGATGTTAAAAAGGGAACATTTGCCAACTAAACAATGCTCAAAGTTGGAAATCAAATAGAAAGGTGCCCACTGAAATAAGTTCTTCCCTGTCCTCTGTTACACATGATGTATCACACAAGAATATATATATATATATATATATATATATATATATATATATATATATATATATATATATATATATATATATATATGACTTTTTACCAAATCAAAAGTGATCGTGTTGACGTACATTCAAGTACTACTAAATCTCTAATCCTGGATCCTGACCTTATAAATGTGTCCATAAATCAGATTTAAACTCGACTTAAGAACCTAAAGTCACCACATGTATCATGTTGAAACATATAAATAAAGTTATCTAAAACCTTTTTTCCCTTTCCAAAGCTTAAAGAGAACCCGATGAATCTATTGAAAGAGAGACAGTACTTACCTCCACAGTAATGGAGAGCTACAGTCATTTTGAAGACATTAGCAGTCAGTACTATACTGCTCTTTGTACAGGTTTAGGAAGAACTGGCGATGCTGGTCTGTATCCAAATAACACAGTAACACTGTACTACACAACCGGATTCAGGTTCCAGTGTATCTGGCGTCAACAGGAAAGAAATTTGCATCACACATTTTATTTGAAAAAGGGAAATAAGATGCAAAACAAGTTGGCGCTTATGTTCTGACACTTGGGAACACCCGGCAGGGATCACCTAAAGCTATCAACACATCTCAAAATGTACAAAAGATCATCTATACTGCAACGTATATCATCTGGCACACTGTATGTCTGTCCTCTTGGCAGACATGTCCTGTTACAGTGTAGCTTTCCAATAAAAAAAGCTGGCCCTATAAGGCTATAACCGAATCACCTCTCTCCTAACATCTTTCTTATCTACAGCTGTTTGAGTAGATTTGATTATTCTGCTTGAAATTTTAATGAAAACCATTGTATCTCAGTGGACAAAAATGGAGCAGATCAGACCCATTTAATGAAATGACAGATTTGGCATTTGGTATCATTTTGCTTCTGTATCATTTAAAGCCATTCTGAAATCAATAACCAAGCCATACTTCTTGCTGAAACACCTCAAACAGGAGATATCATACAATATGTAAGAAGTCATCTCATTATAGTGTTTTATAGAGTGTCACAATGGTTGGCTTTTATTTATTATATTCATTTAAAAAGGTCCTGTGAGATTTAACCAGGTGGAAATCAACAACAGATCAGCTGATCTCCTATCAGTTCCTGATTATCTCTGAACTGGTTTTAAAAATATACATAAATATCTAACAGCAATTTGTAGACTACTCAGGACTAGCTGTAACAGCGATACAGGCTTCTACGTTTAAAACACACACAAAAAAACAATTAAAATAGTGTCCAAATCGTGAAAAGGTTCCTCACCAAACTCAATGCAAAAAGTCGGCAAGTTAGTCTACAATGTATAACGTTATGGAAAATACCTTCCGGAAACTGCAAAAAAAAAAAAAAAATAGCCTACTATCGCAGTTTGAATTGCTCTAAATTCGGCATAGCCTACCAACCAACACGTATTTTGGACAAATGGCAATTTATTTATGCTTGGTACACCATCATGGCAGAAGCAAGGAAAGAAAACGTTGTAGTGTGTACGGACTGCCTTTTTTTCGATGTAACGCTTTGCTTTGTTAAGCAGTCATCCAAGCCGAATTCACCTTGAGATTCTCTTCATATGTTTTACATTCAAAATAACCGATTTTGCAAACTATCTGCCTTTTAACAACCAGGAAACTACAAGTGTAAGATGTATGAATGAGGGTTGTCGCACACTGCTCTTACCGTTTAGTCACCGGTGATTAGTGTCCCCCCTTCATTCCAAACAGCGTCGTCGTTAGACCGGTTTCTCACACATATCCCCCGGCGACAGGTACAACTAACTCCTGGGTGTTAGTGGAAATCACTTGGCCTTAAAGTTTCTCTTTCCCCGACGTGTGACACTTTTACTTGTCATTCGAACAGCTGAATAAAAACGAGGAAACGGGTTAGTCTGCGCATCTGTTAGCCGGGTACGTTCCTCTGTGTAAGATGAACACACCTGAAGAAAGTGATGCTAATTAACGGTAAGTGGATGCAGTAAGAGCAGGTCTCCATTTTCCCAAGACACTGGACATTGAAGCCTCACAGCCAGGGTTCGAGTTATAAACTGAGCTCTATGGGGGTCTTTAAAACTAACACACACACACACACACACACACACACACACACACACACACACACACACACACACACACACACACACACACACACACACACACACACACACACACACACACACACACACACACACACACACACACACACACACACACACAGCAGCCCTCTACTTGCTACAAACTTAAATATGAACAGGTTCAACTACGCACACACACATCATCTCGGCTCGCGCAGCACGCTCACAGGCATAGATTGTATTGCGCACCTTGGAGGTGCAGTGCAGGCATATTGTCATTCAAGAGATGCGTAGTTCTTCTGGAAAACATGTTTTTCTTTTAGCCTATTTACCTCGTTAACGTAAATAATACTCATTACATTGACACATGCATTATTTTTGATTAAATTAATGGTTGTTGGTAATGTATTAGCGACCCCCACATATGTATGATTTCACTGCGTCCGTGGGAGCTCAGACCCCTCCTTATGGGAGCTCAGCTCCCATTGGCTCTCACATAACTCGAACCCTGCTCACAGCAGTCAACTTAAAGTGGACCTATCATGCTATATTTAAATGATATATTGTAGGGCCATACCTATATAAGGTATATTTATACGTTTCTGTTTTCAAAATACCAAACAGATCATGCATTTTAGCCATGCCTCATTTCGCTCTATTTGCTGTTCTCCAGCACTGTTTTTGAAGGGGGCTGATTCTGTGAGCTGCAGCTGACCACGCCCCCCTGCAGGAGAGGGGAGCCGTGCTCTGATGAAGTCAGAAGAGGGGGAGAAAAATAGATCTCCGTCCTCCGTGTTTTATTATATTATTATAGGCCTATAGAGTCGTTATTCATTTGTTTTAAAGCTCAATAAATAACAAAGAAGACCTTTGACCGGCACTTTTCTAATTTTGTCCGGAAGATTTAAACTTTAACGGACATCTTGACCGGCGAAAGAAAACCTAACTGAAACTCTGCCGCACCATCCCCTCATTCCTTGGAAGAGGCGGAGAGGTGGGTGTTTGTCAGTGCTTTGTTAGTGCTTGCCTCGACGGGGAGGGATTGCATTGAATTAAAGCGGCAGGAGCAAACGCTTGCCTCGGGGAGGGAGAAAAAAAGCCACAGCGGAGAATAAACAGAAGGGTAACCATGGTAACCATGCGCAGGAAGTCTTCTTCGCTGCTTTTGTGGCAGACTACAGCGCCACTTACAGGCCTGGCATATGTACTACAGCGTCTCCAGCGCTTTTGAGCGGCAATGGCCGGCCGTGGCCCAACCCCACATTCCCCTGATAGGTGGAGAGTTGGCCCAATAGCCGTAGCGCCACTTTCCTGACGTCAGTAAAGTGTTCAAATCTGGATCCGTTTTTATCAGATCTGTTGCAGCCCCTTTTTTGGAGATTTGGGTATGGAGGAAAATAGAGAGGGTTGTGTTTTCTGACACTTGGTGAGTTCCCTGGAACACCGGGGACACATATTCATGTATAAAAGACGTACAAAAGTGCATTTTGCATGATAGGTCCCCTTTAAGGTGAAGGTATTTTTTATATATTTTCACACAGTCTCATGTTACTTTAGTTTCAAATGTTGCTTAATTTTTTAGAATATGCCCACAGTTAGCTAGCTACCTTAGCTATTATAGATAATTCCCCTTGAAAATAACAATAAAAAGTAAAGGTTGGTCTCCAAAAAAACAACATTGTCCACCATATCAATTCAGTCATGCATTTTTGCACTTTAAAGGGGACCTATCATGCAAAATGCACTTTTGTACGTCTTTTATACATGAATATGTGTCCCCGGTGTTCCAGGGAACTCACCAAGTGTCAGAATATTGGTGAATACAAGATCTTTGATTACAGAGATCACGTTGGTGACTTAATGATGTGTGCATGTTACGCGCCAGTTGAATAAAGATGGACACTCGGAATGAGAGAAGTAGTCCGCTTCATCTGTTTATGTAGACACTTATATGTCCATAGAACAGAATATTACAGTGTAAAACACACTGTCTGCAGTCACCCTCTCCTTAAAACTTTCAAAATATACATTTAACTTCAGTTGTGCTTTTTGCAGAGCTGCAGTCTATTTTAATGAAATCCGTAGTTAACACAAAAACAATAAAGCTATTATTCTGAGAAATTAAGTTATAAAACGATATGCCAATGACATGTTTGGGAGTAAAAGGCCTTGTTAGGTAGATCTCAAGGTCAACATTACACTTAGTACAATGCGGTTACTGAAGAGTAAAAATTATTTTGACCACCGCTTTCGTAAACTGACACTGGATTTGTCCCCTTAAATGGGTCCCAAGTGTGATAAACTCTTCAAGAAAGTTGAATTACAATTATGTCTATATCAGTTGATGATGGTAAATCTGCTTAAACCAGAAGGACACCACCAAAAAGGCAAGCATTATCGACAATTATTTGAATACCCACAAACAGTTCTATGGCAGACCTATCATTTTGTAAAGTACAAAAATACAGTGTGGTTTGTAAATATGCAAATGAATTATTTATATTTTATACAAATATATTATAGGCTAATATGTTAAGTTATTTCCAAATGTTTGGATCTACATGAAATGGGCTTTGTGATATTTCTGACTTCGCTCTAATTAGTTGAAGATTTTGGTCCGAAAAGTATTGCAGCAGATTTGTGGGGGGTTGACACTAAACTAACTCCCTGCCTGCTCTTACCCCCTTGTGTAAAGACCTGCCACTTCTCTGCCTCTGATTTGCTACACAATATCCTTTCAGGGGTTTGCTGGAATCATACGGCCAAGCCATAACTTACTTTATTGCTATAAACTCTACAGTACAGTATAAACAAGGCCAGAGAAAGTGTACTCGGTACCGGCAGTTCACGATATAGTTCCTAATGTTGTACGTAAGGCTACCTGCTCCAAACAAACCTGTGGCCCGAGCACGAAAGCAGCAGAGAAACAGTCGAACAATGGTAAGGTTTTTCGTCCTATTCATTAATATTTTTTTACGCAATGAAACAACAGTCTAGATCTGTTTTTTTTACAAGGACACTGAAGTTCAGACTTGAGGTGAACAAGGAAGTTAAAACCATTGTTTGATATTCATTACCAGTTACAACAGCTATAAAAACAAGATGACAATTGCAATTGTACCACCTTTGGTAACACATTAACTTGTACCAGTTTATTAACCACTGCTAATGCTAAAAATACAAGCTAAAACTGAGAATGTAAAGATCATGTGTTTTTTTAAAGCAAACTCAGCCTAAAAAATAAAGATTATACATAGAAGTATTTTTACATAACATGTATTTAAGCTGACCCTTTATCCAAAGCGACTTGCACACACTTCAATACCGTTGACATGCTTACGGGAGCAATTTGGAGTTAAGTATCTTGCCCAAGGTTACTTTGACACGTTGACTGCAGGGGGGATCCAACCACTGACTATCTGATCAGTTGGCCTTCCATTTCACTCTGAGCCACATCCGTGCTATGAAGGAGTGGTTGAATCTCAGTTTTTTTCACGTACAGTAATTGTGTTAAATTATTAGAGAATTGTTTTTTGTCTCAGATCAATGAAATGTATCTGAGTAGGAATTTGTCTAGATAATGTATTTGAATGAAATTCATATTATGAACTAAGAAAACCAAAAATACGTCTTGAATTTGTAAAATATCCTCTTCATACTGTAGGTTCTTAAACCCAGCAGTTGGTTTCCAGTTGAATACGTCTCTGATGTTACCTGCAGAGTGACATTATGGCGACAGCAGCAACAGGTGAGTTCAGACTTTATATTGAATATAACTCACCTTCTGCTTTCACCCTCTCCTTAAAACTTTCAAAACATTTATTTATTTTTGCATGCTGCTGCAGTGTATTTTAAGGATATCCGGAATAAGTAGATAAAACACAGCTATACACCCTTTAATCAAATGTCAAATGTGAATATTCTGTATTCTTTTAGTGTCAGATGATCTGCAACCTGTGAAGAGGAGCAGCATCTATGGGCGGCTGCCACCTTCCAGTGAGTTTAACTGAACTGAGTTGCATGGTTATAATTGCAAACCTCTTTATTTTATTAGAATTTTAGCAAGTTTTCCAATAATAATAGCTCACACATTTACTCTTTAATTCTGTGACATTTTCATTGGTTGAAATTCAATTTAATTGTATCCATTACCACTGCCCAAGTATTTAGTTGAAGAGTAGTTTTTCTAACTCTTTGTTTCTCACAGTGTCTGAGCTGAGAATATAATAGAATATCTTTATTGTCATCACACATCAGTGTAACGAAATTCAGTTGGCATCTCTCACTGCAGTACATAAAGAAGAACACATCCATAAAAGCAGTGATAAAGCAGAGATAGTAGCAATAATCAGGGTCATCACTTAAAGGGGACCTATCATGCAAAATGCACCTTTGTACGTCTTTTATACATGAATATGTGTCCCCGGTGATCCAGGGAACTCACCAAGTGTCAGAAAACACAACCCTCTCTATTTTCCTCCATACCCAAATCTCTAAAAAAGGGGCTGCAACGGATCTGATAAAAACTGATCCAGATTTGAACACTGTCCTGACGTCAGGACAGTGGCGCTACGGCTATTGGGCCAACTCCACCAATCAGGAGGAGACAGCCACGGCCATTTCCGTTCGAAAGCGCTGGAGACGCTGTAGTACATATGCCAGGCCTGTAGATGGTGCTGTTCTCACAGAATCTGCCCTTGCAAAAACAGAGCTAAAAAATGTCAAATTGAGCAAAATGAGGCATGGCTAAAATGCATGATCTGTTTGGTATTTTGAAAAAAAAAAAGTATAAATATGCTTCCTATACTATATTATTCAAATATAGCATGATAGGTCCACTTTAAATGCACTTTACCAGAATGTTAAAATAAATGTTTAAGGATTATTTAATAAAGAAAAGCTACAATGTTTAAATATAAATAGTTACTGAAAATATCAGTTTGATACTTAATAAATATACAAATAAATAACATATGGTATTTTTGGCTGCAGTCTTTGATGGGAGGTAGTGTGTTTGTATGTGTGCATGTTCAAAGTTATAGTGATTTTTGTGGTTGGACAGGGATGGGAGTGATGGAGGCCACAGCTCTGGGAAAGAAGCTGTTCTTCAGTCTGTTGGTGCGTGATTTTATTGACCTGAACCGTCTGCCGGACGGCAGCAGTTCGAACAGTGAGTGGCCGGGGTGTGTGATGTCTCTGATGATACTGCTGGCTTTCTTCTGCAGTCGACTTTTGTAGATGTTGTCAAGGTTGGGCAGCTCAGTCCCAATGATGCGCTGAGCAGCCTTCACCACCCGTTGCAGGTCCTTCCGCTCTGCGGCTGTGCAGCTGGTGTACCAAACAGTTATGCAGCTGGTCAGGGTGCTTTCAATAGTCGACCGATAGAAGTTTACCAGCAGTTTTTGTGGAAGCCTGGCCTGTCTCAGTTTCCTCAGGAAAAACAGTCTCTGCTGTGCCTTTTTCACCAGGTTTGAGGTGTTTGAGGTCCATGTTAATTTATTGGAGATGTTGACTCCAAGGAACCGTAGGTCTTCCACGCTCTCCACTGCTTCTCCATGGATGTGGAGGGGGAGATGGACTTCCTTTTTTGTCCTCCTGAAATCAACAATGAGCTCCTTTGGAGGTGTTAAGGACAAGGTTGTGCTCCTTACACCAGTCCGTCAGATGTTCCACCTCGAGCCTGTAGGCTGTCTCCTTATTGTCTGTAATAAGACCGACTACTGTGGTGTCGTCTGCAAATTTGACTATGGAGTTGGAGGTGTGGATGGGGGTGCAGTCATTGGTAAAGAGTGTGAAGAGCATGGGACTAAGCACACAACCTTGTGGGGTTCCTGTGTTTAGTATAAGGGGGGATGATATGCTTACCGACTCTGACTTGCTGTGGTCTGTCAGTCAGGAAGTCCATGACCCACGAGCAAAGTGAAGAGCCAAAGCCAAGAATATTCAGTTTGCTGACCAGTTTGTGGGGCATGACGGTGTTGAATGCGGAGCTGAAATCCACAAATAGCATCCTCACATAACTGCCTGGTAATTCCAGATGTGTCAGAGAGGTGTGGAGGGCTGAGTTGATGGCGTCTTCTGTGGAGCGGTTTGGCCTGTAGGCAAACTGATGCATGTCAAGGTCCGGTGGGATGATTGTTCTGATATGGGAAAGCACCAGTTTCTCAAAACGCTTCATGACTATTGGTGTAAGCGCGACTGGGCGATCATTTAGGCACTTCACAGATGTCTTTTTAGGCACTGGAATGATGGTTGAGGATTTGAGGCATGTTGGTATTGGCTCAGAACAGTCTCATAATACACACATGCACACAGAAGGATTCACACTTGTATTTCCGGATCCACACTTGTGTTTTTCAATGCACACACAAATGTGTTCCGTTTCATATTCATGTAAATAAAATCCAAATACAGAAAAAAGTTTTACATATGTATTTTTGATCCTCACATATTTGTTTTCCGTTTAAAACCTCTGCACCTGCAAACACAACCCGCTTTCTGTGCATGGATCGCTGTGCATTCGTGTGTGGGTTTTTTGAGACTCCCCTGACGGTGACCCAATTCGTACTTGTAATTTTTTCTATCTATAGCCAATCAGATGTCTCCTCAATTATAAGCCAATCACATGAGCGCCCCCCCACGAGGGTAGATTTCTTGCGTTCATGACGTAGCGCTTCATGTACGCATTTTGCACTCTCCGGAGCTGACAGGTCCATGGAGCCTGCCTGCAGGCGCTAATCTCAGGACACTTCCACTCTCAGTACATTGCCACTTTCCGAACAGGAAATGCACGCAAATACAATCTTTTATATTATTAAGGTACAGTGCCACTTTCCGAACCATTAATGAATGCTTGTGTACACAAAAACGGCAGGCAAAACCGTTTTAAATGTGTGTTTCCTGTATGGCGAATACAGCTGCTTTATTGATGTCTGTATGAAGTTGTTGTGAGTGTGGAGGGAGCAGCTACAGGTTAGCTTAGCCTAATCGATCAGTGCACTACGAAGCCAGTGCTAGACAGTAAACTGTCAACGGGGGGAGCCCCGCCGGTCATTATCGGCCGATATTCACTCTTAATAGTTTGATCGGTGCTCTCTATAAAGGCCGATCAGGAGAGCTGGATCTGATCGATATGGACATAAACGCGAGTGAAGTTTTAGCGAGCTGCATGAGAAACTGACGGGCTGTCAGGAGAGTGGGAGGGAGAGAGGAAAATAGATGATCCTTACTCCCGTGTTATTAGCCATATCCGGTCATAGTCCGGTAATTACCTGCTAACGGAAACTCTGCTACACAATTCTTCTTCTTATTATTATTATTATTGAAACATGACCGGTAAGTTTCAAATTTGTCCGGTAAAATAAATTCTGTCCACCCTGCTCCGGACAGCGCAAAATGCGTATATGAAGTGACATGAACGCAAGAAATCTACCCTCGTGGGGACGCGCTCATGTGATTGGCTTAGAATTGAGGAGACATCTGATTGGCTATAGATAGAAAAAATTACAAGTACGAATCGGCTGACCGTCAGGGGAGTCTCAAAAAACCCACACACGAATGCACAGCGATCCATGCACAGAAAGCGGTTTGTGTTTGCAGGTTCAGGGGATTTAAACGGGAAACAAATATGTGAGGATCAAAAATACATATGTAAAACTTTTTTCTGTATTTGGATTTTATTTACATGTATATGAAAGGGAACACATTTGTGTGTGCATTGAAAAACACAAGTGTGGATCCGGAAATACAAGTGTGAATCCTTTTGCGGATCATGAAATACAAGTGTGAATCCTTCTGTGTGCATGTGTGCATTATGAGACTGTTCTGAGCCCATATGTTGGAACAGTAGCTTGTTGTAATGAGAGGTTGAATATATCAGTAAACACCTCTGTCAGCTGGTCCGCACATGCCTTCAGTACCCGGCCGGGCACTCCGTCTGGGCCTGCAGCTTTGCTAGGTCTGATTTTCCTCAGAGTGGTCCTCACCTGATGGTGCTGTAGAGGGTTTCGTGAGTTTTGTGTGAGGGTTGTTCTGCTGGGGAACAGCTGGTCTGAGAGGAGTTCAGTGGGGAACTTCATACTGGGATGGACTGTGTTCAACACAGAGGAAGACCCAGACCACTGTCAGAGAGAAAGTGGAGAGCTGGAGGGGAAAAGAGTAGTTGTGATCAACACCCCAGATCTGCTGCACTCCTTCATCTCTGAAGACAAACTGACAGAACATGTGAACGTCTGTGTGAGGCTCTCTGATCCTGGACCTCATGTGTTCCTGCTGCTTCTACAGCCTGAACACTTCACTGAAGAACACAAACTGAGACTCTGCACAGTCCTGAAACGCTTCAGTGATCAGTCATTTGATCATTCACTGATTCTGATATCACCATCCAGAGAGGAGGGTTCAGGTATCATAGACAATTGTATGCAACATGCTCCCTTAAGAGACATGATCAGAACATGTAGATACAGATATTTGAGGCAGAACCTTGTCCATCCAGAGCTGTTAACACGTTTGGTTCAGACTGCAAAGGAGAACAATGGAGAGCCTCTGAGCTGTGATGTGTTTGAGTTTGAGGATGCAGGTTTGATCATGACACCAACGTCTGAAATCATGAAAGCAGCTTTAAACCTGGTTCTGTGTGGGAGGAGAGGAGCACGGAAGACTTCAGCAGCCAAGGCCATTTTAGGTCAGAGAGAGTTTCCTTCAGTCTCCAACTCATCAGAGTGTGTTAAACATCAGGGAGAGGTGTGTGGACGCCGGGTTTCCCTGGTGGAGCTGCCTGCTTTGTGTGGAACACCTAAGGAGGAAGTGATGGAGGAATCATTCAGGTGTGTTTCCCTCTGTGATCCGGGGGGCGTCCATGCCTTCATCCTGGTCCTACCTGTGGGTCCCCTCACTGATTAAGACAAGGGAGAGTTAGAGACCATCCAGAACACATTCAGCTCTCGAGTCAACTTGATTCTGTTCACTGTGGAGTCAGACCCTACAGCTCCAGCTGTTGTTAACTTTCTAAAGAAGAACAAGGACATCCAGAAACTCTGTCAGAGCTGTGGAGGAAGACATGTTGTTCTCAACATCAAGGACCAGCAGCAGATCCCAGAGCTGTTGGATGCTGTGGGAGAGACCAGAGTCGGAGGATCCAGGTGCTTCACAAAGAAGATGTTCACCAAGGCTCAGATGGAAAAGGTTCTAGAGTTAGATAACACTAACAAAAGACTTAAAGCTGAACAGCAGGATGTTAAAAAGAAAAGTGAGATGGGAGATGTTGATGAAAGTCAGAACAGCATGGAAACACCATTTTGGGTGAAAAACATTTTACATCTACTGCCAGCACAAATTCAGTGACAAAAGTTATGCAAAAAAGCAACAGGAGAGATTGATGGACGACCTGTCGCTGTGGTAGACACCCCCGGTTGGTTTGACACGACACTGTCCAATGAGGATGTTCAAGAGGAGCTTGTGAAATGCATCAGCATGTTGTCTCCTGGACCTCATGGGTTCTTACTGGTGCTGCAGATCGGCCGAATTACACAAGAGGAAAAAGACTCTGTGGAACTGATCAAGAAATGTTTTGGCAAGAAATCTGGAGATTTCATCATCCCTATATTCACCAGAGGAGATGATCTGAATGACGAAACGATTGAGAGTTACGTAGAGCGGTCTGGTGACTTTTTGAAAAACTGATACTGACTGTGGAGGGAGATACCAGGTCTTCAATAACAAAGATCTGACAAACCGCATGCAAGTCAGAGAGCTGATGAAGAAGTAGGCTGCTTCACCTCGGAGATGTTCCAAGAGGCCGAGGCGGCCATACAGAAGGAAGTGGAGAAGACCCTGAAGGAGGAGGAAGAAGAAATGCAGAGAGAGAGGGAGGAGCTGCAAAGAAAACACGAGGAGGAAATGGAAGAAGTGAAGAAAAGAATGGAACAGGAGAGAGCAGAAAATGAGCAGAAGAGATCCAAACAGCTTCAAGAGATGGAGGACAAAATCAACAAGGATCAAGAGGAGAGAAAGAGAGGAGAGGAACTGAGAAAAAAAGATAATATCAAGGATAAAAGGCAGGATGAAAATAGAAAAAAGGAATGGGAGGAAAAACTAGAAGGAGAGGACAATAAAGAAGAGATGAGAAAGCAAAAAGAAGACTGGGAGAAGGAGAGAGAAGAGTGGTGGGAAAAACAACGTCAAGAAATGAAAAGAGACGACGAGAGGAGCAAACAAGACTTCAGGCGCTGCAGGAAGAATACAATCAGGAAAGAGAACAACTTGAACAGAAAAGAAAACTAGAAGTGAAATTCAAAGAAAATTGCATTATCGCCTAATCTTTCCACTGATTCATGATCATCATGATGTGAGCACATGGAACGTGATGTCAACTTAATTTAACATCAGGTTTCTGGTAAATATTTTGAATAACATCGGTTTGTTTCCATAATGTGATTGGTGTTTCGAAATCCAGAAAGATTCATTTTTACTAATCGCAAATGTTCCCCAAATAGCTACAGAACTCTTTCCTTTCAATGTCAAGAGTATAACCAACTCTAAATTGCAGATAATCTCTTTCTGTTTTATCGACCTAATGCTCAAATAAAAATAAATTAAATAGTTTACAAATCAGTTGTTCTAGGTGCATCTTTTTAACATGGTGTGCTTTCATTAAGTACATTACTCCTGATATTGTAAGTGTTACAGTCATCATATCTGTATGTATCCTTTGTGTATCTGTTGTAATGTTCTTGTTGACACTGGGTGGTGTAGGGGAGCAGGGAAGCATGAAGGGGAGCTCCCCAGCACGGGTGGAGTGATCCTGGTATGAACACATGGGATTATTTAGAAATATATTTTACAATATTCATAGCATGTGCTGCCACTAGAGGGCGCCCTGTCTGTGAGCAGCTTGTTCTTAAAGTGTTGGGATTCCTGTTCAATGATCTGCAGCCAGATGCATTTAGTCACTGCAGTGAGAATTAGCATTAAATATGATTCCTGATCCTGTCATTATCATTCATATCATTTGTTTGTGTATCTTCATTTGTTACGTTAATCTTTGGTTCAATAAATATATTATTCTTATTCCATGTTACTTCATTGCATACCTATAGGTATTTTAAAATACATGTTTGGGTGAATATTGTTTAGTTGCAATGTTTAGTTTTTTATTAAAGCAGTTTTCCAGTTTTAGAAACTATAAACTGTTAAAGGTAGGGTAGGTAAGTTTGAGAAACCGGCTCGAGATCACTAGAATTTGAAAATACACAACCGGAGAAAATCTGCCACTTCCTTAGAGAGCCCCTCCTCCAACACACACGAACGCGCACATGACCAATGAGGGCACGAGATAAGTTTGTGCACAGATGGAAGGCTGACAGGCAGGTAGGCCATCCAATCATTTTAGCAGGGCCAGCTAAAATGATTGGTCGTACTTTTTACAGTACTACGGCTTCCACAGATGATATTTTTTTATGGATTTTTTGTCAAAGCACTTAAGATATTCATTGCTATCGGGATGTTAAGAGCATTCCATGGAATATAACAAAAAGTGTATCTCGAGCCGGTTTCTCAAACTTACCTACCCTACCTTTAACACATCAATGCATTAATAATTAAAATGATGTTATATAATATATATTATTCTGAAATGGGCTATTCTGTATACTTTCACATTTTTAAGAATATTATAATACTATACTTTTGCTAATTTAATTGAGTAAAGTTTTGATTGCTGGACCTGTGCATACACTGTGATATACTTTTACTGACATAAAAATCGAATGACTTCTTCCACAACTGAATATAGCATTGACTGATAAAACAATAACTTAACAGTGATGATGGTTAGTGGAATATTTTAACATGCTACATAATGCAATGAACATGTCATGTTTTACTAGTCTGATACTGATTAAAGAAACATATCAGAATCAAAGTCTTATTTATTGCAAAGTTGTTCACATACAGGAATGACTTTGGTGTATTGGTGCAGAACAATAACTTAATAAGAGGAAATAAAAGAAATTCAAGGACTACAAAAGTTAAGAAAAAAATGAATTTTTATGTATGAAATAAACAATAGAAACATTTTGCTGTCTTGAAACGAGAAGAGTTTAACAAGTAGTATGAACTTTAATCAAAACATTTTAAGTGGGGATGTGCAACAGTTGACAGTGTGGTTATCAATATAATATATATTTGTTCTGTTAACTTTCTATCGTCTTGGACAACACAAAGAACACAAGTCACAGAACATCAGACGCATTTCTACTCAACTTCAGCATCGCACCATGAGGACAAAGAAATGAGATTCACCTTCTCAGGTCATGGTTGTTCTAATCATTACTCTTCATTACTCATCATACTCAATCATCCACTCTGCTTTCCAAATAAAAGGAGCTGGTCTGAGGTGAGTAATATCTGTACAGTGATTTAAAGTGGCCCTATTGTTCTATTTTGGGGTTTCCCTTTTTTATATAGGTTTTTGTGATAGGGAGTGTGTGGGCGTCTCTATGCTTCCATATAAGACTATGTATTTGCTAGGGTGGATAGGGTTACCAGAATATCATCTGCATATATAGACAGCTTAAAATCATGATCAAAACACCAGTGAGATCCCTGTACCTTCCAATTGCGCATTTTAAATGTCATTTTCTAACATTCAACAAACAAAAATAATAAATGAAAATAATCTGCAGATGTGCTAATGATCAGAAGCTGCAGCACTACATGATTTGATTTGGAATATCCTTCACACAGAACATTTTCCTCTCTTTTGCTCTTACGCCAACCATTTTACAAACTCAAGTTTTATATTTCTGAATGAGTTGACAGTTCTTCCCGCAGCCTAGTTTCAGCCCATTGCCATGTATATCGGCCTGTAGAGAATTGAAACCTGAATATAATCTCTGTCAGTCAACAGAACTGTTCCTGTGACAAAGACTGTGGCAGACTGTGGTGGATTATTATCTCTGCTGCAGGTTTCAGGTCTCTGCACATTGATTGATTTATAAAAAGCTCTTTTTTAACAAACAGATGATTCCCATGCAGGCAGGAAGTTTCTCCTGTGTTCACACCTTCTTTGGTCTTTGTTGTGTTGTTGCATGTTAATCAGTTTCACAGACAGTGTGTGGTTTGACAGACTCACATTCCCCCGGCTCCTCAAACAGGCCTGAACCAGCCGGAGAATGTGGACAATCCTCTGCCTGACTCCAGGGCACGATGTTTATGATCTGAGGATGTAGAAGGCATGACTGTCATACTCTGCCTCTGATTGGAGAGGTGAGACAGAACGTCACATCTTTGTAAACATTTATAAATGAGCTGATCCATCTCCAAATCCTCAGTATCTGCCACATAGACATGTCTGCAGAATATGTGGGCTCTGGTCAATCACTAAGACGAACTAACTCTGTGGAAAGGTTTCTACAGCATCATAAACCAAACAGCTACTCATGTATTTTATGCCTTTTTGTACTGTATTTTATATTTTGCATATTATTGTTTGCCTCCAGAGTGATGAACTGGGACTTCTCTTCAGTCAAATCCTGCTCTTCAGTATTCTGCAGCAGCACCTCAACGTTAAAAATAGTAAATCTGCTACATTCAGATTTTCAGGTTGGTTAGAAAAACAAGAACTGGCAGTAACATTCTGTCATTTCTGACTCAAAGAAGGACTTTGAAAGTGTAGAGCAGTATTCTCATTTTAATGTACTTATAGCTGCTTTAAATACTGTTCACTCCCTTTTTAGTAACTGCTAGAATCCACTTCAAGACACTGGTACTTGCGTACCATGCTGTGAATGGATCTGGCCCTTCCTACATCCAAGACATGGTTAAACCATACACCCCAGCACGTGCACTCCGCTCTGCATCAGCCAAACGGCTCGCTGCACCCGCACTGCGAGGGGGACCCAAGTTCCCATCAGCAAAAACACGTGGGTTTGCTATCCTGGCTCCAAAATGGTGGAATGAGCTCCCCATTGACATCAGGACAGCAGAAAGCTTACACACCTTCCGGCGCAGACTGAAAACTCATCTCTTTCGACTCGACTTCCAGCGATAGAATGACTAACAAAGCACTTATGTACTAACAAAGGACTGGCTTACCTAAAGCCAGTTGAGTAGCACTTGAAATGTTTTGGCTCTTGAAACCTGATGTACTTATATGATTCTGTTTTCTTCAAGTTTGTATCTTCTTGGTCTAATGCACTTATTGTAAGTCGCTTTGGATAAAAGCGTCAGCTAAATGTAATGTAATGTAAGGTAATGTAATGTAGTGCCTCCAAAAATCAAAGTCTCAGTTTTTGGATGTTGTAAGAAGTCCCAAAATTAGAATAATTTATTATAAGGAATTGCTTATATTTCAAGGGACATTATATTATTGTTTTGAAATACAGACACATTTTGCAGAAGCTCAACATGAAGTTATTTATAAGAATGAATTATATATAAATATTTCGATATATGTGTTTTTGTGTTACTTGGAAATGCAAAGTAACTACAGCTGTCATAGATTTAGTGGCATACAAGGCATTTAGTGAAGACTAAGTAGAAAGGAGCAGAACATAGTTCAATATGTGTGTCACTAGCTGGATCTTCAGCTCCACTTCAGTCCATATAAGGAAAGCAGATGGTCAGAAACTCATTTACAAGAACACCTATTTCATGTCTTGTCAGAGCAGAACCGTAAAAGTCCAAATATTTGTTAGAGTTTAGATCACTTATGTGCCGTTTTTTTATCTTATATACTTTAATGGAGTTTAAAGATATTGTGAACTTCAGATTTTAAACATAGAAGACACTGTACATTTGCAAAGGTATCCGGTACCTGCAACCTCCAGGTAAAACCATAAAAGTTCAGCAGGTCTATTGAATGTAACCCCCCCCCCCCCCGCCCCATTTTGTTCTGCAGCAGCAGGAGTGCCTTTTGGTTGACTTCCAGCTGAAGTTAAGACCTTACAAGGACAACATGAGTTAAAGCTTCAGTTTAAAACACAGGAGGCGTGGTCCAACCTGGTGAGGACACCCCCCACCCCCCACCCACCCCCCACCATATCCTGAAAGCAGACTCAGGTTACACCCTGAAATCCTAACTGTGTTTGGTCAAGTTAGAAGTTTAAAATGGGAACAGATTCTGAGGATCAGAAACATGAAAAATACTGCAGTGAAAGAGAGGCACTTGAGTGGCAGAAGTGAAATATTCTGACATGTCTGTGCAGGTTCAGGGTGTGGACACAATAACTGGAACACTGCTTTCCAGATTCAAAGGCTTTATTGTCATATGCACAGTAGCTACAGAGTAGATATGGCAATGAAAATCTTAAGTCCCATGCTCCTTTACTATTGATTTGTATAAGAAAACAATAAAATACTGTAAGAAGAAACAGTGTAGAATAAAAAAAAGTGCTAGATTACCTTTCAAGACCAATGTGCAAGTAATGCAGATGAAGCAAACTATATACATGTCAACACATTTTTTTAAATAAGCTAAATGTTGCAGAGAATGTTGTAAGTGCACAAGTAAATGCAGGAGTCTATATGCATGTAGATAGAATGAGATAAACAAGAACATAATGTCAATTCAATACTGTACAGTAAAACCATGCTTGTAATGTTCACTTGAGGGCACTGCAGTCAGCTGTAGATGCAGATAGTGATACATGAAACATCCAAATGTACACGTTTTAAACTTAGATTTTTTCAGTTTTAATATACTTAATATTTCATATTGGCCACTCTTTTGTGGCAGACAGTTTGTGTGCACACAAGGACAGACACATTCAAGTTCAGGGACACAGTCTAGTGACCAGCTGGTTTGCTGAATTGTGATCAGCAGCTACAGGACAGGCTTTACCTCCCAACAGTTAGGGCCAAACGTATTTCTTCATTTCTGCTTTGGCTGTTAAATATGCCTTGGGGATGGCCATCCTTTAACTAAACAACAGACATTTATATTATGTCATAGTTGGGGGTATTTGCTTGACCAAAAAAGAGGAAGGGTTAACAAATAAATAGCAGTAGATAAGAAGAGAAAAAGGAGAAGACCTTAAAAAAGATGAGAGACGGTAACAAACTGAAAAAAACTACACGGCACATTTTTAACTTGATTAAAAATGTAATAGCTTTTTTGGCATGATTGATGTTATAAAACAGATCAAATGGGCCGCAGCAAAGATCTCAAGTTTAATTATTAGATCAAATCAGTTTTGGCTACAAATTCAATATACCTCTCATGTGATTCATTTTTAATTTTTCTGCAGTCCAGTGTGGGTCCATAATCTTCACACACCTTTATTTCTAAACATCCGCTAAGATTCTAAAGATCTCCAATCAGAAATGATGCACAAAACAGCAAGGTTTCAACCAAGAGAGAGAAAACAGAAGAGGATACATATTGTAATGAGTTGAACTCACGTCGTTGGTCCTGATTTGCAGGATTTACTTGCAGCTTGAAACTTAAACAAAACCAAGTCCACCCGAGTTCCTGCTCTCAAGCTTTTGTTTTCAAATCAGATAACGTCAGTAGCAGACAGAAGAACCTGACAAACAAAACTCTGATTTACATGACTGGTTGAACATAGACACTGAAATAAGCTGGGATTTCACACACATACATGACTGTAATCTACACATGTATCAAAGCATTGCAATGTGGAACTTTTAAGTTGCTTTTCAAATGTGCTTATTTTGTTGCATTGTGGCATTTGTTCAGTGCTCCATTTAAAGCATACACTTTACATGACATGTGTCAAACTCAAGGCCCGGGGGCCAAATCCGGCCCGTGGTGGATTTAATTTCGGCCCGCAGGATAATTTTTAATTACTATTAGATCTGGCCCGCCGGTATATTGCACGCACACCTTCACTCAATCCTGAGGGTTTCCTCAGCTCAGAGCCTGACCCCAAACATTGATGAACTTGCACCCAAGATGAGATGCCAAGTATCTGAACTAGCATCACAGCAGCAACCTGAGTTTAATGGATGTTTCCTTCTGCACTTTTGTTCTTGCGACAACAGGGCATGTTTGGTTTTTTCTTTGAGGGAAATAGTTTTGTTGAAGCTGTTGTTGGCCTGTGGAAAAATGTAATCATAACAAATGACTCCGGAAAAACTGCAGATAGAGCCGTAAGAAATGAATGCAACTGATTATTTAATGTTTAATGTTGTTTTTATAGGCAATAATTGAAGCTTACAGTAGTTAGTTCCAGGTTTAATATGTGCAATAAGTTCATTTCAATACGTTTTGCAATAAACATTGAACCAGTCCGGCCCTCGACTAGTACCCACTTTTTAATTTTGGCCCACTGTGTATTTGAGTTTGACACCCCTGCTCTACATTGACAGACAGTTAATATAGTTGCAAACAAGATTATTTCAGGTTATAAATCAACAGATAAAAACATTTAGTTTTTGCAACTCTCACACCTTTTCAGCTTTTGGTTTTCTTTGTTGTGAAACCCAGTGCAGAGACTAAATCAAGGGCTTGTCGGGGCCTTGTTGTTGAACAACAATGAAATGAAACATTGTGTGCACTAATGTAATGCATAGAGTCTATGATGTGGCTGAGGTGAAGTGTCAGTGCGGGGGCCGGGCCTTGTTTAAGAGGCCGGTAGCAGAGGGGAAGAAACTGTTCAGGTGGCGAGAGGCTTTGCTCCTGATGAAGCGCAGCCTCCTACCAGAGGGGAGGGGGGTGAACAGTTTGTGTCCAGGGTGGGAGGGGTCGGCCACTATCTTCCCTGCCCGCCTCAGGGTCCTGGAGGCGTGCAGGTCGTGGAGGGATGGCAGATTGCAGCCTATCACCTTCTCTGCAGAGCGGATGACACGCTGCAGCCTGCCCTTATCCTTGGCTGTGGCTGCAGCGTACCAGATGGTGATGGATGAGGTGAGGATGGACTCCATGATGGAGGTGTAGAAGTTCACCATCATCGTCTTTGGCAGGTTGAATTTCTTCAGCTGCCTCAGGAAGAACATCCTCTGCTGGGCTTTTTTGATGAGGGAGCTGCTGTTCTGCTCCCATTTGAGGTCCTGGGCGATGATGGTGCCCAGGAAGCGGAAAGACTCCACAGCAGTTACTGGGGAGTCACAGAGAGTGATGTCACCTTTAACTTTTATCAAAAGATAAACCTGAAATGCAAGGAAAAAAACACATTAACCAAAAATGTAATAAAGAAGAGTGCTGATCTCCTCTTAGCTTTCTGCTACCAACACATAAAAGTTACTTGGGTTTTAATATTTAGTCTTAAGGGTTTCTCTTCATTGTTGAATGAAGCTAAATTACAAAACTGACCACAAACCCCTCAAACCCCCCCTTGGTAAAAGTGCCACTGTAAAAGGGATAGGTAGATATGAGATTTTATCGTGGATGGGGATAAAGAACCGTCACAATTAGTTGATCAAGATTCATTTCCGTAATAATGAATTATCTTGAATCAAGTGTTTAGCTTGCTATCTTGGTGCAGAGGCCAAAGTGATAGCACAGGAGTAAAGGAGTTTTAGTGCAAGAAAACAGACTCATTCATTGTTATAATTGTATTTCGAACATATGTATCCTCTTTTATGCAAGGGGACCTTATTTATGAATGTTGTCTTTTCACAAAAAATGATGCACACATTTACAAAATATTGGTCCTATCTAAACAATGGAATATAATATTAGTTTGTTATTTTAATTTCAGGTAAAGTGGTTGTATATTGTAATACCATTTAAAAAAATTGCACAATTTTAAGCTAAATCCAAAGCTATAGTCACCCTAATTTAGCATTATGAGTATAGCATTCTGAACATAAATCACTAATTGTTCTTACTCAAATCTATCAAGCCTGCGGTGTATGGAAGTCTCCAGTGAGTGCATGGACCGAGTGGGCACAGGTAAACAAGAAGATTTATTTTAATTTTTTGTCAGAGCATCGGATTTGAAATAATGTTGGGATTTAATGAATATTTCAACAAATATAACATATGTTTTCTATATTTTCTAGCTTGAGTTCGAAACTTATTTTGATGATTTTGAGGATAATACCACGAATTGCAATTATCTTGACCAATTGTGTTTTTTATATTGTCCCAAACCTGTCATACATTGTTATCCCAACAATCTTTGTATTTTATAGGCCAGTTTGACTTATTCAGCAAAGCAAAGCAGAAGACCTTTGTACAGGACCGAAATTCTGCCAAAAAAGGAAATGCAAAATAAACAAACATAAATAAAGAGCCCTCTTTAAAATGTCTTAGTTTTTAATTAAACCACTTTTGCAAGTTGTCTCCTCCAACAGCAGAACATATGAAGGAGTACTACTTTATTTGAGAGGTGATTGGTTTCTGAGGGGTTGTTTTCACATCCACGTTGCAATTACACTTCCCACATCTTTACTCACTCTTCCGGTTTTTTTGGAAACTAGTTTGTATGGTTTGTATCCAGTGTCCCTCCACCTCCTGACAGATGCCTGCTGCAGCCAATCAAAACGCGAGCTGAGAGAAACTGAGGCATCCTGCTCACCTGGACCAATGAGAGTGCCCGCTGGGAGAACCTCTCCTTTTATGGACAACGCGACAAGCCCCACGAGCGTGAATAAAACCTGTGCGGTTTGGCTCTTGATGTTACATTCACCGAGCTCAGCTGTGCAGAGAAACACCCTCTTAACTTCTCCGACAGACACACCAGAGACTCACCTGCACAGGTAAGAACCAGCGCTGCTTTTTCTGACAAGTTTAAAGAGAATTGATTCAAAACTAAAGTGCTCGCGCAGAGTTTTAATGAAGGAAACAGACTTATTGATCAGACTCATCAACACTGACTCACTTCAGGTGTGTAGCAGGCAGGTGATGATAGCATGTTTAACCAATTAAGCTTTTAAACACCCTTGAAATGCGTTTGAAATATCAGTTGAAGTCATTCTGAGACAGTGTAAATAGCAGATTTTCACCCGGTTTTTTTAATTAACCGAAGGGGTCCGTCCAGCTATGTTCATAATACGTGAACTATACTGTAAAGAGTTTTTTTGTTACCCAAATATTAACTTTCTGATAAACTACTTCCGGGTCAGTATAATTCAAGTATGTCTCTATCAGGCAAATAGCTCAGTTCTTAAAGGGACAATTCTATATATTTTAATCTGCAGTTAAAAGGGACACTTTTTGTGCAAAGGCTACAAAACTTAACATTTTGGATAATTAAATCAGTAATGTTAACAAAAGACTGAAATACAAATGAGTGTGATACTGCTGAGGAAAGGGCTGCTCCCTTCTGCAGCTCTCACTTCCTGTTTCAGACCCTCCTGAATTATCCTGAAACTTGATTTAATTTATGGCACCATAATAGCTTGGAGGCTTTGGGTTTTTTACTCTTCACATATTAGGTAATTTATTAGTAAAGTTATAAAGACATTAAACGCATGTTGCATAATAACTCTGGAATTCAGCCGAACGGAGGCAGGTCTATATCCTGCCTGAACTTGTTTGAAATGCCCTTAAGGGATGGGACTAACAAGTCACATGGGTTACGTTTGAGAACTTGAAGTGCCACGCCTGACTAAATGTAATTCCAGTAAGAAATGCAAAAGATGTGCTGAAAGTAACTAGTTTCTGTTTAATCTCATAGAGAAATTAACAAGTGCTTAAGAGTTTGTGCAAACTCAACACTGATCATGCTAGGTGTTGCATCACTAGAGGGGCATTCCTTACTCTTCTTGCATAACTTAAGACTTTCTTAGTTTGTAAAAGTCCTAAAGTCTTATATTTAATGTTTTTAAGTTTGTAGGTGGTTTGACCATAGACTACTTACTAAATACACAAAAATAAAACAAACTTACGGGAGTAAAATAAGTCATATCTGATTTGTGTTTTTTCAGAAATGGATGACGACGTTGCAGCCCTCGTTGTTGACAATGGCTCCGGTATGTGCAAGGCTGGTTTTGCCGGAGACGATGCCCCCCGCGCCGTCTTCCCCTCCATTGTCGGTCGCCCCAGACATCAGGTACCAACATCAGCATGACTGTGACTCTGCTTCTTATGACTTAAAATCCCACCAGCAGTTAAATGCAGAGTAACTTCTGACTGTAAATGTTTGTGTGTGCAGGGTGTGATGGTAGGAATGGGACAGAAGGACAGCTATGTGGGAGACGAGGCCCAGAGCAAGAGGGGCATCCTGACTCTAAAATACCCCATCGAGCACGGCATCGTCACTAACTGGGATGACATGGAGAAGGTGAGGACATTTCCATCATGTTTGCCTGAGTTCACTCTCATGGCCCTCAGACCAAGATCAAAATGTGTCAGCTGCAGTCGAGTGACGGGAGGTCCAGACGGTTGTGTTACTATAGTGGGAAACTCTCCTGCACTGTCAAAACTAGAATGGGTGAAATGCACGTCAAACATCTGAACTTTAAACCTCAAATCATCAAACATTTCCTGGAGAGCTTGAAATGCCAAATTGGTTTAATTGACCAGCATGACTGAATCTTTGCAGGTCAAAGATCTCATCTGCTGAACATCATGCAGAAATGTATACATTTCAACTTATTGGTCTGGATGTTTAGCCGCATCAGACCTACACTATTGCGTAGAAACAATGAACACTGAAAAGGCCTACCAGACAATCCTTTTGCATGACTTTCACAAGTATTATGTAGTACCAAAAGAGCTTGTATTGCTTATGATTTGATGTCACTGTTGGTGAAGTAGAAGGATATTGTAATATTAAATGGAATTTCTTCAGTAAACTAATCAATTATTTTGACTAATGAACTAATCCGCTCTCCTGTCCTTCAGATCTGGCATCACACTTTCTACAACGAGCTCCGTGTTGCACCTGAGGAGCACCCGGTCCTGCTGACCGAGGCTCCTCTCAACCCCAAGGCCAACAGGGAGAAGATGACACAGGTGTGTGCACGCTTTGGTCACAATCTGGTTTAATCTCTGAAAGGTTTCTTAGATTGTACTGCCCTCTGGGTAAACTGTTTAAAGGCTTCCACTCTGACACCTGTTATTTCTCTTTGGTACAGATCATGTTTGAGACTTTCAACTGCCCTGCCATGTATGTGGCCATCCAGGCCGTCCTGTCTCTGTACGCCTCCGGTCGTACCACAGGTGAGAACTTAAAACATGTATGATTGCAACATCTATCGGCCATTAAAAGTACTGCAGCCAAACCAATTTCAGTGTTGCGCTTCAATTTGACATCAGTAGTTTGGTTTTTCCTTACATTTTTTTCTTGTCTTGCAGGTATTGTGATGGACTCTGGTGACGGTGTCAGCCACACTGTGCCCATCTACGAGGGCTACGCTCTGCCTCACGCCATCCTCCGTCTGGATCTGGCTGGCAGAGATCTGACTGACTATCTGATGAAGATCCTCACTGAGAGAGGCTACAGCTTCACCACCACCGGTACACATTTGACAGTACAACCTCCAAAAGGCTCTTCACTCTGAATATTTGTTAATTGTTTATTAGTTTTATAACAAATTCCTTTTCCCTTAAACTCCAGCTGAGCGTGAGATTGTGCGTGACATTAAGGAGAAGTTGTGCTACGTGGCTCTGGACTTTGAGCAGGAGATGCAGACTGCATCTTCCTCTTCCTCCCTGGAGAAGAGCTATGAGCTTCCTGACGGACAGGTCATTACTATCGGCAATGAGAGGTTCCGATGCCCCGAGGCACTCTTCCAGCCTTCCTTCCTCGGTGGGTTACAATCATAAACGGACTGTTTCACTAGAGAAAATGATTAAAAAAAGATGCTAAAAATGCATTGCATTAGAATCTGATCCTCCTTGTAAATCCAGATGATATTGCTTTAATTCTTGTAGCTTTCAAAGATCTTGCACAGTTTCTTAGCGTTTTTTCAGTAAGTGAATTTATCAGGGTACCGTCATGGCCGTGTTAGTTGTTTTGAAGTTGACTAACACAATGTGAACTCTCTGTGTGTTAAGGAATGGAATCTGCTGGAATCCATGAGACAACCTACAACAGCATCATGAAGTGCGACGTGGACATCCGTAAGGACCTGTACGCCAACACCGTGCTGTCCGGTGGCACCACCATGTACCCCGGCATCGCTGACCGCATGCAGAAAGAGATCACCGCCCTGGCCCCACCCACAATGAAAATCAAGGTAAACATTTTAAATAAATCTATGAACAATGTTTTTTTTTTTTAAATATAATTTCAGTTTTTTAACATTGAGCTTTTAAAATTTGAGCTTAAAGAATCCATCCTGTCTGTATTTTCTTTACCACATACCTGTTTTATCCCCCCCTTCAGATCATCGCTCCCCCAGAGAGGAAGTACTCTGTCTGGATCGGCGGCTCCATCCTGGCATCCCTCTCCACCTTCCAGCAGATGTGGATCAGCAAGCAGGAGTACGACGAGTCCGGCCCCGCTATTGTCCACCGCAAGTGCTTCTAGAAAGCTCCACATCTTCCTTCCCAGGGGGAAGTTGCAATGCTTTTCAGCTGTTCCATATAACTACAACCATATCTTGTGTGAACAGACTCAAAGATAGGAAATGCCAAACCAAGATGAATGGAGATACTGTTTACATTTTTTATTTCCTAGCAACTTGCCAAAACTTCCTGCAAACACCATTTCTGAACATGTTCCACGAACTGTGCTTATGACTTTCACGCCCTCTGGCAATCAACTGCTAACGTTCAACGGAAGCACTGTCTTTTTCTATTGGTCTTTCTACCTTTTATAAATCCAATGCACACAATTCCAAATCAATATCTGGCTGTTGTATCAGTTTTCTAAAGGATTGTCTTCCTAATAAATGCCAACATTTGATGTTTACAGCTTTTCTAATGTCATTATTTGAAGCTGAATTTCACCATTACAGCGATTCTGTTGCGCTCTAAAAAGACCTGATCAAAAAAGAAATTAATTCTCTCCTCAGATGCCGTTCAGAATTTATTATGCACAGAACCAGACAGACTTACTACTTACACTCCGCCAGACCTAGCCACCTGCTGGCCTTGAGGTTTCGGACCAATGAACATTTTGCTGATCTTTTCAGTGTTAAATCTATAGATGGCACTGTTCTAACCGATCCCAAGAGCGTGAACACCACCTTTGTTTCTTTCTACAAGGATCTGTACAGTTCGGAGAGTGGCTTTGTCCAATCTGCGTGCGATGATTTATTTTAAATAATATCCAAATGGAGTCTGAAAATCTGAATGCCCCCATCACACACCACGAAATTGTGCAGTAATGGACATGCGTAAGGTCAGGTCGCCAGGCCCAGATGGTATTCCACCCGTATTATATCTCACCTTTTGGCCCTTCCTCGGCCCCTTGCTTGTAGAGATGATATTTTCTATTAAGGAGGGTTCATTTTTGAGAGACATCAACACTGCCCTGTTATCCTTGCTTCTTAAAAAAGGCAAGGATCCGACAGAGTACTAGTTACAGGCCCCTTTCACTCTTAAACACTGACTTAAAGATCTATGCCAAAGTGCTGGCTAGGCGCCTTCAGTCTCACATGACTAATCTCGTACATAGCGATCAGACAGGCTTTATGAAATCCAGGCTAGCCGCTGACAATGTAAGGAGGCTATTACACATCGCTAGCTCTGCCGGCGGGTCTCGGTGTTCTCGTGCTGACGGCTGCTGGCCTAGCAGGCCTAACACCATCGGAGGACTGCAGCACCGATGGCTCCGCGCCGATGGCTAGCAGCCTAGCGGCAGAGATCCATAAACCACCAGCTAGCTTTGTCTGCTCCACTGTCAACAATGGCACCGAGGTAAAGCCTAGAAATCCTGTGTTCAAAAAACACTGTTGCACAAAAATGTTTCAAACTGTGAATCAAGCTAAAATAGTGTGGGATCCTCGGTGCAAGCCGAAGGGGCTATTCAGTGGACATTTAAATTTCCGCAGCATCTGCAATAAACATGAACTAGAACATCGCCTTGAGTCGAATAGTGACTGTTTGGGAATATCTGAATCTTGGCTAAAACATTCGTCACCATCCACTCTTGTATCTATGTCAGGATATAATGTGTTTAGGAAGGACAGACTGAAGGGAAAAGGAGGGGGTGTGTTGCTTTATTAGAGGAATACCTTTACTTGTAGGGAGATTGCACTCCCAGCTAATATTGAGTTTGATTGTGTTGGTGTGGAAATCACACTATCTGAGGAAATGTCCCTCACCATGATTTGCCTGTATCGACAACCCACCGCTAAGGTGGATTTCTATGACCAGGTAAAACTCCTGCTGAATTCCTGTGACTCCAACAAAGAGCTAATTATTGTCGGAGACTTTAATATCAACTGGAATGACAAACAAAATAGAAAGAGCTTAAAACGGATCACGGATAAACACAACTTAATACAACTAATGGATCAACCGACTAGAATAACCAAAACCTCCAAGACTATGATAGATTTATTATTTACAAACAAAGCTGACAATAGTTAAAACCTACAACTTCCTGACTGGTCTTTCTGACCATAATCTTGTTCTTTTTGCCAGGAAACTCTCAAAAAAAGGTTCATGGCTACACCTAAAACCCCTGCCTTGGGTTCTCACTTCATCCCCAAAAACCTGCAACAACGTTTTATGGAGGCAGTGAAAATGATTGATTGGGGGGGACACTCTGTCCTCTGAAGACATTGGTGAAAACAGTAATCTGTTTATATCTAAAATTAACGATGCAATGTCTTCCTTCTCAAGAAGAGGGTGCCTTAGGGACAGGAAGGAACATCATCTTCCCTGGCTGAATCTACAGTGCAGGAATTTGATTAAATCTAAAGACCACCTATTAAAGCAGAGCTTGAAATCCGGACTATCCACTGACAGACATAAATGTACTCATGCTCGTAATAAGGTAACTCAAACAATAAGACTTTTTCATCAACATAATTGAAGGTGTGAAAGGTAACAGTAAAAACGTTTGGCAAATCCTAAATAAACTATTAGGTAAACATACCAAACAGGAAAATAATGCTCTAGAATTAAAAATCAATGATGCCGTGATAAAAGACCCTGCAGTGTTGGCCAGCTCTCTAAATGAGTATTTTATAAATAGTGCTCTGGACATTACAAAGCTCTTCCCGCCATCTGAGGTCTCACCTAGCCCGACTGTGGATACACACCCCGTTTTTGACCTGGAGGAAATCACAGAGGTTGAGGTAAAAATATAATCTTAGGGTTAAGAGGTTCTAAGGCTAGGGATGCAGATGATTTAGACACCAACTTTATAAAGACAAATATTGACGGTCTAATAAAACCAATTAGTATGCTAGTAAATCAATCTATCAGCACGAGGGAAGTTCCATCGTCCTGGAAGGTGGCCACGGTGACACCGATCTTTAAATCTGGGGATAAGGCAATGATGTCCAATTACAGACCAATCAGCATCCTCCCCTGTATCTCTAAGATAGCTGAGAAATGGGTGTCAAAACTAATCACCAAACATTTAGATAAAGGTTTCGCTCCACTCCACCCAATGCAGTTTGGTTTCCGTGCTCACCACTCCACTGAGACAATGTATGTTGGACACGAGCCCATATGTAGGTGCTGTCTTCCTTGATCTCAGGAAGGCTTTTGACACTGTTGACCACCAAGTGCTTCTTACAAAGCTGACTTATTTCAATTTTTCGGCAGATTCAATACATTGGGTTAAATCTTACTTATCAAACAGAAAACAGTGTGTTTTGGTCAACGGTACCAAATCCCCCTACCTGTACATTAATGACTTGCCTAATGTATGTCCTGAGTTGAATGTACAAATGTATGCCAATGATGCGGTCATCTTTGTACACGGGAAAAACACTGAAATTATCTCATCCTGTCTCTCAAATAATTTGGACAAGGTTCAACACTGGCTTACAGTTAAATGCAAAAAAAACAGTATGCATGATGTTCAGTAAACGACCAGTCAAAATCGAAGGATCCAATGTGTTTTTAAACAGAGCAGAAATAGAACTAGTCCCCCACTTCAAGTATCTTGGAGTCATACTGGGCTCGAATTTGACTTTTAAGAAACATATTAAGAAAGTATCCAATACCATTAAATTCAACTTGCAACATGTTAAACAAATTAGACCTTTCTTAACTGTCAATGCTGCAAAGTCATACCTCCACTGTATGATTCTATCCCACATTGAATACTGTTTTACAAACTGGTCGTTTGCTTGTGCCACAAACCTGAAACCCATAGAACCGCTGTACAAGAGAGCTATCAAGGTGTTTGACAGAAAGCCTTATTCATACCACCACTGCCAACACGGCACCCAGACCCCACACAGCATTCTCATCTGTTTGTCATTACTGGTGTCATTTTCTGGTTGCTAACGCCATTGTAACACATAATCACTGATGTTCCGCTGTAACGGTGGTGGACTCATCAGAACAGAGTGGGCGAGCTGACCAATCAGAGCACACTGGGCTCATAGGGAGGGGGGGGGGGCAGGAGCTCCAACAAGCCGTGTAGGACAGAGAGTGAATACACATACTATACAGAGATGCTGTATGAGAAACCAATGTGAGTTTGGAACATTGAACAATGTAAATCTATTCTAGTTGACCTCAACAATGGAATTATGATCAGTAGAAATGGCCATGTCATGGGACCTTTAAAATAAAAACATCTATATTGATTCTGACTTTTCTACATCCAACTCACAGGTGTATCATTGCTTTGAGAAAAAAGATTATTAAATTACCCATTTTAGAAGTGAAGATATAGTCATTTGTTCTGGGCATGTCATTTTCGAGCCTGAAACCTGAAAAACAGGCTCAGGGCTTTACAGGTTAATACATTTTTTTTAATTGATCACAAAAAATATATATATATAGCATTAAAGTACTCATAGTGCTCAGTTTGAATAAAGGACCATTTCCGAATAATATATATATTATAGGATTCTATCATTACTGCTTGGATGTGTTAATCATTTTACTATTACATATTAAACTCCATAACTGGGAAAACTGCAACAAAAATAAGAACTTGTTCTTCTATCCTAAACAATAGTTTTCCAAAAATGTTTATGAATGAAATGAAACGTGGTTACTGTGAGATTAGTTTTATTATTCAACAAAAAATTAAGCTCATACAAAAAGTAATGAAATCAATGATTATAACAAGAATGGGAATCATATTGCATGCACATTCTCACAGCAGTCAGGCTGCAGATCACTGGACAGGAATCCCAACACTTATAGAATATTGTAAGATATATTTCTTGATAAAACAAAGGATGAGTAGAGTCAGTGACAAGCTTAACAATTCTATTTGGAGAATATGTGGGTTATTAGGACTGACAGTTTTTCATTGACAATGAACTTGAGAAACATGAACACACACTGATGACTGTTGCAACTCAGCCAGTCATTTTGAAACAGGGTGAAAACTAGTTGGGACATGTAAACTGAATATAGACTACCTTAACTTGCAAAATACAACAAACTTTAGAAGCATTTATTGTCATTATACATGTACAATGAAAATAGAGAAAAGCTTTTCAAGGTGCCATCAAAACATTCAGAATAGACAACGTACAACAACAAAGACATGCAGCATTCATACTAATAATGAAACAAAGTGCAGGAATTAGAGTAAATATGTATGTGTATAATAAATTATATATATTGCACATGTATGGGTTATTGCACAGGGTTGGAAGACTAAGCAGTATTAGTGCAAGAGTTAAGTTCCATGATTGCTTTGGGGAAGAAACTATATTTGAGTCTGTTTGTCTTTGCTTTTATACACCAGTCAAGTTAAAACTTTGTTCACATCACTCCACCTGACCTGGGGAGCTCCCCTTCATGCCTCCCTGCTCACCTACACCCCCCAGTGTCCAGAAGAATATTACAACAGATAAACAAAGGATACTATATACATACAGATATGACTGTAACACTTGCACTAGCAGGATTGACTCGATGCATATAATTACACAGATGCATTACACAGATGGATCATGTTGAAAAGGGGCACCGACACAAACTGAGTTGTAAATTACAGATTTTATTTTACTAGAACGTTAAGTCCATTAAATAGAAAAAGCTTATATTCACCATGAGGGTTGGTAGAACTCTTAACAATTAGAAAGTAAACATTAATTTTTAAAGGTAGGTAACATTTGCAGTCAGTAAAAATAAATTGTTGGTTTCGAAAAACAGCAAACTGTTTGGAAACCATGCAATAGTTATTTAAAATATTTACCGGGTAAAATGTTACTATTGGTGTTTCTGAGTAAGTGAGACGATCAGAGGATGATATTATGAGTAAGTGGGACGATCAGAGGATGATACACTTGTCTTTGTATTTCTCTCCTAGTTCCTTTACTTCTTGTTCATGCTTTTTCTCCATGCTCTCTCATTTTTCCACAAGGCCACTGTCTTTGTGTTTTAAGTAGGGCTGTCAGTCGATTAAAATATTTAATCGCGATTAATCGCATGATAGTCCATAGTTAATCGCGATTAATCGCAAATTAATCGCACATTTTTCATCTGTTCTAAATGTACCTTAGAGGGATATCTTTCAAGTTTTGAATACTCTTATCAACATATGAGTGGACAAATATGCTTTATATGTTTGTTTATTATCATTTGAACAATGACAAATATTCTCATGAATATTAAACACAACAACCTCTGAACATTACAAATATTCGCCTCAATTCAACCTGGAACCTCTCTCATACAATGTGTGTGTGTGTGTGTGTGTGTGTGTGTGTGTGTGTGTGTGTGTGTGTGTGTGTGTGTGTGTGTGTGTGTGTGTGTGTGTGTGTGTGTGTGTGTGTGTGTGTGTGTGTGTGTGTGTGTGTGTGTGTGTGTGTGTGTGTGTGTGTGTGTGGAGACACTGTGATGGATCTCAAGGCATATATGCTCGAATGGGAGCTGCCTGGACGCTGCAATAATGTTGCGCTGACTTTTCGTACAATGTCCCACTGTCTGGCTACCTGCATAAAGTCAAGTGCTCGGCGCAGTTGTCGGCGAAATGTCATTGAAACAGCTCCTTATATCCGTTAGCGCAGCTAGCTAGCACCAGATGCTAACAACAACACGTAAGGTGTGCCTCGCTCGCGCGAGTCGCGCCACACATACACACTCCCTCCCGGTCCTCCCGATGGCCAGTCCGGGCCTGCCAGTGAGCGTGGAAGTGTGGTCTGCCACAAGCGGGCGGCAGGAGCGGGGCTGTCAGCATCAGCTTGTCGATGGTATTTTACACTCGATGCGCTCTGAAACTACGGGGCGGCCGAGGACAAAAAATACACATGCGTTAATCGCGTTAAAATAATTAGTGGCGTTAATTTTTTTTTGCGTTAACGCGTTATTAACGCGTTAACTTGACAGCCCTAGTTTTAAGAGATCTTGTAGCAGATTGTACTCTTTGCCATGGCTCTCTTCTGTCTCTTACATTTGTCTTTTGTGCTTTTTTGTCATGTCCTCTATTTGCTCCATGTGGTTCTCCACCAAGGCTGCAAAGTCCTTGGAGTAGTTCTGTTTTAACTTGTTGAATTCTTTGGCTTGTTTTCTGGCCTCCTCTTTATATTTCTTCTTCATCTCCTCCAGTTCCTTCTTATATTTTCCCTCCAATTCTTTTCTCTCCTTCACTTCCTGTTCTCTTCTCTTTTGATCTTCTTCTTTTCTTTTCTGTTCATGTTTTTCTCTTTACTGCTCGTATTATTCTTGCAACCTTTCAAGTCTTGTTTTCTCCTCTCGTCGTCTCTTTTCATTTTCTTGACGTTGTTTTTCCCACCACTCTTCTCTCTCCTTCTCCCAGTCTTCTTTTTGCTTTCTCATCTCTTCTTTACTCTGCTCCAACGCTCCTTCAAGCTTTTCTTCCCATTCCTTTCTTTTAATATCTTCCTGCCTTTTCATCTCCTTGTCCTTTTCCTTTCTCAGTTTCTTTACTCTCTTTCTCTCCTCTCGTTCCTCGTAGATTTTGTCCTCCATCTCTTGAAGCTGTTTGGATCTCTTCTGCTCATTTTCTGCTCTCTCCTGTTCCATTCTTTTCTTCACTTCTTCCATTTCCTCCTCGTGTTTTCTTTGCAGCTCCTCCCTCTCTCTCTGCATTTCTTCTTCCTTCTCCTTCAGGGTCTTCTCCACTTCCTTCTGTATGGCCGCCTCGTCCTCTTGGAACATCTCCGAGGTGTAGCAGCTGCCTACTTCTTCATCAGCTCTCTGACTTGCATGCGGTTTGTCAGATCTTTGTTATTGAAGACCTGGTATCTCCCTCCACAGTCAGTATCAGTTTTTCAAAAAGTCACCAGACCGCTCTACGTAACTCTCAATCGTTTCGTCATTCAGATCATCTCCTCTGGTGAATATAGGGATGATGAAATCTCCAGATTTCTTGCCAAAACATTTCTTGATCAGTTCCACAGAGTCTTTTTCCTCTTGTGTAATTCGGCCGATCTGCAGCACCAGTAAGAACCCATGAGGTCCAGGAGACAACATGCTGATGCATTTCACAAGCTCCTCTTGAACATCCTCATTAGACATCCTCGTGTCAAACCAACCGGGGGTGTCTACCACAGCGACAGGTCGTCCATCAATCTCTCCTGTTGCTTTTTGGCAAAACCTGTTCACTGACTCTGTGCTAGCAATAGATTTAAAAATATGTTTGCCTAAAATAGTGTTTCCAGTTGCACTTTTTCTACTGCCAGTCTTCCCAATCAGCACCATCCTGACACACTCTCTGTTCTGACTTTCTTCAACATCTCCCATCTCACTTTTCTTTTTAACTTCCTGCAGTTCAGCTTTAAGTTTTAGAACCTTTTCCATCTGAGCCTTGGTGAACATCTTCTTTGTGAAGCACCTGGATCCTCCAACTCTGGTCTCTCCCACAGCATCCAACAGCTCTGGGATCTGCTGCTGGTCCTTGATGTTGAGAACAACATGTCTTCCTCCACAGCTCTGACAGAGTTTCTGGATGTCCTTGTTCTTCTTTAGAAAGTTAACAACAGCTGGAGCTGTAGGGTCTGACTCCACAGTGAACAGAATCAAGTTGACTCGAGAGCTGAATGTGTTCTGGATAGTCTCTAACTCTCCCTTGTCTTCATCAGTGAGGGGACCCACAGGTAGGACCAGGATGAAGGCATGGACGCCCCCCGGATCACAGAGGGAAACACACCTGAATGATTCCTCCATCACTTCCTCCTTAGGTTTTCCACACAAAGCAGGCAGCTCCACCAGGGAAACCTGGCGTCCACACACCTCTCCCTGATGTTTAACACACTCTGATGAGTTGGAGACTGAAGGAAACTCTGTCTCCTGCTCCTCTCCTCCCACACAGAACCAGGTTTAAAGCTGCTTTGATGTCTTCAGAGAAGGTGCGAAACGTTTCTTTGTTTCCATGCATCTTCTCAAACTTCTCCATCAATGACTTGTGGTTGTTGTCAGTCATGTTGTAGAGTCTTCCTCCACAGTCTTCAAGCAGCTGATCCACGATGAAAGTCTCATTCTCTTTGTGGGTCATGATGACCATTGAGTGTTTACAAGCTTCTGGACCAAACAGACTCAGGATGAACTTCAGTGTTTGTCTGTTCTCTTCAGTGAAATCAGAAGGCTTCACTAACAGCAGCAGGACATTGGGTCCAGGAGGAAAAAGACTCACACAGTTATTCACCTCCCTTCTCACTAACTCCTTTGATAGACGGAACATGTCTTCAGTTTTCACTACTGTTCATTGATTTCCTTTCCACTCTCCATGGGTAGTTCCACATTGTGTGTTTGAGAAACACCTTTGCACTCGGTTATAAAGTTACAGAATCTTTGCTTTTGTCCTCACTTTTTCTCAAAAGAGAGAGCTGTAAGGTATCAGCATATTACTCATATTCTGAAAGTGTCTCTACTGTGACATGTCTCCATGATTTAATGTTCAAAAAGCTCTTTATTTTTCTCATACTGCCTGTGCTGCAGCACCTCTTTTCACCCTATGTCTGAAACCAGAGCCCAGTCTGCTCTGATTGGTTAGCTGGCCGGCTCTATTGTGATTGGTCAGCCTCTTAGAGATGTCCCATGTACAATGTGTTGGAGCGCTAGCCAATAGGAGCGTGAGTGTTCCAGAGTGATGTCAACATGTTCCAGAAGTGCACTGTAAGAAATCGCTGTGACATCCACAGTTATTTACAGTGTTTGTGCACAGTAAATTACTGTATACCAATTTAGAGTATAATACCGTGTTTCCAACAAAAAATTACAGCAACTCTGAAGTTACTTTAAAAATAGCAGTAGTAATGTCCCAACTGTATAAAATCACAGTAACCAACAATGTACTGTAGATAATCACAGTAACCAACAATGTACTGTAGATAATCACAGTAACCAACAATGTACTGTAGATCATCACAGTAACCAACAATGTACTGTATAAAATCACAGTAACCAACAATGTACTGTAGATATTCACAGTAACCAACAGAGTTGGTTACAAAGTAACGCGTTACTGTAATAATATTACTTTTGTCGGTAACGGAGTAGTGTAACGCGTTACTTTTATAATTCAGTAATCACACTACAGTTACTAACATTGCCCCGACACGCGTTACTTCGTTACTTTTATAAAATCAGTCATAATCACACTGACAGACAAGAGGGGTTTCCGCCGCAGGTTTATATGTACGTAATCTGCGCGACTTGCGCGTCCACATCTCCATGTGCACTGCTGCATAAACATGGCTGAGTCAGTGATAACTTTCGAGGGGTGGAGGTATGCCCATTATTTTGAGTTCGTCCGAAGAATAGACAGGAATGTGACGGTGAGGTGCAAACTGTGTCCAGGCCAGAAGCCGTTATCCACTGCTGTAAACACCACGTCAAACCTCAACAAACACCTGCAAAGAACACATGCTAAGGTGAAGCTAATAGCTAAGGACCCCCGAACCCAGAGTGAGGATGTTGTGAGTGCGCCGCCGCCGACTCCGAAACAGCAAAAATGACCGGTAACCAAAGCAGAGATGGACAGGCTTGTAGCATCCTTCATAGTAGAGAAAATGTTGCCCATTTGCACAGTGGAATCACCATCGCATCGTTCAGAGATATACTGCGCAAAATACAGATAGCAGGAGACAGAGGACAGCCATGGTCAGAGCTATCTGGATCAGTCAATGGAAACTGAACTAAAGAGAACATTTGAAACTTTAGCAGTCTGCGTGATCTGCCTGTAGGGAGGGGCGGGCCGGCCCTGCGAGTAAAGTAACTAGTAAAGTAACGAGTAAAGTAACGAGTTACTTTATGTAGAGAGTAACGAAGTAGTGTAATATATTACTTTTTTTTTAAAGTAATATGTAATATGTAATATATTACTTTTTTTTAGTAACGACCCCATCTCTGGTAACCAACAATGTACTGTAGATAATCACAGTAACCATAAATGTACTGTAGATAATCACAGTAACCATAAATGTACTGTAGATAATCACAGTAACCATAAATGTACTGTAGATATTCACAGTAACCAACAATGTACTGTAGAAGATCACAGTAACCAACAATGTACTGTAGAAGATCACAGTAACCATCAATGTACTGTAGAAGATCACAGTAACCAACAATGTACTGTAGAAGATCACAGTAACCATCAATGTACTGTAGATATTCACAGTAACCATCAATGTACTGTAGATATGCACAGTACCCAACAATGTACTGTAGTAGATCACAGTAACCAACGATGTAATAATGGTAACCCTTGTTATATAAACACAGACGGAGCCCTCTACTGGACTCTATGGGTACTCCCCTCGATCCTATCATGCAAGCATTCATCCACTGAGACTTTCTAGCAGCATAGGACAGACAGGGCCCCTGAGTAGAGGGCTCCGCTTGTGTTTATATAACAAGGGTTACCATACGTAACCCCTCGTTATATCTCTCACAGGCTCCGCCCTCTACTGGACTCTATGGGTACAGTGGGCGGAGCCCCGATGTATACACGTGCTGTCTTCCCACAACAACACTGTTCCATCTCACTGTTTCTGACCGGCTTTCTGGTTAGCAGCCGCTGCGCCTCACTCACCTCTCCCTCGGTCGTAACCGTGGAGAGAAAAGAGGCTGCGGCTGACAGAGCACACCCTGACGCGCTTACCCCACAGAGGTGTGCTATGACGTGGAGGACTCCCCCCTCCTGCCCTAAAGCAGGGGGAAAAGAGTCCTCCCGCCCCTATGGGCCCATGTGCGTGTCAAAAACGTAAGCGCATTACGCCCGGGGAGGGGGTCAGATGCCCACTGACCCACAGCCCCCCTCCCTCCTCACCAGTCCTGCGTTGCCCCAGCAAGCACAGACGATGAAAAGGAGCCAGACATGTCCAAGAGATAAAACTTTATGAAGTGTTGACCAAGATGCCGCCGTGCATATGTCCTCCACACTCACGCCGTTAAATAAGGCTGTTGACACAGCCATGGCTCGTGTAGAGTGTGCACGGACCCCAGTGGGGAAGGCTATACCCGCCTGTCCGTAGGCATGTGCAATGCACTCGCAGAGCCAGCCTGCCAGGTGTTTCTTGGACAGAGCTTTTCCCGTTACCCCACCCCCGAAGCACACAAACAGCTGTTCCGTGCTTCTAAGGGCAGCCGTGCGCTCCATATAATATGCCAGCGCACGCACCGGGCAGAGGAGGTGTAATTTAGCCTCCCTCGACCCACTATGGGGGGGAAGACTAAAGCCCCCCAACTGAATATCCCTCGACCTGAACGCACTCCTTAGGCTCTTGGGCACAAAGGAGGAGTTCGGTCTGAGTGTTGCCCCACTCTGGTCACCCCGGATCATTAAACAACTCGGGTGCACCGATAGAGCGGTTAACTCGGACACTCTTTTGGCTGACGTTTAAGGCAAGTAGCAATGCTGTCTTCCACAACAGCCCTCACAAACCACACACGGCCAGATAGGTTATCTAACAGTTAGAACCTACATACGAGACACAACCTTTATAGTCAGAAAAAAGTGTGATTATTTTCGGATATTTTACACATATGATATTATGAATACTGTGGGCCTACATACCTTAGTGTGATTATAAGTGCATGTGAGTGAATATTGGCATGCATACATTCGTTTTTATACATCATATTCATTGTCTCAATGCGCTCATACATCTTAAGAAAGTTATCACCAAAAATGTTAAGAATGTTTTTAGAGAACGTTATCCTACCTTTCAGAAGAACATTCTGGGAACCAAAATAAAACGTCCCGCTGAAAACGTTTTAAGAACAGTAGGGCATAATGTTCTAACAATGTTATCAAAAACATCTTAAGAAGGTTATCAAAAACATTTTAAGAAGGTTATCACCAAACATTTCCAGAATGTTTTTAAAGAACGTTATCCTACCTTTCAGAAGAACATTCTGGGAACCAAAATAAAACGTCCTGCTGAAAACGTTTTAAGAACAGTAGGGCATAATGTTCTAACAATGTTATCAAAAACATCTTAAGAAGGTTATCAAAAACATCTTAAGAAGGTTATCACCAAACATTTCAAGAATGTTTTTAAAGAACGTTATCCTACCTTTCAGAAGAACATTCTGGGAACCAAAATAAAACGTCCCGCTGAAAACATTCCTAGAACAACGAATGGTAACAAACATTTCTAGCTGGGAACTCACACATGCCACCGCAAACATGCAATATCTGCTTACAGCTTATCATGAATTACGTGCTTGTTTGTTTTTTTCAAAAGGAAAATATGGTGACATCAGATTTTTTTTAAAACATCCTTTTCAAACAAATGCAACAAGTTTGTTTTTTAAAGCGCTCTAGAAATAAATCTGACGTTGACCATGACCGTGTTAATATTTGCCATCACAGGAACGTTTTATAAAAAAATAATAACATCCTGAAAACATTTTCAGAATGTTTCTTGGAGAATGTTCTTCATTTGTTATCATATAACATTAAAGGAACATTTTATAAAACCCTTTCTGTCATCTCAGGCCTCAATAACATCCTGAAAACATTTTCAGAATGTTTCTTGGAGAATGTTCTTCATTTGTTATCATGTAACATTGAGGGAACGTTTTATAAAGAACATCTTTAATGTGTTACCCAACAACGTCCAAAACACATCCTTAGAATGTTGCAGACAAAACGTTCCACCTTTGTTAACATATCACATCAAAGGAACATTTTATAAAACACTTTGTGTCATCTCAGGCCTCAATAACATCCTGAAAACATTTTCAGAATGTTTCTTGGAGAATGTTCTTCATTTGTTATCATGTAACATTAAAGGAACATTTTATAAAACCCTTTCTGTCATCTCAGGCCTCAATAACATCCTGAAAACATTTTCAGAATGTTGCTTTGAAAATGTTCTTCATTTGTTATCATGTAACATTGAGGGAACGTTTTATAAAGAACATATTTAATGTGTTACCCAACAACGTCCAAAACACATCCTTAGAATGTTGCAGGCAAAACGTTCCACCTTTGTTAACATATCACATTAAAGGAACATTTTATAAAACACTTTCTGTCATCTCAGGCCTCAATAACATCCTGAAAACATTTTCAGAATGTTTCTTGGAGAATGTTCTTCATTTGTTATCATGTAACATTAAAGGAACATTTTATAAAACCCTTTCTGTCATCTCAGGCCTCAATAACATCCTGAAAACATTTTCAGAATGTTGCTTTGAAAATGTTCTTCATTTGTTATCATGTAACATTGAGGGAACGTTTTATAAAGAACATATGTAATGTGTTACACAACAACGTCCAAAACACATCCTTAGAATGTTGCAGGCAAAACGTTCCATCTTTGTTAACATATCACATTAAAGGAACGTTTTATAAAAATACTTTCTGTCATCTCAGGCCTTAATAACATCCTCAAAACATCCTCTGAATGTTGCAGTTAAAACGTTATGTTGCAGTTAACCTTAAACCTTATCGGAACATTATTTGAAAAAATAAACATCCTAAAAAGGTTCTTTGAACATCAGATTAAAACGTTTCTTTAAAACCTTATTAGAACCAATAGGTAACGTTAGCCAAAGTTGTGAGAACGTTCCCCGCTAGCTGGGATATAGAAGAACGGACCGACTGTCACTGCCCGTCCCTGAAACCCCTGTTAGTGTTTGTATGTGTTTGTTTCTACTGTGTGTCTCTCTCTCTCCAGCAATCTCCAATCAACCACACCTGCAACCTGCTCATCAGCCACACTATGAAAGCCTGCAGCCTGCACTCATTCCCTGCCGGATTGTTGCCGTGAACGGTTTGATGCGTGCCGCTCTAGCTTTTTGCCAGCATATTCTTTGACAACTTTGCCTGCTTTTGCCTCACACTAATTTTGATGTCTCTCCCAGGAGGAATCCAAGGCCTTCCATGCTCCCAAGACCAGCCAGGCCTCTCTACCCACCCTGGAACAACTGTTTCCCACTGCCGCCATAACCAACCTCCACTGCCAGCTCCCCTTTTCTAATAAACAAATGTTACTTTCACCAGCTGATTCCGAGTCTGATTCTGGGTCCCCTCCAGTACATGTGACACCGACAGTGACTTGTACTAGCTGCTGGTCGCATTTAAACATTTAAAAAAAAAAGACTTCTGATAAATCGGAACGATAAAGCACGTTAAAATGTTTTAAGAATAGTAGGGCATAATGTTCTAACAATGTTATCAAAAACATTTAACCTGTTAAGCCCGAGAGACCCCGGTACCGACGCCCTCCCGCAACATCTTGCAGGAAACAGTGTCTGAGGGCATGTTTGTTTAATAAACTATGAATGTTTTATATCCATGTAACGGGAAGAAACTCATCTAACTGATAATTTTTATTTTATTTTCAAAAGAAAACCCACAATGCTAACACTGAGCCTCTGAATTAGCAACGAGCGAAAAATGCTAACAGATTTACTACACCGAAAATCACTCACAAAACCTTATTATTTATCTCTTCTCCACATCCATGACATCGATTCACATCGTGAGGTGACACAGAATCTATGGGTACCCTATCACTGAATTATACGAATTCGCGACGTTAAAAACAGACATCAAAACAGGTGACGCTATGTAGCTAAAAATGCTAACATTTTTACCTTGGCTCTGTAGTCTCTCCAAAGTGGTCTTCAATGGCATTAAAACGTTAAAAACGCTGCTGAAGTTAATCCATAAGTTAATCCAATGTGTCTGTGTCCTCTCTGAAATGATTTCTGATAATCCATAAGCAATAAAACTGCTTTTCCGTTTCCAGATGTCAGAGCTAGAAATAGGTTCGCTCTGATGCAAAACTGCATGCGCGAAGCCCTCACCTTTTCTTTTCACAATGAGTGTGTGTGGGGGACTCCCCCTTCGATTCTATTGGCTCTAACGGTCAGAAAGAGGTGTCAACCATCAAAATCGAGCAAGGGGGGCCAGAGATATGGAAAATCCACCAAAATGACCCCAGAAGTTGTTTCTTTTTGCTAAATCTCTCTAAAAAGGTCAAATGTCACTTGTTTTGCATCAATCTTGATACAGGGTACTTATTATATGTTGTACTTTGGATTCCTAAAGTCTACCTTACCATCATCCAAGGGTAGTTTTCACTATAAGTAAAAAAGAATTTTTGGACAGACACTATAATTTACAGTTTTTTACTATGTAAAATCTGAATTTTCTTTAAAATAAAAAACATCTATATTGATTCTGACTTTTCTACATCCAACTCACAGGTTTATCATTACTTTGAGAAAAAAGATTATTAATTTAACTCTTTTAGAAGGGAAGATATGGTCATTTGTTCTGGGAAAGTCATTTTCGAGCCTGAGACCTGAAAAACAGGCTCAGGGCTTAACAGGTTAAACAAGGTTATTACCAAGCATTTTAAGAATGTTTTTAGAGAACGTTATCCTACCTTTCAGAAGAACATTCTGGGAACCAAAATAAAACGTCCAGCTGAAAACGTTTTAAGAATAGTAGGGCATAATGTTCGAACAATGTTATCAAAAACATCTTAAGAAGGTTATCAAAAACATCTTAAGAAGGTTATCACCAAACATTTTTAAAATGTTTTTAGAAAACGTTATCCTACCTTTCAGAAGAACATTCTGGGAACCAAAATAAAACGTCCATTTGAAAACGTTTTAAGAATAGTAGGGCAAAATGTTCGAACAATGTTATCAAAAACATCTTAAGAAAGTTATCACCAAACATTTTAATAATGTTTTTAGAGAACTTTATCCTACCTTTCAGAAGAACATTCTGGGAACCAAAAGAAAACTTCCCGCTGAAAACATTCCTAGAACAGTGAATGGTAACATTCTCAGAATGTTTTTAGAACCAACATTTTCTAGCTGGGCTGATTGGAAAGAACATATAAGACTTTGACCCTCACTTTATTCATAGTAGATAAGAAACACGATCTTCTTGCAGGTACCTGAACTCACCTGAGACGACCTGTGGTACGAAAAAACAAAAAGGACAAAGATAAACAATATAAAATGTTGTGACAGCATTATCAAGAGACTTCTCTTATACAGTAATGTCAGTTTATGACAAGTATGTTTAGTGAGCCATGAAAAGGAAAGTGCAGAAACAATCATAGTCCAACCTTTGAAAAGTATAGTCTGTATGATTAATGCTCTTATTTTATATTTATATAACTTGCTTCCCTACAGTTATTACATGAGAAACATTTGTTGTTTTAGTCAAAAACAAATACAGATCTTAAAGGGGACCTATCATGCAAAATGCACTTTTGTACGTCTTTTATACATGAATATGTGTCAACGGTGTTCCAGGGAACTCACCAAGTGTCAGAAAACACAACCCTCTCTATTTTCCTCCATACCCAAATCTCTAAAAAAGGGGCTGCAACGGATCTGATAAAAACTGATCCAGATTTGAACACTTCAATGACGTCACAGAAGTGGCGCTACGGCTATTGGGCCAACTCCACCAATCAGGAGGAGACAGCCACGGCCATTGCCGTTCGAAAGCGCTGGAGACGCTGTAGTACATATGCCAGGCCTGTAGGTGGTGCTGTTCTCACAGAATCAGCCCTTGCAAAAACAGGGGTAAAAAAGTGCAATTTGAGCAAAATGAGGCATGGCTAAAATGCATGATCTGTTTGGTATTTTGAAAAAAAAAAAGTATAAATATGCCTTATATAGGTATGGTCCTACACTATATTATTATAATATAGCATGATAGGTCCACTTTAATATAAATCAAACATGAAAAGCATGGAGACATGTCACAGTAGAGACACAAAATACTAATATGAACCTGAATATGAGCAGAATATGTCCTCTTTAAAGAAAATACTTACTTACTCAAAATTTAACACCTTTTTAAGGTATTCTTACCTACATAAACCCAATAACCATTTAAAGATAAATAGTGATCTGGTCGGTATAAATGTACATGAAGGCCAAGCAGGCCATAAGCCGCTTACGTGACGAAGGACAAACATCTCAGAGATCCTGAACAGACTCAGACTGCAGGTCAGAGGTCAAATTTATTATATGGTGCTGGAACAAGAGCAGATCTTTATCCACACCATTGATAATGTTCTAAAGGTTGTTCATAATAACATACAATTCCATCAGCTATTTATTTTAACATTTGACTGAATATAAACATAAATAAATAAATAGTATTAAAAAATACAAGATCACCAATAACTGAACAACTACAATAATGGGCAAACCCATAAACAGATTCAGAATACTGTTTTTATCTGCAGGGGGGAATTAAGTTGCATAATAGTTGCTCCATTTATAATCAAATAAAAATACAAAGATAAAATAAAATGGAATACTTATATTTAGATAAACAAAATAAGTTACAGTAAAAATGTGCAGACATAAGATGAAATTAATAAAATAAAATACAAAAATAAGAAATTAAGTGAGATAAGTAAGAAAATAACTTAAATGTCAGACCTCCACATGGACCATTAAAGGTCCCATGTCATGCTTTTCCGGTTATTACCCGTCCCGTGTGTTATGAAGGTTTTTCTGCATGTAAACGGTCTGCAAAGTCACAAACCCTCAAAGTACATCCTAGCGAGTAAAACTCTAACACAGAAAATACCTGTCTATGCTGCCCCAGAACGCCTCGTTGGAGATTTCTCTTTTTCCATTGTTTTCTTCCTGGGTACAGTGACGTGCCCATACCCAAATTAACCCATTGGTCCAAATGGACCAATCCGTGGAGCCATTACGTTACGTCCGCGGAGCCGTTAGGTTAAGTCCGTGGATTGGTCCAAATGGACCAATCCGCGGACTTCCTCACAAACACACACACTCAGGCCTAGGCTCCACGGGAACGAAAACGGGTTGTATCCGCATATTTCTCTTGCGTATAGCCCTTTAAGCTACATGACGCCGTAACGGAACGGTAGAAACGGACCCTGCAAACGACAACGGGTCCAAAGGTGGATAGATCTGGGAACGGAGCGCTCTGGGGGGTCCAACGGGGCCGTGTGGTAGCCTATACGGTCATCCGTTTCTGATAATGACGACGCAATAGCCCTGCCTCTCCCCACCTCTGCTGCTCACCCCCGCAAAAGTGCACTGCACACTGAATTCAGATTATTTATCTTTATCTCGATATGGACATAAACGCGAGTGAAATCTAATCTGACAGGACGGAGACACGCAGCTCCTCCCGCTGTGATGCAGCGGGAGCAAAACACACACTTCAAGTCAGATCATCACCCTTAGCTATTTTAATTACCTCTCAAACTACCTAAACTAGTTATAAATATGTTTATTTTGACTGTCGGGTTTACTTACTGGATCAGCTGCTGCATGAGGAAGTATGAAGATTTAAACTTTAACACACGTTGACCGGCAAAAAACTCTGCGCCGTTCCCTCGGCCCACACCGCGGAGAATAAACAGAAGTGCAGCCATGACAACCATTCTTCTTCGCTGCTTTTGTGGAGGAAGTTGCTGCTTTTGTGGAGGAAGTTACAGCGCCACGTACAGGCTCGGCATATGTACTGCAGCTTTTCCAGCGGTTGGATCTAAACGGAGCTGTCTCATGTGAGCAGACACTATCCGGTGTATATTGCGTGTGGGCGGAAGCTTTTTGGCGATTGCGTTTGCGTTAATCCTATGCGTTTTGCCGTATGCGTTCCCGTGGAGCCTGGGCCTCAAGCTTTTCTCAGCTGCAGCTCCGCCGATTTCTCCTCCCTGAGACGGCGGGACGCGGCGAGGCTGTGAGTCGGTGTGTGAGCACACACACAAACTCCCAGCCAGGCTGCGGGTGTGTGTGTGTGTGTTCGGGCTGGTTTCGGGCTGGGTATCGCTGTCTCTTGCTGTCTCGCAGACGGCCACTGGGCTCATATATGGGCTCAGAACAGTCTCATAATACACACATGCACACATAAGGATTCACACTTGTATTTCATGATCCGCAAAAGGATTCACACTTGTATTTCCGGATCCACACTTGTGTTTTTCAATGCACACACAAATGTGTTCCGTTTCATATACATGTAAATAAAATCCAAATACAGAAAAAAGTTTTACATATGTATTTTTTATCCTCACATATTTGTTTTCCGTTTAAATCCCCTGAACCTACAAACACAAACCGCTTTCTGTGCATGGATCGCTGTGCATTCGTGTGTGGGTTTTTTGAGACTCCCCTGACGGTCACCCGATTCGTATTTGTAATTTTTTCTATCTATAGCCAATCAGATGTCTCCTCAATTCTAAGCCAATCACATGAGCGCGTCCCCACGAGGGTAGATTTCTTGCGTTCATGACGTAGCACTTCATGTACGCATTTTGCGCTGTCCGGAGCTGACAGGTCCATGGAGCCTGCCTGCAGGCGCTAATCTCAGGACACTTCCACTCTCAGCACATTGCCACTTTCCGAGCAGGAAATGCACGCAAATCCAAGCCTTTATATTATTAAGGTACAGTGCCACTTTCCGAACCATTAAGGAATGCTTGTGTACACAAAAACGGCAGACAAAACCGTTTTAAATGTGTGTTTCCTGTATGGCGAATACAGCTGCTTTATTTATGTCTGTATGAAGTTGTTGTGAGTGTGGAGGGACTGGGAGCAGCTCCAACAAGCCGTTTAGGACAGAGACTGAATACACATACTATACAGAGATGCTGTATGAGAAACCAATGTGAGTTTGGAAAATTGCACAATGTAAATCTATTTTAGTATACCTCAACAATGGAATTATGATCAGTAGAAATGGCCATGATATGGGAACTTTAAGGCCTCAGACCTGCGTGTGAGTTAGAGAGCTGGTGTCAGGTATGATGGATAATGACCTTGGCCTCCTGATCCCGAGCTGCTGAGGATTCTGGTATTTCTGAGCCTGAGGCTGCCACCTGGACTCCTTCAGGAAGCTGCTGATGCCTGTGGGGACATCTTCAGAGTGGTTGGTGTCTTGGTGGGCCTGAGCAGTAATTATCTTTGAGCATTTGGAGTTTTTTCCCAAAAATATATCAATGTCTTTACTGTGCATGGTTGTAAAATCCCCAGTTAATTCTGAATTCTAAGTAGAAAGTGTAGATTATTTCCTTTTCCTCATTTTGAAATAATGAATAATGCAATGCACTTCATAGCCACATAATGCCAATGTCCTGTAATTCATAAGACTGTTGTGACACATCATTTTTTTATAAGATTATCAGACTTAAATTGGAGAATAACAATCCACATGTATCACCATGTATGTAATTTAGGTGTTAATATAAAAAGCATAACCATCTCCACATTAAAAGAGTCAAATCATACACAAAGTCATAGGTTTCCTGCTTATAAATAAAAGGATAATAGTACTTTACAGTGTTTTAAATACAAGTTATACTACTGTCATACATAATATACAGGCCACCATTGGAGTAACATAATATTAACTAGATAATTATTTCATTTTAAATAATTTGTGGATCTAAAATAATTGTTCACAGTGGGTTACAACGGACCAAAACACTTCCGTTAGGAGAAACGTGCTGCAGCTTCAAAAACGCTGCAGATATAAAAACACAAACGTGCCAAAACACGTGCAAAAGAAGAAACATTTCATAATCACAACGGTTCATTTATGCAGCACTTTTAGTAAAACCTGCGCATGATTTACTCAAAATGCAAAGTTTTCTAAATGCTGCCCATGTGTTGTGAAGTTGGTGTGTGTGTTTTGTCACATTTGTGTTTTGTACTTATATCGTTTTTGAAAGTGCAGCGTGTTCCTACGAATGTAAGTGCTTCAGGCCGTTTTAGCGCGTTGGCCCCTGGCAGCCATCATAATTGTCACTTTCCAACACAGATCGCCGGATAGAGGATTAATTGGTTGACATTAATCACAGACCAGACATTTAATTACCAGATTAATCAACAAAGAAAAATATAAATGTCAGTCTACGTCAAAGAAATGCAATGCAAATAAATACAAGAGAGGAGAAATATCAATATTTAAGTGTATTATGTAAGACAACCGAACAATGTGACCTTAGAAAAGAAGAAATCAAGATATTTAAGATCAGCAAGGATTTTATTGATAGTAAAACTTGCCTTTCATTCAGCATATTCAGGCAGCAGCTATACACCAACAATGAAACACATGAGCACATACTACAGTTTAAAAAAGCAGAAATAAAATCTGAGCTGACAGAAAATGCTCCGTTTTAGTTTAATACACACACTATTTTATGAACATATAGGTTCACCTGCTGAATTAAAAAAGAACAAATGTGTTTAAATGTGTTTTTTGTGTGTCCGTTACTCTCCAAGTGTGCTTGTTGATTCAAGAGTTGTTATTTCTGTGACTTGACTAACAACATCCTGTACAGCTGCAAGCATCATGTCCATACTCGTCCCCACATGATGTCCTTATTTTTCTACTAAAAGACGATGCTGTCTTCATTTCATATCCTGCCTACAAAGCTCTGATTGGCTGGCATGTTCCCCACCTTCATCATTTGGGCTTCTGTGACATGTAGCTCAATAACACTCAGTTGTTTTTTGGTAAAAGGAGTCAGTGTTTGTGCCCTGTAGTCTGTTTTCTAGGAAAGATTAAAGCCCCCTATGTACACCTTGTATATGTTCTAGTATAAAAAGGGTCATAGGGTGCTCAAAACATGCACACTTTGTACATTTGTGCCTGTTAGCTTGCACAGTTTCCATCCCCAGGTTAACAGATCCAGATGTTTTTCTTTTAAGCTCTGAGCTTCCTAATGAGGAACATGCAGGAGAATGAGGTGCAGCTGGGATCTAAAGTGTTAAAGGTCCTGGAGCCTGTGGATTTATAGATGTCTCTCCTGCAGCTCCGCAGGGTTTTCCATGCGCATCACATCTGGGTCAGGAGGCCCTGCGTGCCTGCAGCGGCGGGGCAGGCGTCTGCATGTCTGCTGTCAGGACGGACACATAAATACCTGGACGTCCAGATCCTGCTCTCACTTTCAGACCGTCTGCAGGTGGAAGACAGGAGAGAGGCTGAGAGACGCTAACATGGTCCCACTGAGGCTGGTCGCCTTCGGATGTGAGTACCCACTCTACTTTAGTCAAATATGCAGCATCCCTATTTGTATTTCTTTATTCTCTCTAATTATGTTTCTCATATACATACAATGCAGTATATGTACATATGTGTGTATATATTTGGAATCATTTGGGTTTTCAAGCTTAGAAAACATAGTTAGTTCATTATACATGTATAATAAATATTTATTTGACTGAATAATGTTGTCCAACAGCATGATGCATTAACACGAATTGTGGACACAAAATTATTTTTTGCATGCAATTTGATTTGCCATTTTCTTCAGGATTCTCTACATGTATGTTGAAATAAATTAAAATACATTCAGAGCTTAATAACAGCTCGTATATCCACCCCAATTCAAGACTGCTGTCATTTTTCAGATTTCATTTTGACATCAATAGGTCACAAATGCAAAAAAGTTTTAACATAAATGTATATCAAACTGTTTTATGATGCATTTAAATGCATGTTCTGAATTACAGTTAAAAAAAGTGTGTTGTACCTAAATAAACTCGTGTTGTGTTTTCAGTGCTAGCTACTGCTTGGTATTTCACTCGTGCTGCTGGTAAGTCTTTCAATGAAACATTAAACTGGATTCAAAAGAAAAATTCATAGTCATGTCTTTTGACAGCATTTGTATAGAAAAGAAGGTGTCAAACTAATAACTTGCATAACTTTTTTACAGTTTCATAACAAATGAATACATACAGATATTTAAAATCTAAAAAACTAAACATCTCTGATCATTTTACTGGAGATATTTGATTGTAATTACAAAAAAAGACTAACACAAGGGGCAGAAAGCACGACGATGATGATGATTTGTGATCTGGTTGTGTTTTGACAGAGGGAGAAGTCATCTACGCCTGTCTCAATGAAACCGCAGAGATTTCATGTGGTAAGAAACACAGGAACACCCTTCAACACACTCTCGTCTTATGGGAAGAGAGTTATTCAGTCATGTTACACTTTATTGTTACTATGACTAAACATTATGACTGTTTCTAACTCATTCAACTCATTACCAAAAGTGTTACTAATCTGTTATCTTATGATCAAGAAACCTCATTAACACAAAATTAAGCCTTATTCTTTTGTTAAAAAAGGCAACAGTTTGAGTTATTATAACCTCAGTTAAGATCACAGGAGCACAGCATGACTGGATATGGCACAGCTTAGTCAGGATTCAGTTAGAAACCATTTTAAATCTTCAATGGCACAAGACGCTATCAAATAAAAACAGAAAGTAATGAAAGTAGTGAACACTACTTTTACTTGCAAAGGGAACACTAGTATGAAACCCTTCATGATATTTTTTAAATAACCCTTTAGTCCGACATTAAAACATTTAGAAACAGGTCCAATTTGACAGGTTATAGTATACCAACCGTTTAACCGTAAAGCAGAATTTACCAAAACAGGTATATCATATTTAATGTTTACTATAAAACTGACAATTGTGTGGGGCATAAAAGCTAGTTTGGACAGGCATTAGCTCCTAGGTAATTGTATACTTCATACGCTGTTCACTGGGCAGAAAAGGCAGAGGGTAAACCAGCCAAGGACTTCAAACATTTAACCCCCAAACCCTCAACTCTCCAACTCCAATCCGCCATTTAAACAAGCACCAAATGCACTTGCACACTTTAAGACCATGTGCGATACTAAATAGTTAAACTTGTGGAAACTTCCTGTCCCCAGAGGGTTGATGGTTATAAATGATGTCAGTCAGTTGGTGAGCAAATTTATTTTTCAGTAGATCAGAATCCTAGTTTTTCTAGGGCGGGTACATTTACAGTAGCAAAGGGACAGTCCAAATGAATAAAAATAAAAATAAGTAGGCTAACACATTAAATAAAGAAGAAAGCACATGTGTAATAAAATAAAAAATGAGCACACCATGCTTAAAAAAAAGGAGAATAATTAGCAGCATATAATACGTAAGTGAACTGGCAACCAGTCATATGTCATTTGTATATTTGGGATTTTGTGCTTCAACAATCATGTTCAAGTCCCAGAAACAAGGTCAGATTTTGTCAAAATAAAATATTGTTATGTCATGAGACTCCCAGCAGAGGACAGTATTACCCATAGAGTCCAGAGCAGGACCTGTGTTGATAGAAGTCCATTAAATGCACATCAAGTATTCCACTTTTCCTGAGACACAGTGGTATTTGAGCTAAATGCTAATATCAGTGTGCTAAAATGTTTATTTTGGTCATTAACAAATGTATTCGACAAAATTATCGTTCTATAATGTGGACCTCATGGTAACCAAATAACAATTCATACAACTTATTTAAATTCATACTCTGGAAATATGAATGTTTGTAGAAAATGTCATGACAATAGTCCAATAGTGTTTGATATGTTGAAGTCTAGAGAGAAGTGTGGGACCAAAAGATCTATCTTCAAAGTATGTGTGTGTTTGTAGAAAGGAAATGAAGAACATGGTGATCATTTTTTGACACTCTATTGTCTTTGTCCTCCTCCTGCTGCAGATGTTGGCGCTAAGATAAAGCTGGATCACATCCTGTATAAGGTGGGGGTGGGGACCAGGTGCGGCGAGGGAAAAGCCCAACCAGACGACGGCCCGGACACCTACTGCTCCTTCCCCTGGTCGGAGATGGTGGTGGAGGATCTGTAAGACTCATTTATCCACATATTCATTTTTCCACTTGAGGTCAGAACAGCTCCACAGTTACTTATTACAGGACAAACAGAGCGAGCTGCGGTGAAACCAGAACTTCCAGAGACTTTGTCTGTTCATTCCATGTTCATTTCTCTATTTTTTTTAAATCAAAATGATCTAGTTTTTGATTTAAACAATGAGTTTTTTAGCAGCCTCAAATCAAAACCCTTTGCCACAAGCCCTAGTTATACGCCAAACATGGTGAGGCCCAATGGTGGAAAGTCATTAAAGGTAGGGTAGGTAAGTTTGAGAAACCGGCTCGAGATACACTTTTTGTTATATTCCATGGAATGCTCTTAACATCCCGATAGCAATGAATATCTTAAGTGCTTTGACAAAAAATCCATAAAAAAATGTCATCTGTGGAAGCCGTAGTACTGTAATGGCGCATTTCCATTGCAGCGCGTAGCTCGCTTTAAGCGTGCCGTGTCGTGCCGTCCCCTTTTTTGGTTGTGCTTCCACTAGGCCTCGTTCCGGCGCGGCACGGCGCGGGGCCACTTTTTCCCCTCTTTTCTGGCCCTAGAAAATTGTGGTTCTATCGGGGCCAACAAACAGGGCTGAGTCGGGCTGAGTATGCTAAACTAGAGAGAGGAGCGCTGGCAAGAGGGCTACAACTACAACAAGATGGACATATTTGACCGTGATTTAATTGTAATACACGTTTCAAAATGATGCCGAAGTAACAACATACTGATACCGGTTAGTAAAAACCATGAATTAATGCTTTGTCAAGTCTGCAGACAGACGGCAGGCGAAAAACCTTTTAAAATTCGTGTTTTTCTAGATGGAGATTGGCTAAGCTAACGCAGTATATGCCCCGACCGTCCACACTCACAACAACGGCCTATACAGACATAAATAAAGCAGCGACTGTATTCACCATGACACAGGCAGTCTGTGGTGTGTACTTGTTTAACTTTTGTCGAGTTTCTGAACATATATAAGGAGCTGTGAGCTCTGAGTGCTAACAGCTAACGGTTGTGTTGTGTTTCTGGATTTCTCATTGAAGATGACGTCACGGCTCCGCCTACACTGCGTTACTATAGTAACTACCCCAGTTCCTAAACTGTAATGGAAGCGCAGCATGAAGTGAGTCGGCCCTGTTAAGGCCCAACGCGGCCAAGCCGTACCGAGCCGTACCGAGTGTGGCCGAGGCCGACCGTGTAGTGGAAATGCGCCATAAAAAGCACGACGGCCCGGCTAAAATAACCGGATGGCCTACCTGCCTGTCAGCCTTCCACCTGTGCACAAACTCATCTCGTGCCCTCATTGGTCATGTGCGCGTTCATGTGTGTTGGAGGAGGGGCTCTATAAGGAAGTCTGAAGGAAGTGGCAGATTTTCTCCGGTTGTGTATGTTCAAATTCTAGCGATCTCGAGCCGGTTTCTCAAACTTACCTACCCTACCTTTAAGTATCTTTAATCAAGCACTATAAATACTTTTACTGCACTACTTATTCATTAATGTATTATTTATTAAGCTTAAGTGACTTTTCAGATTAAGATGTTGCATTATACACTGAAAAAACTGAACCGTTGACTTTAATGAAATGTATTATTTCAACAAATATCACATTATGTTGGTTGAAAGCAATAATAATAAGTTATACCTAATATTCTTTATTTAAACCTGATATTATTGCGTTATGCAACAATATTAATAATCTGATAATGTTAAATAATATATCAAATATGGAGGCCATATTTCTGCAGAATTAGTACTTTTTATACTTGACAATACTTTTGTACTTTTACTTAAGAATACTTTGACATAAATGTATTGCTACTTTTACTTAAATAAGAAGTTGATGGTCTCACCAATAACAGCAGGAAAAAAAAGAGCAAATAAAGTAAAGTTTTTAGACATTATTAGATGAAAAACTGGCTTTCGAACAGAGCGTTGGTGAGTTTTATGGATATTGACAAAGATAAGATGATGTACCTGGTCTTATAGGTTTTCATGGATGTTGTAGTTCCTCAGCAACTGACAGGCATTGATTTAATTGACATTCTGTCTGTCTGTGTGTGTCTGTGTGTGTGTGTGTCTGTCTGTCTGTCTGTCTGTCTGTCTGTCTGTCTGTCTGTCTGCCTGTCTGTCTGCCTGTCTGCCTGTCTGTCTGTCTGTCTGTCTGTCTGTCTGCCTGCCTGTCTGTCTGTCTGTCTGTCTGTCTGCCTGTCTGCCTGTCTGTCTGTCTGTCTGTCTGTCTGTCTGTCTGTCTGTCTGTCTGTCTGCCTGTCTGCCTGCCTGTCTGTCTGTCTGTCTGCCTGTCTGTCTGTCTGTCTGTCTGTCTGTCTGTCTCCAGCTGTGCTAACAAGAGGTCCTGTAAGGTCCCCGTCACTGAGCTGGTGTTTAGTAAATATGAGTGTGTGGAGGACACCAGGTACCTGGAGGTGTCCTACACCTGCGCCACACCACCACCTCCTCCACCTCCACCACCACCTCCAACCAAAGCTGACTGTACGTACACACACACACACACTCACTCACTCACACACACATGCACGCACGCACACACACATGCATGCACGCACACAAACACACACATACTTTTAGTCAATACACTTATTGAAATGATACATTTCCTAGTCCCTAACTTTACAAAGACATGTTTGTGTTCTTATCATCATGCACTGTCATTAAACTTCATTAAATGAACTTAAATTAAATGTATTATGTCAACAGATTTCACATATAATAGGTAATAGTATTGCTTTCAACTAACCTAATACAGTTACTGTATGTATTGACATAATACATTTATTTAAAGTCAACGTTTTAGTGTGAGGCCCTTCCACTGTCACTAAGCGGAGAAGAAGTCATTATTAACAGCGAATAAAAAGCTCATAAACTGCAATAAACCGACCTGTGTTGAGGTGCATATAACTGTTGCTACTAAATTATCCTTTTCCCCACATGTGTCACTAAGTAATTAAGTCAAGTAACAACACCAAAGTATAAAAAACACTAACTTATGTAAGATTGCACAATAATTAGCATCATACCCATAGGGCAATACGTAAAGCACCTATTATGCAGAATTTGCCATTTCGAAATAATACATTTTATATTGTTGGATTGTAATTGTGTTCATCAATATCTATAATAGTAATATCATGTAATGTTCCAACTGTTAGAGGTGGAGCTCATTTACATTACTTAATATGCTATCAGGCAGTTTGATCTTTAATGATGATCATATGTGTATCATAAATAGCATAGAATTTATTCCATTTGCATTATCAAAAGTTAGACCCCCGGTGTGCCCTCTAACTCCATTACTGTTTTTTCTGGTATTAGAACCCACAAATACAGGTGTTGAAAGTCGCCTTACTAGTCATGGCGATGATATTGTTCTATTTGTATTCTCTGCAGGTGAAGAAAAATCCACAGATGAAGCCTGATGCTTGCCAGATGCCGTGAACAGAACATTATGAAGACACCTAGTCTCCATTTCTAACATCAGACTAATAAGTGGACACAGAAAAATGTTTGTCATGTTACATCAGTTTGTTCATCAAGTCATGTATCTAAATGCTTACATACATATGAGCGTATTTACTCAACAAGGATTTTAATTGAATGAAATCAATGTATTCCTCCTATGTGATGAAATAAAGTGTTTTCTTGAGTCTTTAACACTGCATCTTCAGTTGGCAAAACCTCACCTTTATGTACAGCAGTAGATAGAATGCAATTCCTGAAGAAAATGCGGTGTGAAATTCAATCAATATTTATTTATATAGCCCAATATCACAAATGTTACATTTGTCTCAGTGGACTTCACAGTTTGTACAGAATATCAGTATGACAATACGACACCCTCTGTCCTTAGACCCTCACATCGTACAAGGAAAAACTTCCAGAGAAAACCCACAGTTTAAAGGGGAACATGGGAGAAACCTCAGGGAGAGCAACAGAGGAGGGATCCCTCTCCCAGGACGGACATACGTGCAATAGATGCCGTGTGTAAATTGAAAAGATGATACATTTGCAACATAGGTAGTCCAAATTATTCCCAACCCGTAATTTTTCAATACAAATAATAATATTGAATAAAGTAAGTACCAAAATCCAATATAAAGAGGTGTGTCTGCTGTGTACAGACAAGTATTGATTTCTGAGTATGAAGTTATTTGGTCACATGACAGAGAAGCTAAAGAGAGGCGAAGTCCCTCCCCTTCCGGTTGAGCTCCATGGGACCTTATTTCGGAAAAGTTATGCATTGAAGTCAATGGAGAGAGAAAGATTATCTTTCGATCCCGTTTGAATTGTGCCACGAATTACACATATGATGTTTGTCAATTTAAAAGATAATTTTACAAGTCAAAAAAATAAAAATGTGTCGTAAAACTGTGAAGTAACACTTTTTTTGTGTGAAACCGCTCAATGAACTACATCTCCCGTCTCGCACCACACACCAAGACGGCCGTCACGTTGGCACATTTCACTTCTTTCTTTCAGAATGAGGCGAAAAGTATTAAAATGGATGAAAATCACTACAAGTCTGGGCATGTTGAGAGCTGTACATACACACAAGGGGAGTTAGTCGGTTCCGTAAGAGCCAGCATGCGGGACCGGGATTCTGGGATTTGTAGTCTTTCTAGTTGCGTATTTTTCATAGTCTTATATTTCAACAGTTTTACGACAAACTGTGACTTTTTTGACATGGAAATTATTTTTTAAGATTGACAAACATCATATGTGTAATTCGTGGCACAATTCAAACGGGATCGAAAGATAATCTTTCTCTCTCCATTGACTTCAATACAAACTTTTTCCGAAATAAGGTCCCATGAGTCCCACCGGAAGGGGAGGGACTTCGCCTCTGTATAAAAACATAAAAATCACAAGACACGTGGTGCCGGCAGCATCACTGTGCGTGGAGCTGCACTGACACCTGCTGGACAAACACTGGCACTGCAATATGAGCCAGGGGGCTTGAAAGAAAAGCACCCTGGATTTTCAATAACATTTGTAATATTAAATAAAAGAAGTACCCAAATCCAATATAAAGAGATGTGTCTGCTGTGTACAGACTAGTATTAATTTCTGAGAGTTATTTGAAGTTATTAGGTCAAATGACAGAGAAGCTATTGAAAATATGTACTGAATATTCAATAAAAACATTAATATGAAATAGAGGAAGTACTCAAATCCAATATGAAGAGGTATGTCTGCTGTCTACATACTAGTATTAATTTATAAGAGTGATTTGAAGTTATAAGGTCACATGACATATATGCTATTACATCAAAAACACTGAATTTTCAATATAAATATTAATAAATAATGAAGGAAGGACCAACATCTATTATAATGAGGTGTGTCTGATGTGTAAAGATAGTATTACATTCTGAAATGGATTTGAAGATATTAGGTCACATGACTTAAGCTACAGTATTGAAGAAAAACGCTGACATTTCAATACAAATATTCATAGTAAATAAAGAAAGTACCAAAGTTCAATATAAAGAGGTGTGTCTGCTGTGTAAAGACTCGTTTTCTTTTCAGACAGTGTTTTGAAGTTATTAGGTCACATGATGAAGAGAGAAGAGCTTGAATTAATTATCCTGACAATAATAACAGCACTTCGTTGGTCCCTAAATGAGTCCAGCCCATATTATGAACTCAGTTCATCAACGAATGATTGTACTCTGAATTGTAGGTGTAGTTAAGTACAAAGTAGCAAACAATTGAACTAAAAAAGTAAAGTAGGCTACAAGTATATCAAAATTGTAAATCTTGAGTAACTTAGTTAGCCTATACTTTACAGCACTGCTGGGGGGGATGTTGTTCCTAAACTATGTTTTAATTGATATTTGATGAATAGATATGTATTATTATCAGCCTACGGGAAGTCATTTGTAATATGTCGAAGCCTCCTTGTGTTAAACTTTCTGTGAGTCAGCAGCAGGTTTAAGTTTCCCTGAGAGAGGAAACGAAAGTGAAAGCAGCCGCGGCCTGAGAGAGCTCCGTGTGTTGTTGTCAGTCTGTCGGAGAGTTACCGGAGAACACGATGGAGCAGACCGAGAGTCCGCCACCGGTGACCGTGGAGGGGGACTGGGGTCCGGCCCAGACCAAGACCGTGAAGAACAAACTGGAGCTTTACTTCGGGAGCAAGAAGAAATCCAGCGGGGGGGACTGCCGGGTGGAGGCCGAGGAAGAAGCTCCGAGAGCGGCCGTATACTTCCAATGCCCGGAGGGTGAGTTACTGCTTAAATTCTACGAAAACAACAAGTTACTGCTTGTGTTTCTGGTGGTAATAACATTTTAAATATTTAAAGTTTCGAAGAAAGACAGTTTGAAAACGTTTCTACAACAAATCATTATTGATGTCATAACAAACTACAGGCCTGGCAGTTTTACTGCGACACACAAGGTTCTGTGGACTGTTGTACACTGTTCAGTTAATAATTATTTAAAACTCATTGTTTATTTTATATTCACCACAACACTTTTTATTTTGTAGGCCTACTTTGAATCTTTCAGATGACATTTTAACACTGATCTCAGCTCAGATTGTCACATGAATTCCCAGCATGCACTTCACCTCCTCCTGGGGGGTGGGGGGTGGGGGGTGGGGGAGGTGCGCTAGTGAGCACGCTCATGAACTGTTCGCCCGTGCTGCGAGGCATGATACTGTTCGGGTGATGAGTCACAGCCGAGGAATGGTGATGTGGATCAGAGACTCGATTATTATGAAACAATAATAATTGAGTCTTTGAGCACTACTCAATACTGCTCGCCATACATTTTTGACATAAATAATTTGACTGCCTATGTTACTTGTAGTTATTTAATTGCTCTTTTTACTACACTGTTAATGTATAGTTTTATTTGTATGCTGCTGTGTTTATTGTATCTTTGTAACTCTGGCACAACAATTTCCTTAGGGATAAATAAATAATAATAAAGTCCTATCTTATCTTATCTTATCTTAGTATTAGCAGTATAGCACATATTATACAGCTCCCAGGGAGCAGTGTGGGGGTCTGATGCCCGCTCAAGGGCCCCTCAGCAGAGCCAGGGAGGGACACTGGCACACCTCTCAAAGTGCCAGGCCATTACAGTACTGGAACCAGCAACCCTCCAGTTCCCAAGCCAAGTCCCTACAGACGGCGGTACTGCCGCCCCGATGTAGAGGAAGGGACTCTTTCAAATAATGAACATTGTATTGGAACACAAACCAAACTGTTGTTTTAAATGTGTTCAAATGACATAATTAAAGAACTGAAAATCACCTGAAAGTTTTGTGAAACAGAGCGGAGCTACAGATTTAGGGCACCCTTCACTTCCTGTTATCTCTGGTAGTGAAGGGTCCCCTAAGTCCTCAATAGCCGCGTTCACACCGGAGTACTTTTCACCGTACTTTTCACGTTTAGTTCCGTTAGTACCCCTTATGTCGCGTTCACACCAAAAAGAGCACTTAATCTCGGGAACTTGTACCCCCATTTTTAGTGCCTGCTGAGAGATGGTACTTTCCTGGGGGAAAAAAGTGCCCCAGTTCTGATTGGCTGGGCGAATTGCAAACCACGCCCCGTACAACTCTGAAATGTTTTGTAGAGCCGCCATTTTATTATCCTGGCATTAGCATTATTAGCATTAGCATTCGCCCAGTGCACAAATGCAGAGAGACTAACTTATGGCAACACAAAATAAAACATGGGAGCGGTGGAGATGAGGAGGTGTCGGCGTTCTGGCGATTTACTCGGAAGGCTTCAGTAGAAGCTGCTGGGAGTCCCAGCAGCTTCTACTGAAGCCAGTCCCCAACTCCGGGGACTTCCGGCCGGGGACTCCGGGTGGCAGTATACGCCGTGAAGTTGTTTGCGGCCTGCCAGTAAACCCAAAGCAGAATCAAATCAAATCAAATCAAGTTTTATTTATAAAGCACATTTAAAAGCGATTTTTGTGTAACAAAAACACATTACTACAATCACAATAAAAGACAATAAATTACAACAGATATATATAAAAGAAGACGAAGTGACGTTGGCGGCTCATTTGCGTAATCTTCCCTCAGGGAAAAGTACTCCGTACGCCGGCACTAAATATGGCAAAGTACTTGGTGTGAACGCGCCTAATGAGGACACCAGCTAAATTCTGCTAAGGGGCCCACACAGTCACACCTGACAACCTGATGCTCAAACTGAAATCCTCTGCTTTAAAACAGTTCAATATATTGGTTTAAAGGGGCCCTATTAAGCTTTTGGGGGTTTTCCACCCTGAACCTTAAAGCACAGCAGAGACACAAAATACAAATATGAACCTGAAAAAGAGCAGAATATGTCTTCTTTAAGAGAACCGTATGAAAAAACAGTATTTATTTTCTGGGTCCAAGTTGTTTTTCTTCAGGTATCTGGTCCGATAGAAGAGTACTTTAAGAGTATTTAGTATGTTGTCTTAGTATACTGTACATACTATTCATGTAAATACCTTTCTATATCTTATTGTATTATAGTTTTTTTTAAATAGATTTTTATAATAGTTTGAATTTTTTTTTTTTCACTTTAAATTCCTTGTATGTGTAAACCTACTTGGCAATACATCTGTTTCTGATTCTGATCATAAAAGTAAATCCATAAATTCTGAAAGGCTAAGTGGTTTTCTCATTGGTGGATTATATTGATATATTTCTTTCTTTACATTTTATCAACAATAATATGAATGAGGAAAGCTGTTTGATGAATTTATAGTACAATTACGAGAGTTTTCACCCTATACGTACAGTATAGGGTGAAAACTCTCGTAATTGTACTATAAATTGATGTACAACATTTACAGAATTTAAGTTCATATTAAGATGCATGAGAAAAAGTAGTACATAAATGATAATTAAAAAACGTTTGGCTCTGCTTGAAATGATCCAGCATCTTCTCTACTTACAAACTGAAACAGAGCTAATCAACATTTTAAATCCAATATTTAATCAACAATCAGTGTCAAACCATTGCTTCCAATTCTGTATGTGTTCAGAGTAGTGGCTAAACTTTTACTGCTGGGATGTTAATAAAGTGTTTGTTGTCATTTCAGTGCGCAAGCGTGTCATCGCCAGAAAGAATCATGAAATCATCGTGGGGAATCAAACGCTCAAGTTACGTCTGATTTCTGCACCGGTGAGTAGAGAACGTGTCTGAGGTTTCCTACAGTCCCTAAATACAAAAACATAGTGTGTCTGTTTGACTGCTTTCAGTCACCTGCTCCTTTTATAACATTATTGGTTCTTCTTCCTTGATCTGCATGTAAATACATTCCTGAAGGTGCAGCAGGAAGTTGGACTTTGACACACTTGCTGATGTGGACTCTGCAGTCTGACAGGGTGTGTCCATAACCTGATTAAAGTGCACAGCAGCTGCAGACAGATTGTTGATGATAATAACTCAGTGATTTAAGAGTCAAGAAAAACATCCAAGAGACACCATGTTCGCTGGGGAGCCTCTTGGACTAATTTAATGTCCCTCCATGTTAACCTCAACAACTCTTTATTTCTTTCCTTAAATTTCACATTTGTTTAATTAAATTATATTTAAGAAGTTCCACAGTGTCATTTAACACTAGAACCGCCAGAGATTTTTTTATACCTAAAACCGCCACCTGGGTCAAATTGACCCGCTATTAGAATACATTGATTTTCAAGGTAAAATGTTCTTTTATTGAACAGTGAGTTTTGATCGCACAGGGATGAAACGTATACCAATATAATCTGTGGACTCTCGGGGCTCGACATTATAAATGGCCCGCTGGCCCGGAAGCATTATTTAGACACCGCGGCCAGCATAACGTACTTTCAACTCGCCCCACAGCTGTTTGCTGCGGAGCGCAGCGCGAGCAGTCTCCCGTGAGCGGGAGCGCACTCCTTCACTACAGACTGTCTCTATCTCTCTCTCTCTCTCTCTCTCTCTATCTATAACTATCTATCAATATATCCATCTATCTCTCTCTCTCTCAATCTATCTCTCAATCTACATGTATAAGGAACCACAGTAGACAAAAGGCGTTGCTATAGCAACACGTCATGTTTATATGAAAAGGGGTGGGGTCAATATGACCCGCTGGGCGGAAATAGGTATAAATGGCAAGTTTTTGGGCGATTTCTTCAATCTGACTTCATATTGACAATTTTTAACAACATAGGGTGCTACATAACACACTTTCAGGAAAAGTCACGGACTGGAAGACTTTAATATTTTATTGAAAAAAAGTTACACACAATAAAAAACAGCTCTGGGTCAAATTGACCCGATTGGCGGTTCTAGTGTTAAAGTTCCACAGTGTCTCTTAAATGTCACATATAAACCGGTAATACATCTCTTAACTTTTATTTTAAAAACTTTTCTCCCAACCTTGTCTCAACATGCTTAAGACACCATTACAATAAATCTCAACATAGCAAATGTGGTAGTTTGCTGCTATATTCATGAATCTGAATACCTCGTAACATCAACTTCATTTTCTGAAGGTTGCCTCCCTGAAATAAAGCTTACAATACATACCACTTAAAGAAACACAGAAGTAAATGTCCTGCATTCAAAAAGTTATTCAATTAAAAGTAGAAAAGTAATAGCATCACCAAAATATACTTAAAGGGGACCTATCATGCAAAATGCACTTTTGTACGTCTTTTATACATGAATATGTGTCCCCGGTGTTCCAGGGAACTCACCAAGTGTCAGAAAACACAACCCTCTCTCTTTTCCTCCATACCCAAATCTCTAAAAACGGGCCTGCAACGGATCTGATACAGACTGATACAGATTTGAACATTCCTCTGGCGTCAGGACGGAGGAGCTGACCTATCAGGGGAATGAGAGGTTGCCGTGGCATGGTAACAGCATGGTAACACGACGCTCGTAACTCGGCCCCCTCCTTTGCAGGGGGGCGTGGTCAGCTGCAGCGCATGCAAAGACAGGCCGGAGGAAAACAAAATAGAGCGAAATGAGGCATGGCTAAAATGCATGATCTGTTTGGTATTTTGAAAAAGAAAACGTATACATATACCTTATATAGGTATGGCCCTACAATACATTATTCAAATATAGCATGATAGGTCCACTTTAAAGTACCAAATGTAAAAGTAGTCATTGTGCAGATTGGTCCATTTCAGAATAATATATAATATATGTTTTAATGATTGATCATTAAAGTGTTATCAAAGCTGGTAAAGGTGCAGCTAGTTTGAATGACTTTGTATACTGCAGGGTAGCTTGTGAATTTACTCCAGGTGGAACTCAAGTCTGATTTAACACTTGATTATATTTCACATCATTCATCCACATCTGTAAAGTAACTAAAGGGATTAAATACATGTAGTGGAATAAAAGAACACCATTTACCTCTGAATTGTAGTGGAGTACAAAGTACAAAGTAGCATAAAATGGAAGTATCTCAAAATTGTACTTGAGTAAATCTACTTAGTTACTTCCCACCTCTGCATGCAGTGTTGGGTTTGGTGGATATGTAGACCTGTGAGTCGTCAGCATAACAGTAAAATGAGACATCAAGAGAGGTTTCTCAATACTCTAATTTCCCCTCCTCGACTCCCCTCCTCGACTCCTATCCTCGAGACTTAGTGCCGCCTACAGGAGATGTGAGCGGAGGAGCCGAGGAGGGGAACCGAGGAGAGAGGAGGGGAAGCAGCAGGCGGTTAGAGAAATGAGAACTCCTCTCCTCTGAGCGGTCATTTTAAAGAGACTCCATTAATGATGACAGGAGGCACAACCCTCTGTCTGATGGACAGATGTGTTCATGATGACTTATATATTTACTTTGAATTCATTCACAGTGCGGTATAATGAGACAATAACAGGCTACAGATGCGGACATATACACACACATATATTTATATAAATATATACAATTTCAGAATCAAACAAGTATGAAAGCACTCTCATAATAATGTAACACAATCAGAGACTGGATATATCCCCCCCCCCTCTCTCTGGTCGCTGAAATGGGGAATTGAAATTACGGGCCAAAAGTTGTATTTACAAGTATTAAAAGTAAGCATAGGACACCAAACCAACTGAGACCTGTCTGTCCGCCGCATCTACGCACTGTACAACACACACCTACACACTGTACAACACACACACCTACACACTGTACCACACATACACCTACACACTGTACCACACACACCTACACACTGTACCACACACACCTACAGCTCCTAAAGCATAATCAGGCTACAGCCGTTGTGTATTTTATTATGTGAAGCACTAAATGGTCTTAGAAAAATATCGACTCTTTGTTTGTAGATATCTACTAAACTACAGCATACAAATACAGAGAGTAATGTAGGCCTGTTATACTGAGTGATATATATTATACACACTGCTCTGCTTTCTGCACGGACCTCACAGCTGTTCTCACTGTAAACATCGCGTCGCGATGAAAGTAGTTACTAAAATAATATCCAGGGGATGCATGCAGAGCTGTCATTGGCTGAGATAAGTCCGGCTGTGCGTAACGCCTCCACCGTTCCCGGAAATGCATCCGTGGAGGAGCCGTGGAGGACCCATCAGTGTCTTCTCGGTTAGAGCTCCTCCAGAGTGCCTCCTCGATGCTCGGTCCTCGATGTGCATTTAGAGAAATTAGATGTCCTTCAACATGGCGCGCTGAAATCCATTTCCGGGTCACTACCGGAGGACCGAGGAGTCGAGGAGGGGAAATTAGAGTATTGAGAAACCTCTATGGTGTCGGAGGACAGTACCAAGGGGAAGGAGGTAAATTATGAAGAAGAGTGGACCCAATACTGGCCTCTGAGGATTGGAGGGTAATTAAAGAGCAACAGTTAAGGGTCCTCCATATACAACGAATAACAAAGAATATTAATCAATCAATAGGATTGATAAAGGTATTCTGATAATCAATATGAGTTTGAAAGAAAATAACGTTAAAAAAAATTGGAAAAAAAATTGTTATCTGATATTTATTATAAATATGTGATGGTATATTCAAATGTTTAGATGTTTGCTTATATTTTCAAAAAACGTTCTAAATTCATTGTTCATGTGTTGTGGGATTCCCAGATGAGGATCTCACTTTTACAGTTCGCATGAAAAACAGATTTTTAGACATTGGTTCATTCTGCCTGACTAAAGCTATGATTTTGTTTTCACACCTCAGAGCCCAGTGAACAGTGATGACGCCTCAGGTAAAACTCTGTTCTTCTTCTCTGGTTTCATGATCACAGTGTTATAGTTTGAAACAATTTAATGTAATTTTTTATTTTAAATTGCATTATAATTTTTTATTGAACACGTTTGACTGATTTGCTGAGTTTCATTGAGTTCAGTTGTGAAGATAAATCCTCTAAACCTGAATGTCTTGATTCTCAGATTTACCGGCAGATTTAAAGACTCCTGAAGCTACTGCAGAGAAAAAAGAGGGTACAAAAACTGGGTTTGAATAAAAAGAACATGGAACAACGTTAAACTACAGGAAGTTGGTGCTGCAAATGTTCCTTTTGTACTTATGTGCTTAACTAAATGAAAGTTGCACTTAGCTTTCAGTAATGGCTTTCATCCGTTAGCTTGGTTGTCATGGAGAGTCTAGTTGTTATCAAGTGACTCAATTAACCTCTGAGCTATTTTTCCCTAAAATTATTCAGAACATGTGTAATTTAATGAACATTTTTATCATATTGTTATCAAAAATATGACTTGTATTTATTTTTTCACTGTTTATTAAGAATTTTGGATGGCTTCTTTGCTTGAAATGTTTTTTACAAATACATTTATTTTAATATTAATTTGGCACAACTATACACAACAAGGTGTACACTACCAATACATTATTTAAATGTATTGATTAATAAGCGAGACCAAGATAGTCTTGTTGTCATTATAAATACCGCAGATCAGCTGCAAATAAATTAACCCTTGTTATTAATTACAGTTATTCCAAGGAATCTGTCATTAAAATAATAGGAAATACTAAATCTTACCCAATTGCTTTTTCAATGTTTTCGCATTTTACTTCTTTGAAGCAGATGAAAAAACCGATACAGAGAAGGAGAAGTCCGTTCAGAGCGGCGCTGTGGTGTTGGACAACGTGTCGGACCGCCTGTCCAGAGATCTGCTGTTCATGCTGGTGGAGAACATCTCGGGTTTGGACGAGACCTGCTACAGTCTGGAGATCATCTGGGAGAGCAGCAGAGCCGTGATCACCTTTAACAAACCTGCAGGTAGGAAATAAAAAGATTCAGATCCATCTTTTATTGGATCAATGGGTCTAAAGATTACAAAACTAGCATCACAAAGCAAAAACATCACAGCTCAGTATTCAAGGTTATTATTTAGTCCTTCAAATGGCCAGCAGCATGAAAAGATGGGAGTAAACTAATTCTAAAAATCTACATGCAATGGGGAGAATTTCTACCACGTTTAAGATGCATGGAAAATGACTAGATAATTATGCACAAAGAAAGAAAAATAAATATCCATCCAAATGTTTAAATGAAATGAAGTAATAAATGTGACTATGTTTTAAATGTTGTGAAAAGCTTCTCTTTTATTCATCCTGACCAGTGATTATTTGTACAGTTCTTGCGTTTGTGAGTCAAAGTTCTATTAATTTTACCGCTTTATACAATAAAAGCTCATATAGTTGCTCTTTTTAAACAAACCTAAGCTACATTGTGTTAGACATCTAAAATGATCCGTCAGTCTACACAGTCAAAGCCTCTCATGAAGCCTCTCATAAAGAGAGTTATAACACTGGGATGACAATCATTTATTCGTATTTTATTTGATAGAGTAAACTAATTGTATATTACAATATATAGCCCATATTATCATATAGAGGTAATTTTGCCCTTTTTAAGAAAAAGGGACATTTTTATTATTTGACATTTGAAGAAGCAGAATGCAATACACAAAATCCATTTAGCAGCTGTTCTTGAAATCATATGAAATGAGCGGAGGATAAATCATCCTTTAAATTAGTAGAAAAAAAGTATTTATTCTGAGAAAGAAACAAAATATATAGAAAATGTATCCACCAATGAGCGAGGACATATACCTGAGATAACAGACCTTTCACCAGGCCTTGTTGTAGGTTAAGGCTAAATCATTCCTAACATGTGTAATTGTCACCTGATACGGCGGTTTCAGTCTTGAAGGAGTAATCAGGAGTGTTTTGCAGATGTGGACAAGTTCCTCACTGGCAGTCGGTGCAGTCAGAAGCTGCAGAAACACGGACTGACCGCTCGACCACTGGAGGCAGCAGAGAGCGTCCGCGTGGAGAATCTTTCTCCGACTGCGGTTAAAGGTACACACAATGTTAATCACAGTTTCCCAGCAGTGTTTTCCACTATTATTAGTTCTCATTCTTTATTTGTGATTCCTTTCCAGAGATGTTGGAGCTGTTTTTTGAGAAGAGCTGGACACTGCCTGACAATGTCGTCATGATCCCAGATGAACATGCTGCTATTGCAACTTTCAATAACGCCAAAGGTTTGTTTATTTAGCTTTACTACTCATTGCTCATTGTAATTTAAAGTTGAAATGTGTTCTAACAAAAAGAACAATTATTTACCTGAGCTTTCTTTTTTGTTGCCTGTTTTGCTGCAGTTGTGGAAAGCATTTGCCGTAAACAAGACCATGCGATGCGATCCATAACTTTCAAGGTGTATCCGTACTATGAGTCCATGGGCACCGCCTTGTACGGCAAAGAACGACCAACATGGAAGATGCCCGAGCCTTTCAGAGAGAGTGTTCACAATGTAGTCTGGAGATTCCTCCGGGAGAAGAAACTGTTCCAAAGTATCAACGATCAGATGTCTTCATACTTCTGTAGCGTGAATTTGGACAACCCTGATGTAATACTCAGCCCTCTCCCCAGCCTTTTAAGGCAGAAAGGTCTAACTGCCAGACATGTAGATACCTGGATGAGTACAGCACAAGAGGCCTTCCGTCAGCAAATGTCTCAGTACTCTGCCTTCGAATGTAAAGTGAATGCCAGTGCATGGAAAGCTGCAGAAAAAGAAGTCCGTTCCGTTGTCAAGGAAGATGCTGCCCTCGTTCTGGATGCATCCCGGGGGATTTTGACTGTGGCTGGCCGAGGTGACGATATAAAGAAAGTCAAAGGTCCTGTGGAGAACATTGTTCTTAAAGCCATCAGCCAGATCAAACGGCAGACAGAAGGTGTATCTGAGTGTATGGATATGTCCCCTGCAAAGTTCTACATCCTGAATCAGGAGGGCTTACTCAAAGCTGCCCAGGACATCTCCCCTGACATGAAAATCTCGATGGATGAAGGCGCCCAGAAGTTAACCATTACAGGACTACCTGCAGAAGTTTACAAGACTAAGTCATGGATCCTGGAGCGGACCGTGGGTATGAGTAAGAAGCAGCTGAATGTCTCTCCAAGTCTTTTAGACTATCTTAATACAGTGGATGCCATGGACATGTCAAAGGGCCTGTTCACATCCCAAGGCATCAGTGCCATCTACAGCATTGATAGCAAAGGGGTTTTACTGTTGGGGACTTCTGAGCCTGTCCTTGCTGTTGCAGAGAAAAAGATGGAGACAGTTTTTAGTGTGGAGACTCTGGATGTGGAAGATCAAGAAGTTCTGAAACTTCACAACTGGGTGGACCTAAACCAACAGCTGTTGGACACCTACAACTCCTTAAAGAATAAAACAGTGGCCATTCAGATCCAACCAGAAAGAAGAAACAAAATAACTGTGACCGGCTTCCAGATTCCAGTAAAAGAGGTTAGCAATAGTCTGAGGGAATTCATTGTTAACTTCTCACAAGTTAAAGAAACCATTCGCGTCGGGTCTTTTGCTGTTGTTCTGTTCATTGAGAATAAAAAAAAACAAGAGTGGTTCAGTATTGCCAAAGATAATGCTGTTGAAGTCCAATTTGATTCAGAGAGGCCAAAAATAACTTTGGCAGGGGCTCGTCTTCATGTACAGAAAGCCAAATGCTGCTTTCAGGAACTGACTAGTGCTCTCTCCACTGACAACTTTGTTGTGGATAAGCCTGGAGCCAAGAAGTACTTCCAGACTCAAGGAAGCCTTTTCCTTTCTACAATAATGACCGAATACAGCTGTGTGGTCGTGCTCTGTCCAGAGAATCAAGAAGAAGAGGAAGAAGAGAACTATGGGGAAGAAAATGGCCTTTGTTTTTGCAAAGTGAAGACTGCCAATGGGGTTCTAGTTTCCGTCAGCAATGCAGACATCTGTACCCTAAACGTGGATGCGGTGGTCAATGCTGCTAATGAAGACTTACAGCACATTGGAGGCCTGGCTCATGCACTTCTCAAGGCTGCAGGACCAGAACTGCAGAAAATCAGCAATGACCATATACAGGTAAATGGAAAACTTCGCCCAGGTGAAGCCATCGTAACAGGCGCATGCAACCTGCCTTGCAAGTACGTCGTACATGCCGTCGGTCCTCGGTTCCATGACTCAGATAAGATGACAGCAGTGTCACGTCTGAAGCTTGCTGTTAAAAACAGTCTGAAACAAGCAGAGCAAGTGAACTGCTCCACCATTGCACTGCCAGCGATCAGCTCAGGAGTGTTCGGGTTTCCTGTGGACCTCTGTGCTGACACCATAGCACAGGCAGTGAGGGAGTACTGTGACAGTCCAGGAGCTCCACGGTCACTGACGGAGATCCAGCTGGTGGACAACATCCATAACACTGTTAAGGTCTTGGCCACAGCTGTCAACAGAGAGTTCAATGACCTCGGACCCATTTTGACTCTACCACAGCTGGCAGGAGGAAGAGGCACCGGGGCTTCAGGGTAAATTGAGGACCTTTTGCTTATTATTACAGCATACTACAGCTTGGCTAGCTTTGTCCAAAGTAACAAACTCCATAAAACATCAATTGGATGATTTTTTTTTATTGTTTCGGGATCAATTGGAAAAAATGTTGTGTTCAGCAATTCTAAGGCTATATGCTGCTACAGTTCTATTTTTATACCAGTTCAATTAACAACACGTAGGTCAGACATGCTTGTTGGAAGTTAGATTTGTGTGGGTTTGAGCTTTATTGCTTACTTCCCAGCAGACATCAGTGGGGTCGAGGTCAAAGCCAGTCATCCAGGGGCCATCAAGGCGCTGAAAGAGGAGGAGGACGCAGAGGTGGACGCCGAGGAGGACGTGAAGGAGAACCCGGACGAGGAAACGGAGGAGGAAAAGGAGGAGAACGCGGAGGAGAACGTGGAGGAGCAGCTGGATTTGAGGGAGGTTTGCGAGGTAACAGGGAAAGTCAGAGCCCCAGGGGACACGCCAGGTCTGAAGGGCATGGAGGGTAAGGATCTTCTTTGTATCTTTCTTTTCTGTTGGTTGCTTCTTTTTGCTTTTGCTCTTTTAAGTTAAGTTTCAAAGACCACAGTATTGGAATCCGAGAAACATTTTTTTCAGGTCTTTTATAGAGTCTGGAACAAATCCAAACCAATGCTAATCTTACAAAAGAAAAGTACCAAACTGGAAAAATAAGGAATACAAATTTGTAGACCAGGAAGTGTTTCCTTTTTAACATATTTTGTTCTTTTTGGGCAAGAAAAACGAACACAATTATGGTGACCATATTCACATTGATGACATTACCAATGTTCTTTGGCTGTAGGTCAGGGAGGATGGAGCAGACCACGTCGGAGGGTCTTAGGATTGTTCTGCTGAAGGGAAACATCCAGGACCAGACTGTGAGTATTATTAAAGCACCAATTGAAAAACAGTTGATGATAAACTGTAGTATATTACTGATGCAGGTTTCTGTAGATGCCTTATTCTGAATGTAGCTGTTGTGGATTAGGTAGGTAATATCTACTAGATGGTAAAAGTAATAATAGGACAAATTCGGGTGAATGCCACTAACTTTGGCTTTAAGAATAATTCCCATTCTTCAACTTGGATACCATTTTTGTTTTTATCATTTTTCATATTGGTTATGGTAACGATCTACATAAAGTCATCAAGTGCAGAAAAAGTGATAAGGGGGTAGCAGGCTGAGTTAAATGGTTTAAACATGAAGGTACTATAGCAGAGAGTACATAACAAGCAAGTAACGACAGACAAACAAAACATACTACACTAATCATTAGTTACAAGGAGAGTAGACAACCTGACACTGAAAGAGGAGACAAAGGTGAGTACACCAAAATAAAACAATAAATAATAACTGAAAACTAGAAACAAGTGAAACATTACCAAAAACACCACTGTCAAAAAGGAAAACGTTTAAACAAAAACAAGCATGTTTTTTTATATGGATAGTAGATACAATATAAGAATATAGTCTGAATAGAGATATTGATGATATTGACATACAGTGTGTACAAGTACAAACCCTGCCTTAGTAGACAGAGTCCGTGAATAGCATAGCGTTTTCTAGCAGGGACCACACCACACCACAACGATATGGCAATCTAAAGAATTCATTTGGAGGGAGTGGTGAAGGTGGGGGAAGCATGCCATCTGTTAGGCTGGTCCGGTTGGATGTGCTGAAGTCTGGGCAGAGGAAGACTTAGGGTGGGGGTTCCCTCTCAGGCTAATTTCTGCTTGAGCTGATTACAGGCACCTCAGACTGTAGGTGGAATTAGATATTTAGAAAAGTATGTGTGGCGGCTCAATCCCCAGTTGCGTTTGAGTCGCCGAGAGGCTAAACTTGGCTATAAACTGTGACGCGTTTTCGAAGAGAAAGTCCATAGTGAAGCAAGATAGTTTTTGGGATATTTAATAAACAAAATCATAACATGGACAAAACGGTCAACAGAAAAAAATGACAGCACAAGCTCACCCTCTGTCATCCGCACTCGACATGAAACAGGTGACTTAAATACACAAACCACACCCATGTGACAATTACCGGAAGTGCTCAACAAACAAATAAAAGTGATGTAAACAAATAATAATACAAATAATGAACTTGGGCTAAGTAGCATTATGGCACCTACAGTATGCACTAGTTGAATAGGAAGGGATGAAAGGAGACGGATAGAGAGGATGCAGGGAAAGGGAGAGGGAGGGATGCTGGTATGTAGGGATAAAGGGATCAATGGGTGGAAGGGTGAAGGGATGAGACGAGTGAGGGATGAAGGGATCAATGGATGGATGATTGAAGATCCCTTCAATCATCCATCGTTGGTGAGGATAAAGGGATGAGGAACGTGAGGAATGAAGGGATCGATGTGGGAGGGTCGAAGGGATGTGGATTGGGATGAAGGAGTGAGGGATGAAGGAATCAATGGATAGAGGGGTGAAGGTATGTTTGTGAGGATAAAGGGATGAGGAAAAAGAGGAATGAAGGGATTGATATGGGAGGGTCGAAGGGATGTGGGTTGGAATGAAGGGATGAGGGGAGTGAGTGAGGGAGGAAGGGATTGATGGGTGGAGGGCTGACAGGATGTGGGTCAGGATGAAGGGATGAGAGGAGTGAGAGATGAAGGGATGTGGCTAAGGATGAGGTTAGAAAGGGAATAGATGGTTGGAATGGAGAGGAAGGGTGGGTGGAGAGAACGGAGACAGAAAATGTCAGGATGTGTTAACTGTGTATAAGTATTCTTTAGAGGTGATCCCAAGTTAACCAGTTAAGTTCATTTTGTCATCTTGCACTAACCTGTAATAAAAGTCTAGCTGAAATCAGTAAATATTTTTACTGTATTTTTAGATAAGGATAATAATAATGAACTTTTAGTCCTAAGCTTGTGAAGACGCTGTGGTTTTGGTCCACAGACTGACGTCATCATCAACACCATCTCAGCGGACATGGACCTGATCCAGGGAGCTGTGTCTAAAGCCATCCTGCAGGCGGCCGGGCCAGGCCTGCAGAGGGCGGTTCTGACTGAAGGGGGGGCGACTGTGCTGCCAGAGGGCGATGTCGTCATCACCGATGGCTTCAACCTCAACTGTCGAAAAGTCTTTCATACCGTTTGCCCTTTTTGGAACAACGGAGCGGGCCATGAGGTGAGGGATTATTTAAAAAGGAGGTCCAAAGAAACGGATTGTAAATGAAGAAAGATAAATGAACATGCAATGGAAACATTGTGTTTTACGCATCATATACAGTACCTACTACAGAGAACTACAGCTGTAGTACATGTAAGAGACACAATTAAGATAGTTCTGTTTCAGCCTTCATTTAAAAGTCCCATTTTCATTTGTTAAAACCCTAAAAACTAAAGACCCAGCTTTACAACTCATCATCTCTCAAAAGTATGTCACTTGATTACCTCAATATGTTTTGATAGGAAAGTCATTTAAAAAACAAAACAATAATCTAATACAATGTTTATTCAACATGTCGGCATCTAGTGTACACCATTGCCCATAAACCCACTGACTTTCACAGCTTAAACATCACCGTTTGACAGTGTTTTTTGGTTGAATTGGAAGTAGTTTGAACTCATTTATGTGTTGGTGTGAGGTTTTCAACTGCAGTCAGATAAATGTAGCGAAGTAAAAAGCACATTATTTCACATTCAAATGAAGTCACATAGAAGTGGCAAGAGTTGGAGTACTCGACTGGCACTCGAGTGGCACTTGAGTGCTGATTAGTTCACTGTTAAAATCATTTCAATATTTATGTTTAAGACCCATCCCTAATAAAGTAATTCAGTACAGTGATGGTTTAGTTAGGTCAGTGGAATGTTAAAGTATTTTCAGTTTCTTTTGGAACCACTAACTAAACTGAAATGGTGAAAGTGGGTCATTGTGTTCGATGTAGACCGTGTTTATTTGTAAGGCAGCTCTTTTAAGGCAATCTTGCAACTAAACCCAACCTTGATAATAATAATAATAATAAGCCTTATATTTGTATAGCACCTTTCATACAATAATTGCAGCCCAAAGTGCTTCACAGCAGTTGTATAGACAAATTAATATAAAATACAGAATGACCTTACATTACCTTACATTGCATTTAGCAGACGCTTTTATCCAAAGCGACTTACAATAAGTGCATTCGACCAAGAAGATACAAACTTGAAGAAGACAGAATCATATAAGTACATCAGGTTTCATAGAGCCAAAACATTTCAAGTGCTACTCAACTGGCTTTAGTGCGGGTGCAGCGAGCCGTTTGGCTGATGCAGAGCGGAGTGCACGTGCTGGGGTGTATGGTTTAACCATGTCCTGGATGTAGGAAGGGCCAGATCCATTCACAGCATGGTACGCTAGTACCAGTGTTTTGAAGTGGATTCTAGCAGTTACTGGAAGCCAGTGAAGTGAGCAGAGGAGCGGTGTGGTGTGGGAACATTTAGGAAGGTTGAAGACCAGACGAGCCGCTGCATTCTGGATGAGCTGCAGAGGTCGGATGGCACATGCAGGTAGACCAGCCAGGAGGGAGTTGCAGTAGTCTAGGCGTGAGATGACGAGAGCCTGGACCAGAAGTTGCGTTGCTTTCTGGGTCAGGAGGGGACGTATCCTCCTGATGTTGTAAAGAGTGTATCTGCAGCAGCGGGTTGTTGCAGCGATGTTTGCAGTGAAGGACAGGTTGTTATCTAGGGTCACACCCAGATTCCTTGCAGTCTGAGTCGGGGAAACAACAGACGGGCCGATGTTGATTGCTAGGTCAAGAGTGGGGCAATATTTTCCCGGAAGAAAAAGCAGTTCGGTCTTGTCAAGGTTGAGCTTGAGGTGGTGAGCAGATATCCACTGAGAGATGTCAGCTAGACAAGCAGAGATGCGTGCGGCGACCTGGGTTTCAGAACGGGGAAAAGACAGAATGAATTGGATGTCGTCAGCGTAGCAATGGTATGGAAAACCAGAATAAAAGCAATGCAGGAAATAAAAGGATAAAAGCAATGCAGACAATAAAACTCAGACTTGGGGTGTTTCTCAACCGCAAGTACGCTTGCTTGGTAGCACATGTCTGCCGAGCATCTTGCTTCAGAAGCGAGGCAAGAATACTTCCTGGCATTCGGAAAACGAAGTGTGGAACACGCTAGCAAGTGTGCAGGTGTGCGTCATATGAGAGGCCCCCCCTTACATCTTCCGCCACAGATTTGGGGAAATTGGTCCGTGCGCAAAGCATTGTGGGGATTTTAAGACCGCGAAGTCTACTCATGTGCAGCCTCGATATTTCTCCAAATGGAGTACGCCGGGCTCGGTAGATTTCTAAGTATGCTGGAGATTGGAACAGTACTTCGGCGGCACTCGATGACGTAGTATGCTTGAAATAGTGGCTCTGAAGCAGCTTTACTCGCGATTGAGAAACACCCTCGGACTTGCACTTGGACTCAAGCACAGGTAATGATGACTTGGACTCGGACTCGACTCAGACTCGACTCGGACTCGACTGGGACTCGACTTGACTCGACTCAGACTTGCACTCCGACTCGAGAATTTGTGACTTGACTACAACACTGGCAGCATAAAATGGAAAGCACCTACAATGTTCACTTAAAAGACAGTTGGCCGACTATCAATGTGCTCTAGTTGCTGGTAATATGGAGGGAAACGGACCAACATGTGTGTTGTCTTTTTGTGTCAGGAGTTGATAACCATCATCAGATATTGTCTGGAGGAGGCTGAGAAGAATCAGATGACGTCGCTGTCCTTCCCCGCCATCGGCACAGGAAACCTGAGCTTCCCCAGAGACGTGGTGTCCAGAGTCCTGCTGCAGGAGATCCACTCGTTCAGCCGCAGACGATCCCCTCGCTATCTGAGAGCGGTGGCCATCGTCGTTCACCCGAGTGACAAGCAAACTGTGGATGTGAGTTCATTTCATCCTGTTATTACCTTTTAAATGTTGTCAATTAAACATTTCTCACAGTAGAAAATGTCCAATGAGTAAAAACGCAGAGTTTGAAGATTATACATTCCTGCGCTTACCAGATCTCTGCTCTGGCTCCATTAGCAGCTAGTAACCACAATATCACAGACAAATGCTGGCGGTCAAGTTGCATTGTGGGTAATGGGGAGCATGATGTGTGCAATAAAAAAAGATTATAGATCTGGTTCTGCTGCATTGATTTTGATTTGTTTTTCTTTTTTTACTGTCCATCAATGTCAAACAATGTTATTTCTTTAGTACAGCTTTAAACTGAGCTTCCATACCCAAAGAGACATGTATGGAGTATTATTAACATCATCTACCATCATCCTGTTTGTCAGTGTTTCACCAGGGAGTTCAGTGGTGAGAGTGGTCAGAGAACCAAGTCACCCGTTAGGCCAGTCAGTCATCATCCAATCAGCCAATCACAGCAGTCCTCAGGTAAGAAGCCTCCAAAAACCTATGTGGAATTTCATAGCAACAAAATCACTCAGCAGTAATCTATAAATAGAAAGTTGAGAATTTAAAGGGTCAAATGGAGTAAGTCTGTAACTATACAATGTTATTGATTTGATAAATGCACAGATACTTTGATTTGAGAGACAGAAAGGTGACTTTAACGGATGTCTTGAGCCTCCAGTTCACCACGCTAGTGTTGAACTCTAGTTTGGATCATATACATTGGTAGGAATGAAGATTTTATAATACAAAAAAGCTAAGAAGAGATGTGTGTGTGTCAGCCTCCTTTGGTCAGGTGTCGTCCCCCTCCCTCGGTGTGTATCAGATGCAGATGGGTCAGCTCACACTGGAGGTGTCGTCTGGAGACATTACCAAGGAGGCCTGTGATGTCATCATCAACTCCTCCAATAAAGACTTTTCCCTTAAATCAGGTGACTCGTATTTCTAAAGATTTAAAATTCAATAAGGTATTGCCATATTAACAGCAGTTGTTGGAATTTGTTCCAGTTCGCTCAACAACAGAAAAATATTTATTTACATAGTAGACATAATCACAGTATAAAAAAAAAACAAACAGCCACAAATATGATACAGTACAGCAAAATAATTTGTTATCAGCCATCATCTTCCTCTTAACTGAACTTGTACAACTTTAAACTCAAAGGACCATCCTAATTTAGAAAATATTGAACTATACATAACTGATAACTCCTTTTGTATAAGACTTACGGCCCCTACACACGGCGGCGTGCGGTGAAGCTTGCCGGCGGGCGTGTCTGAAACTCGACCAACAACCAATCACATGAATCTCCCGCCCCGGACACACAAGCACGCGGTTTGATTGGCTAGAGCTTGTACTGGCATATGATTCGATTGGCTGACGCTTCTGTCGAAGCTTCAAAAGTTGAACATTGCTCTACTTTTGGACAATGCAGTTCGGCAAAGTGTGACGTCACCCCATTCAAAGTGAATGGGCAGAAGTGTTGAAGCTTCAACGCACGCCGCCGTGTGTAGGGGCCGTTAGAAGTTTTTTCTATGATTCCAGGCACAATTTGTTTCAGTTATTTTCAATAGAAAATTATATGCAGGGACTTGAAAAGTCAGTTTTAAGTAACGGTGTAAATCTTTCATCGAAAAAGCATATTTATTTTGACATTTGACAATATTAAGCTTTTTAGATGAAAATGTACACTAATTACATACATTCTACGGTGGCCGACAGGTGCAAAAGCGCAACAACTGCAGCGCGTTTCTCCTAATGGAAATGTTTTGTGTCGCTGTAACGTGTTTGCACCTGTCGGCTTCCGTACATTACCCTTTCTAAATGTGAGATTAAAGATGAAAATTAATATTCATTATTCTAATTAATTAAAAGTTAATTGTACAGGCCATTAAATTAAAGGTAGGGTAGGTAAGTTTGAGAAACCGGCTCGAGATCGCTAGAATTTGAAAATACACAACCGGAGAAAATCTGCCACTTCCTTACAGAGCCCCTCCTCCAACACACACGAACGCGCACATGACCAATGAGGGCACGAGATAAGTTTGTGCACAGATGGAAGGCTGACAGGCAGGTAGGCCATCCAGTTATTTTAGCTGGGCCGGCTAAAATGATTGGTCGTACTTTTTACAGTATTACGGCTTCCACAGAGGACATTTTTGTATGGATTTTTTGTCAAAGCACTTAACCTCTTAAGCACGGCGGTCCCCCCATTGGACCCCTCCCACCGTTTTTTTTTTCGAGATAATGTCTCAGGGCTTCTTAACATTTATGAAGCTATTAATGTGTAGCACCAGATTAACGGGAATAATCTCAGCTAACTGAAGATATGAACCATTTTTACCAAAACAAAACACAAGTCTCATAAGAAGCGTCTAAATGACCCCTGAGCGAAAAAATTCTAACGCACTGCGGCACACAATTCAAGATAAAGATACCCTTATTACTTATCGTAGCTGCACATACAATATAGCCGATTAAAGCTGAGATTCCACTGATTATTTAGGTATAGTATCATCACTGAGCGATCCGAACTTGCGACAGGGGAAGCAAACACAGACATCACAACACGTACCTTTAAGAAGCTTTTACGGCAGATCGTCTCACCGTAGCTGTCAATTAGGTCAAAAGACGTGTTCAATGGCATTAAAACGAAAAAACAAAATGCTACAACTGTTGATCCATAGGTTGTTAATGTACCTGTGCCTTTGAAAAAATTATTTATAATCCATAATTCCATTTTTTATGTAAAAATCGGAGCGGAAAAGTTAGCTGCTAATGGTAGCCACCAGAGTTATGCAGCTTCCGGTTTTGGTAACGCGTCACTCTCACTCCTTATTTGTTAACGTTTTGGTGTGTATATAACTTTCCCTCGATTCCATTGGCTCTAGCGGTTATAAAGAGATTTCATTCATCAAAATCGAGCAAGGGGGGCCAGAGATAGGTCAAATCCACCCAAATGACCCCAGAAGCGGGGGTTTTTGGCTAAATCTCTCTAAAAAGGTCAAATTTCACTTGTTTTGCATCAATCTTGATACAGGGTACTTATTATATGTTGTACTTTGGATTCCTAAAGCTTTTAGTCTACTAACCCATCATCCAAGGGTAGTTTTCACTATAAGTAAAAAATTATTTTTGGACGGACACTATAATTTACAGTTTTTTACTATGTTCAATCTGAATTTTCTTTAAAATAAAAAACATCTATATTGATTCTGACTTTTCTACATCCAACTCACAGGTTTATCATTACTTTGAGAATAAAGATGATTAATTTAACCCTTTTAGAAGGGAAGATATGGTCATTTGTTCTGGGAATGTCATTTTCGAGCCTGAGACCTGAAAAACAGGCTCAGGGCTTAAGAGGTTAAGATATTCATTGCTATCGGGATGTTAAGAGCATTCCATGGAATATAACAAAAAGTGCATCTCGAGCCGGTTTCTCAAACTTACCTACCCTACCTTTAACCTATTTCCGTATTCAATTTTACAGATGGAAGATGATATGGCAATTATCTTATTTTGGCTAATGTTAGCATAGGTTTTTACCTAGCATTCATTTGTTAGCTGCACTTTTAACTTTCCTCTTCCAGTACTCCTGTTACTCTCTATTTTAATGTATGTATCTGATCTGAACATAATAATGTTTTATTGCAGAAAAAATCCATTCCAAGCAGAAGTAGAGTACATAATATATATATGTCTCACTTTGTTGAAGCAAAAGTGTCCTCGCATCGACCAAAAATGGAAAAAGCAGAATGATTTTCAATGGCTGCCTGAATGTTGACTTAAACACTGATTGGTTGATTTATGTTTCATTATTAAGTCTCTTCTCTTTGTTTATCATTTTTCAGGCGTTTCCAAGGCGATCTTAGACAGCGCTGGATTAACAGTTGAGCAGGAGTGCTCAGGGATCGGTACGTAGAGGGAATTCATCTTGTCAATCTCATACTGTAATAATATTTCAACCATATATCTATTTATTTAGGCTATTATTTTAACTTTTTATGATTTACAAGCTATCTATCTATTTGAACAGTTTATCCACATACTTCGACTCCTCTGCTAGCTTTCTAACTAGTTTTTAGGCACTTGCAGAACAATGTGTTATGAGTGTGTTTGGTTCCTCTCTGTAGTGAGTTCCCCGAGTTTCCAGGCTGATACATTCATCCTGACGTCGGCCGGCCTGCTGCCCAGCAAAAACATCATCCACATCGTGGGCCAGAATGATCCTGCCAATATTAAAGACATGGTTTACTCAGTGCTGAAATACTGTGAGGAGAACAAGTTCAACTCCGTCGCCTTCCCAGCCCTGGGCACAGGTAAGTGCTAACAAAACTATTATTTAATCTGACAAAGGAAAGCTTTGTTGAAACTTTTTTGTGTTTTTCAAGATAACTTTTCTGCTGAATTGGCTGAAATGACACTCAAATTCTGGTTAATCTCAAACATTTCCTTATTCACCCACTAATTTAGTCATTTATTTAGTTTTGAGTTATTTTGATCATTTCACTGGATCGCTGTGCACAGATGTTTGAATTTACAGTCTTGGTGGAGGTGATAAGTTCAGCCATTTGGAAATACATGGCTTATAACTTGCAATCGGACACATTCAATCTCTGGGCAGTACTAATGGTGCGTTTACACTGGACAGTAAGCACATTTTTCGCACTTGGCGATTACATATAAAGTAAATGCAAAGAAAGATGCAGATATATTCACGGTCTGGCTGGGCGACGCACATAAAACAAGTCACGCAAAAAGGGGGTATTCTAGAGAGTTTAACTTTTAAAATTGAGCGGGATTTCTCGGGACACTGTCTCCTCCTGTATTTACTGACATACTGATGTTGTTGAATCAGAAACATCAGCCCTGGCTGTGGGTAACAGCACCCAGAACTCTATACCTCAGATTTCTACAGAAACCAATCCAAAATGTATATTTTAAGTGTGGACGGCACACCTACAACGTTAGCTTAGCCAAAATCTGTTAATTTTGGGATCATACCTCTGTAGTAAACACGCTTGATTCCCCCGACTTGTGACTAGCTAGAGACAGTGAATACAGCTCTCACTGAGATAAACATAAATACATTACATTACATGTCATTTGTTAGATGCTTTTATCCAAAGCGACTAACATACATTCAGTACTGTGGACAATCCCCACAGGAGCAATTTGGGGTGAAGTGTCTTGCCCAGGGACACAACGACATGCTGACTGCAGTGGGACTCGAACTTGCTATCCCCTGATTCGAAGTCCAGCACACTGTCCACTGAGCTACAGCCTCCCCCTACATCTCAGCTTTAGCCTGTCGGGGCCATTGGGCTTTATTTGTTCTTAGTTTGTGAATTGTGCGCCAGGCTGACATCTTTGACCCATCTTCGACAGTACAGTGGAAATCATACACTGTGACCTTTTTATTCCATAGCAGGATTTTTTTATGACATCATGCACTAGACTTTTGAGGACATAGTATACTGTGACTTTTTTATGAGTTTTCTTTTTAACATACACACATATGACCTTTTTATGACATTCTATACTAAGATATTTTATAAAACACTGTACCGTGATTTTTTTTAATAGCTTTTTTATGTCATACTATGCTATACTAGCATTAGCCAACAGGCCACGCTTTAAGAAGCCATGCTGTTTAGGCTATTAGTCTTTAGTGTACACTATCAAGGTTCTCAGACAAGCCAATACTCATCATCATCATTCATCATCATTAGCGTATCTGCCCGTTAGGTCAGGGAGGGGTCAGTCCGTCGGACGTGGCGGACGCCATGGTGGACGCGGTGGTGGACTTTGTGAGGAAGAAGCAGACGAGGTTTGTCCACAGCGTGAAGATCCTGATCTTTCAGACGGCCATGATGTCACTGTTTCACAAGAGCATGAAGAAGAGAGAGGGGCAGGAGGTGAAGGAGAAGAGCACCTTCACAAAGTTCAAAGGTATTCACTACACTGCTCTGGAAGTGAGATTTGTTTCTTGTGATCTACATTGTTCAGTATTTTTTATGTTATCTTTTATTGTCTGCCTCATGTTTAGATCAAAACAAAATGTTAGTCTGTCTTTCAATATTGTCTGACTTCCTGTCTGTGACGCTCAGCTCCAAGTCCATTGGTTATTTTGTTATTTTAAGCACACATGTTGGCAGTGGCGGCGCCAGGGTATGGCTGGGGTAGGCTACAGCCATACCAAGAAATGGCTTAGCCCCACCTTAGCCCCACCATGAAAAATGATGTTAAAGTAAGCAAAATAAAGTCCGCCAACTCGCGCGGAGTAAATTGCACAGACAACAGTTAGTAAGATTGATTTCAGTAGCCACTTGTCTGGAAATACCGAAGACTAGAAACGGTTTTGAAAACTTTTGTCACGTAGTGATCGTCTTCTCAATAAAACATCTTTGATAATGTCTTCTGGCCAATCAGAATCACGATAACGACGTGGTGTTGTTGCAGGAAGTCTCGACGGAGAATACTTTTGCGGTAGTACATCTCTATATACATCGATACAACATTACGTGTTGATAGAAATCAACACGTAATGAAATAAGACCCCACGGTTTGATGATTGATAGGTGTGTGGGCTGTCTTTCATTTTGACACACAGAACAATTGGGGCTATCCACCCTTATCCACACAGCCTCTTCCCTCTTCTCTCTGTGAGGAGCAGCAGGTTCAGCTTTCAGAACAAAGTAACAAAAAACAAATGGCATTCATTTTAAATGTGTAGTAATAGATTTATTTATTTTTCTTCGCAAGAGAGTACCAGAATGTGTATTTTATGTTAGTATTTCAAAAAATCTTCTGTGGGAGAATCCCCCCAGACCCCCCTGCAGGGGTTGGGTTTTCAGCATGTCAACTCTTCCACCTGTGGGGAAATTGCAGGATTGGCTCCAGGTCGCCCTTTTTATTTACTACAAGACAAATGTGCCTTTTTATTTCATACAGTTCAATTTGGATTGAGACAGGGAAATAATCTAAACCTCACGCGTGGCGTTTCACTGTCAAGGGGGGCGATATAGCGTGTATGTAATTACATTGCAAATACTGACTTGAGCCCCACCACTGTATGGGTTAGCCCTACCATAGATTACCCAACAAAAATACTCTGGAGCTGCCACTGCATGTTGGGGACTACTTTCAGTGGCGGATTAATCTACTTTTGCATCCTCTGGTTAGTATTTGTGTATGTAGGATTTAAATATACATCCTTTACTTTCTTTTGAATGCAATATCTCAGAAAGCCTGGAACACATTTTAAGACTCAACGATGAACTGATCAGAACGAAAGATCCAGATGAAGGTTGCTGAAACAAAAAAACGTTTTGGCCATAACTAAAGAATTCCTAAACTAACTATGACAATCTCAAACAACTGTCTAATAGGATAAAATGATGGGATGACTACATTTTGAAAATACATGGATGCAAACTGAAATCGAATTTGTTGGCGGAAGAATGAAGGAGAGGTAGTAATTCTAGTTTGATGTTTTTCAGACAAAGCAACTTCGTTTTTTATGGGACTTTTGGATCAGCAACCCAGCGCTGATCATCTGGTTCTGGAGAGTGAGGAGTTTGAACCGACCGTGTTTCAGCTGTGTGCCGACAACGACATGGTGAATATGAAATGATTCACTTATTCAGCTCTTTGCTTTGAAAGGACCACTTGATGGTGGAGGGAAGGCCTTTACTCATACATAAAAACCTGTCAGAGACAGATAGGATAACGGTATGAAAACGTTCTTGCATGTAGCCATATTTGTTTTTAATTCCACATCTCTTACCCGCCACGGCAGGCTGTGAAACAGGCTAAGAAGAGGATCGAAGAGCTGATTGTGGCGGAGCAGGCGCAGAACACCATCACAGACCAGTACATCAGTCAGCTGTCGCAGGAAGACATGGACCAGCTGAAGGCCCTGCAGAGGAAACTGACCGTTAGCATCCGCCTGGAACGAGGGCAGGAGGACCAGGAGCCCCACATCCACCTGGAGGGGCTGACCAGAGACGTGTACACCGCCGAGTCCGCCATCAGGTCAGCAGATCCAGTTATGGAGGAGAAAACAATCAATAAAGCTACAGTTCGATCTACCAAATATAAGCTTAATGATTTAAAACGAGCATTTCTCAAAATGGGTTTATTTATCATCCAGTGATTTTGGGAGGTAGTAGAACAAACTAGAGAATGCAATTCCTGAAGAAATTGCTAGTGGGAATGCTTTATGCTGAAATGTAATGTGTAAGAAGAAAGTGAAGAATTTAGATTGAAATGATACATGAACACTGGGGACTTGAATGTGTGATGAGAGAAGAAAAGAAAGTAAAAAGGATTGTAAAAGCAGCAGAATATTTGAACTGCAAACTTTTGAACTAACTTGATGGTGAACGATCTGTCGCCATGGCAACGGCATTTGAGGACACCCCCAGAATACGCTTAGATGCGTTGATGGCTGCATCGTTACCAAACCTGTAAAGTTTTGGGCCGTTTGAAGCATTTTCACTGAAGTTATGAGAAAACTGTGTTTCATGGCGAGCATTGTGTTGCCATGGCAACGGCATTTGAAGAAATCTCAAAACTGTCTCGTAGATGTCTTCACGGCTGGACTGTTAGCACACATGTGAATTTTGAGCACTTTTTGAACATTTTCATAGGAGTTAAAGGGACATCGTGTTTTATGGCGAGGGATGCGTTTCCATGGAAACGGCATATGGTGAGATTTGAGCTCTGTAGAGATCAGAGGTTTGCATTGTTCTGAATGAGAGATAAACCTCTTACATGTGAACGTTTTGTGGAAGAACGATAACAGATATCTGTGAAATTTCAAAACGTGAAGCATGTCAAGGAAGTTGAGTATCTGAAGTGTAATTTTTATGTACTTTCGGGTTAATAATGTGGCCTTTTTGGCAGTTTAACTAAAGGTGTGCGGCTGCTACTGTGAGGAAATATCAGCCTGAAATTACAATGGGTTTTAATGGAGACATGTTGAAAGTTTTTGTCACTTCATGCCCTCAAGAGGCATTTTGTTTAATCATTTTTCAAGCTACGAGATGTTTTCCTACGTTTGTCATGAAAAATTATGTCTCAGGAATGTAAGGTTTGGGAATTATGACAGTTTTAAAAAAAAATATGAAGGCAAATTTCAAGATTTTCTACCCTCTAGCTGTGACATCACGCACTCTAGTTAATGTTAAAATCTGAAGAAAACCTCTTTACCAAGGTCTGAACAATGTTTAATATCTCTAAAAGTAAGAATCAGATTTAAATGTTGTGTTACACTAATGTCAGAAAGATGTGTAACATTTTAAAGTTGGAATGAGGTTTCTGAGTGAAAGTATGAATGAACAGTTAGCAGTTGAAGTCGCATGAAGATTTGTTGAAGTCTGAAGAATTTCTCCATTGACTTCCATGTTAAAAATGTGATGTATTATGGGATGTATCTCTGGAATTATGAAAGTTATGAATGAGAAAAGTAATAGCCATCGATTCCCGACCGAGCTGAACGTTTTGATGTTTGAACGGAGTTTCTGCGATGTTCAATGCAGGAGGAGAAGAGGTGCAAAATTCCGGCGGAATAATACAAATATTGTCCGTAGAATAACATATAGTTGGAATGCTGTATCAGCATTCCCACTAAATTAAATAGGACTATGTATACCTAGAAACGCCGTGGGGTTATTTTTACACCTAATAGAAACAGCTGTATAATTAATGGGAAAAGAGCACAGACAGGGTGATCAGGATCCCAACACTTTTATTGTTAACTTGTTCTTCTCTTTTTTCTTTCTTCTTTGGGGACAGTTTAACTATCATGAATCCAAAGTTTTGTGCTCTCAAAAAATATAAAAATGAATTATTCAAAAAGTATTCCATGGTGTTGTGATGGATGAAAACTAATGTGTTTGTTGTCCACAGCTTTTCATAGGACTGCATATAGTCCCTTGATCAGAACGGCCTCCGGGTCAGTAAAGGTCTCCTTAGCAGCGGTCTGCCAGCGAAAAAAAGACTCCAACTTGACCAATCAGAACACTGCATTTAACCAAGCCTAGCAATGCCTATTGTTCAGGTGTCTTTTGATAAACAGGCTTTCATATCATGAGCTAGGCCATGTTCATGCACGACGGGACCAGTGAGCCGAGCAAAACGCATGCTTCTAGTTAGACCTATCACAATTAGCCATCTTATCCTCCTCTTGCAGTAGCTCGACTAGTTATAAATAATCATATTCTCTAGTGTCGGGTCAATCATTACTGGATCTGGCTAGCTGCATGAGACTGGCACCGGCAGAACTGTCTGAGAGGAAGAGCACTATATCTCTTTCTTTCCAAAACTAGTTTAAACTTTTACTTAATGGTCTTAACCTACAATAAGTCGAATATTTAAATGTCTTTGTAGAAAGCCACAGTTTAGTCATTGTAAAAAGTAGGCCTTATCAACTTCTTGATCTTAAACTGAAGCAATTTTGAAATAATTAAACCCAATTAAAATTGTTGTTTTGTTAAGTCTTACTTATTACTTAAACAAATAGAGCAGCGGTTTTCAAAGTGTGAGGCGCGCCTCCCCTGGGGGGCGCCAGAGAGCTTCAGGGGAGGCGCAGCGTGAGAAAAAATAATAACGAGAAAAAGACGAGTAAAGTGACATTTGCACACTTTTGCCTGTCTGTGGAGACCGAGTTCCCCCACCTCGCCAAAAAGGCTGTTAAAGTGCTCACTCCCTTCACCTCCACCTACCTGTGTGAGTGCGGGTTTTCCGCATTGACTCTGATCAAAGGAAGTGCCGGTCAAGGCTGCAGCCAGAGGATGATCTGCGTTTATTCCTGTGTGCATCAAAGACGCAGACTCATTGTTCCCACTAAAGTAGGGGTGAGTGTAATAAGGAGATAAAGTTGACGTTCAGTGTGTTGCCGGGAGCATATAAGGATGTATCCACGATGTTGAAAATGTTAAAAATGTTTAAAAGATATGTGTTGAGAACACGGCGTGCGAAAATATACGGGTCGTGCTGCAGCTAGATGTTCCTGTCCTCTGTAAGAAGGTGTCGGCGACTGACCTGCAAGGAAGAACGGCTGTCCACAGGCTGTTCCAACTTTAACAACTTTATTAACTTCCAGGGTAGTGAATTGAACATGCTATTGTAATTGGGTGTGTGGTATATTTTCATGCACGGACACGCATGTTCCACAACACACAAACTGAACAACACTCAATTGTACGATCGCTACCAGTGTCCTTGCGATCTTGTTATAACAAGTCAACAAGTGCACGTTATTACTGATGCAATATGGTTGAGACCATTCGGGCTTATTCTAGAGGGGTGCAAGGAATAGTCCAAGTAGTGGAGGAGTTTTATAAAATATGTTTAAAACATAAAGATAAAAAGGTTTTAAAAAGTGATTGTTTAATGTTTTAAGGAGGTGACGCTACTCAGCCAATCAAATCGGTGCAGTCAGTGAGTCAGCACAATAGATTCAAACACTCACAGAGACGAGACAAGAGGAGAGAAACAGTCGGAATAATTTCAAATGGCGGAAGGTAGACAGCGAAAACAGAGCATTTAATGACATGTTCTCTTACTGGACCTCTTTGAAATGCAATGTAATAACAACAATAATAATAATAATAATAATAATAATAGCAATAATAATTGGGAGGGGGGGCGCAGCTGTTCATATGTTCTCTGAGGGGAGGCTCACCTTCCCACACTTTGAAAACCCCTGAAATAGAGTATATTAACTATTAACTGTACTTGGAATTACACTTGTGGCTGCTGACGATGTTGCTCCGGTTTTAGGGGTAATGGGATAATAATGTGATTTTTGCAGTTCTAGTTTTTTTAAATATGTTTTTTTCTGACCGTCAGGGACATCATCCGCAAGGTGGAGAGGTCGGAGAACAGGATGAGCAAGGCGTTGATGATCAGAGGACACGTGGAGTGGCAGTTTGACTTCGGAGGGATAATGGTGCCCTTCGACGATGACACCAACCTCACCCTGGAGGAGGCTCGGGAGAAAAAGCAGCCGGGGGTGACGATCAAGATCAACAACGAGAAATACCATGCTGATGTCATGATGCTAAATGCAGTGTCAGTGAAGGGGAATAAACAGCTGGAGCTACTTAGGAAAGAGTTGAAAGGTAAGTGATCTGTTTTAGTGCTCATTAATGTTGCGCAGTGGTGCACAATCACATGTAATCTGAACAATTGCCAGCAAACTTCCTGCTGCAAAAGTTGTTATCACTGTGTTGTAATATGTTATAATGTAATGAGTCATTATAACGGATAGCTGCATCTACTCCTGGACAAGTTGATACATAAAATGTACATCTTGCGATGTCACAAGCTTCCATAATTAGAAGCAGTGATACAATAGAAAGGAAATAGTCCCTTTTAAAGTGGGTTCCCTTTCCTGTAGTGTGTTCTATAGGTTTCTGTGCATGTAAATGGTCTGCAAAGGCTAACATACCTGTATTCCCTCCAGAGGGAGTTTCTCTCCCACACACTTCTGATGATGATAATATTTTAGATTTCTTATGAATCATACATTTCTGTCCCTTAAACGGTTAACCATCTGTGTGTGGGTGATAAGGGTTGCAGACTGATGAAGCCATTAGAACCACATCATCTGCAAAAAGCAGTAGTGCTGTGCAATCCTTAGCCCATCGAACTGCAGACCCCCTCCCCCACGACTAAGCCTTGAAATCCCGCCCATGAATATCACAAACAGGATTGGTGACAAAGCGCAGCCCTGGCGGAGGCCAACCCTCACCGGAAATGGATCCGACTTACTGCCGAGGACCCGGACACAGCTCTCGCTTTGGGAGTACAGAGATTGGATGGCCCTGAGTAAAGACCCCCTCACCCCATACTCCCGCAGCACCTCCCACAGTATCTCCCTGGGAACCCGGTCATACGCCTTCTCCAAATCTACAAAACACATGTAGACCGGATAAGCGTACTCCCAGGACCCCTCCAGGATCCTTGCAAGGGTAAAAAGCTGATCCATTGTTCCATGACCAGGACGGAATCCACATTGTTCCTCCTCAATCTGAGGTTCGACAATCGGCCGGACCCTCCTTTCCAGTACCTTAGAGTAAACTTTCCCGGGAAGGCTGAGTAGTGTGATGCCTCTATAAGGGGAACCACCACCCCAGTCTGCCACTCCTTCTGTACTGTTTCCGGCTTCTACGCAATATTGATGAGACGTGACAGTCCCTCAACACCCAGAGCCTTCAGCATTTCTGGGCGGATCTCATCCAGCCCCAGGTTTTTGCCACTGTGGAGTCGTTTGACTACCTCAGTGACCTCCCCCCGGGAGATTGGTGTTGATCCCCCGTCATACTCCAGCTCTGCCTCTACCATAGACGGTGGAGTTTTCGGGTTCAGGAGTTCCTCAAAGTGTTCCTTCCACAGCCCTAACACCCTATCAGTTGAGGTCAACAGCAGGGGCGTCGCCTGGACCTGAAAACATTCGGGGCTTAGCCCACAGTGGCGGCGGCACTAGAGTGGCATTTTTTACTACAACACTCCCCACACGCACACACACAGTACACCCGCGACTGTTACAATGAAGGCTCGATAATCAGCTCACGGCATATAGGCAGGGGTAAAGTGGTATTTTTTATGAGTGGGGTCCTCACCTCCTCAAGGGGGGGTCCGGGGGGATGCTCCCCCGGGAAGATTTATTTTTAAATATTGAAGTTAAATGCATCAATCTGGTGCACTTTGAGAGCAAAATGAAGAGATCTATGGATACCTCTCTCAACACCCATATGAAGCAGAACTGTAAACAGATGTACTTTTTCTTTATGGATATTTTACTAATCACTCCCCTTTTAAACTCTATTCTTGTTTTACTGCCATATAGTATTTCATAACTGTTTTTCCTTTATTCTCTTTTTTTTAATAACTATAATGATCATATGAAGGTGTGCCGCGGAAATAATCTTTTGAATAATTTGTGACCAAACCGTTTGAGACCCACTGAGATAACTTAGACTAAAGTTAAGTATCTAAACACTCAGAGAGTCCTTTAGCTCACCTGAGTCTCTCAGTCTGAGAGGAGAGGACTCTCCTCCAGCTTCTTGTGGAACAAACAGCTCCTTATGTCCGTTAGTGCAGCTAGCTAACCAGATGCTAACAACACGGTCCATGCTGGCACGGTCCCTCCCTCCCCCTCTCCCCCTCTCTCCCTCTCTCCCTCTCTCTCTCTCTATCACACTAAATGCGCTATTGCCACACACACACAGAGCCGAGCTTGAATGACACAAGCACACATTTATTTCCATGCAACTCTCTGATTGGTCTGGTGTCATGCCTCTGTTGCATTCACTGAACACGGGAAATTACAGTGCTGCCGTCCTCTCTTGTGTCATGATGAGGTTCACGTACGTAAAGCACGGTTAATGTATTATATTATTGAGGGAGAATTGTCCGGGGCTACAGAAAAAACATTCGGGGCTAAAGCCCCGGATGCCCAGGCCAGGCGACGCCACTGGTCAACAGCATCCCATCCTTACTGTACACAGCTTGGATGGTTCCCTGCTTCCCCCTCCTGAGGTGTCGGACAGTTTTCCAGAACAACTTTGGTGCCGACCGAAAGTCCTTCTCCATGGCTTTTTCGAACTTCTCCCACACCGGCTGCTTTTCCTTGGCCTCGGCCACGGCTGAGGCTGCTGTCCTTCGGGCCTGTCTGTACCTTGCAACTGCCTCGGAACTCCCCCAGTATAACATATCCCGGAAGGCCTCCTTCTTCAGTCGACAGCTTCCCTGACCACCAGTGTCCACCAGGAGGTTCGAGGGGTTACCGCCCCTTGAGGCATCTAAGACCTTGAGACCACAGCTCCCCGCCGCGGCTTCGGCAATAGAGGCTTTGAACACCGCCAACTCTGGTTCAATGTCCCCCTCCTCCACAGGGATGCCTGAAAAGATCCGCCGGCGGTGTGAGTTGGCATCCTGGACTTGGGACTCCTCCTGACATTCCCAGTTCACCCAGATGGTAATCAGTTGACAACTCCGCCCCTCTGTTTACCCGAGTGTTACGGCCCACCCCCTACTCCGTGGTAGTGGCTCGTGGGGAGACCCGCAACATAAAAGAAAACACACAAAACAACCAGTACTTAACAGCGATCATTTATTAAATGTACAGCTGTTACTCACACAAGCCAAGCGGCAAATGAACGAGGTCTGGAGGACTGGCCAAAAGAAACAAAAAGAAGGAGGGGGCCCGAGCCAGCCACACCACGGGCCGTAAGACCCAGAGCTTCCCTCCCCTAACCAGAAATCTAACAATACGCTACGGGAAAAATAAAGCCACAAAAACTAGACTACCAGGTCCTCCAGGCTACACAACATAACAGCAACAGCACGTCCCCAAAGCCAGCTTCTGCCGTCCGTGTCTGGTCCGTCGAGACCCTCTGCTTTCACTGCCACCCTTCTGGCAGCGCACCCGACCCCATCGCTGTTTCCCGTAGGTGATGGGCCCGCGGGACGGAGAAGCGGAGGTGTTGCCCACGTTGCCTTTTCGGGCTCCGCGGCAAGCCCAGCTTTTCTCTATTTTGAACAACAGTTTTAATTTTGCATACATAGTGACCTTTGAAATAAGATGAAGGTTTTACAAAAGTGTATCATTCTCTAAAGCTAACCCAGTTTATTTTTTTCAGCTGATGATGTGGCGCTGCCCTCACATTGGGAGGACATGAAAGGTGATCTCAAACGGTTTCCTGTCGCTGCGGGATCCCAGGAATACACCGACGTGGAGACAGAGCTAAGAAACACCGGCTTCACGCCCAACATCATCAGCGTATGTTCAATATCTGATCTTCATAAATATGCAGCGACACCTTGAGACTGTATCTTTACTCACTGCAGATGTATTAGTCGTTTAACCCTGAATTTAATTTTTATATTATCCCACAATTAAATTGTCTTGCCAAAACAAATCAATGGCTACTTTGAATGGCCTTTGCATTTTGGACAATAACACACTGAATATTAAGACAAGAGCTGGACAATATTTTATTTTTTTATTTTAACATATAATAATAATAATAATACATTCATTCTTATTTTAACATATAATGTAATGATTATAAATTATTATTAATATTATTATTATTATTATTAAAGACAGTCTTACTTCATTGTAATAATAATAATTATGAGATAATACTGTGATGATTATTGCCCTCTAAATATGTCACAATATTTACTAAATTAGACTAAATCCAATTAGGATATTTTCATTGACTAAAAGTGTTTAAATGTTTTAATAGAAATATTTGAAATGCTAAATCCCTGCTAAATGTACTGATACAAAACATTCTTTAATATGTTAAAGTTGTAACTCAGCGCTCTCTGTCTCTTACTGGCTTTGTCAGATTGAACGAGTCCAGAACACGACACTGTGGAAGAGCTACCAGCTGTTCAAGAAACAGCTGGATGTGAAGAACAAACACAACAACAACGAGATGAAGCTCTTCCACGGCACTGGAGCCGACTCCATCGATTTCATCAACAAACGAGGCTTCAACCGCAGCTACGCCGGAACACATGGTAACCAAAGAGTCATTAGAACACTTTCTGCACATTCACAAGGGAAAATAAAATACTGCATGGGAGGGAAGATCTAAATATTCAGTTCGACCTTTGGCTGAAAGACAACACTTCTTTAAATACTGTATGTCAAGTACTGTAGTATTACTTAATCCTCTGTTTATATTCGACAGCTGTATGTGACAGATGTCATATAAAACATTAGTTACAGCTCCAAATTAGAGTATATTGTTAAACACTAAACCACGGGTTGCCCACTTTTTGGCTAGCCCCAGTGGAGGAAGTAGAGCTGCCCTCGACTAAAGATTTTTCTAGTCCACCAATAGTCTTCAATTCAGGCGATTAGTCGACTAATCGTTGCACGTTTATGATACGTGATGATTTTAGCAAAAATATACAACAACATTTAGAGATACAAGTAAATGTTGTGCATGTGCTACTCTAATATTTATACGTTTAGCTCTTTGGGCCTCAACCTCAAACTCAAGTTATTTTAATGAGACCGTCTGAAGAGAGATCAAACTTTGGTGGAACTGTTAAAGCTTGTAATGTCGCCTCAACTAGACACGCTTTATTAAGAGGTCACAACTTTAATAAAGGGTTTTATTTAAAGGGGACCTATCATGCAAAATGCACTTTTGTACGTCTTTTATACATGAATATGTGTCCCCGGTGTGTCAGAAAACACAACCCTCTCTCTTTTCCCCCATACCCAAATCTCTAAAAACGGGGCTGCAACGGAGCTGATACAGATTTGAAATTGTTCTGACGTCAGAAACGGGGAGCTCCGCCTATATGGGCAACTCTCCACCTATCAGGGGAATGGGGGGTTGGGCCACGGCCATTGCCATTGCCGCTCGAAAGCGCTGGAGACGCTGTAGTACATATGCCAGGCCTGTAAGTGGCGCTGTAGTCTGCCACAAAAGCAGCGAAGAAGACTTCTCACAGAATCAGCCCTTGCAAAAACAGGGCTGGAAAGAGCAAATAGAGCGAAATGAGGCATGGCTAAAATGCATGATCTGTTTGGTATTTTGAAAAAAAAACTTCACAGACATGTTTTATATAGGTATGGCCCTACAATATATTATTCAAATATAGCATGATAGGTCCACTTTAAAGGTGGGGTAGGTAAGTTTGAGAAACCGGCTCGAGATACACTTTTTGTTATATTCCATGGAATGCTCTTAACATCCCGATAGCAATGAATATCTTAAGTGCTTTGACAAAAAATACATAAAAAAATGTCATCTGTGGAAGCCGTAGTACTGTAAAAAGTACGACCAATCATTTTAGCCGGCCCGGGTAAAATAACTGGATGGCCTACCTGCCTGTCAGCCTTCCATCTGTGCACAAACTTATCTCGTGCCCTCATTGGTCATGTGCGCGTTCTTGTGTGTTGGAGGAGGGGCTCTGTAAGGAAGTGGCAGATTTGTTCCGGCTGTGTATTTACAAATTCTAGCGAACTCGAGCTGGTTTCTCCAAAATTACCTACCCCACCTTTAAGGGAAGTCATCATATGTTTTTTTCATAAGAAACTATAGCTTAATATCGAGTAAAGGGAAATACTAAAGTAAAGTATTTAAAATGTTCCTTTTCAAAAGTCTTATTCAGCTCCAAGAGTTTCAAATATCTAATGTCCAAAAAATAAGTAATTAATTAAAAAGTCTGAAAAATCCTCTCAGTTCCCATCATTAATAGTTTTACTTAAAGTGGACCTATCATGCTATTTTTAGGCAATAGCATAGGTCTCAGATATATAAAAAAATATAAGAAACATGTCTATGAAGTGTTTTGCCAAAAATACCAAACAGATCACCCATTCTAGCCATGCCTCATATCCCTCTATTTCACTTCCTGTTTCAAAAGTGCTGATTTGGGGTATAAAGCTTTAAAAAAAAAAAATGTGATAACAAAAAAAAAGGAGGGGGCTGAGCTCATGCGGGAGATTCTACCGGCAGATACTGCAGTGATGAAACGCCATATCATGGATTATCAAGGATTATTTCTGAAACAGTATGGAGCTCAAAGGCTTTCTCTCTTGCCGGTTATACCACAAGATGAGTTCCTTTTTATTTCCTGGTTCTTCACACACATGCTCTGTGCAGTACAGGTTAGCTCTGAGTGTTAGCGATGCTAATGTAAACATGCACCGACCATATTACGTCCAAAACCGTCGGGCATTGTTTCTGATAGCAACGTTTCTGATAGGGCCGTGGGTGTAAAGCCAGCCTACATTTCCGATATTACGTCATATCGGACGCAAATCTGGATCAGCTCTGTTGTAGCCCAGTTTTTAGAGATTTGGGTACGGAGGAAAAAAGAGAGGGTTTTATTTTCTGACGCTGCGTGAGTTCCCTGACACACCGGGGACACATTTATGTATAAAAGACATCAAAAAGTGCATTTTACATGATAGGTCCCCTTTAAAGATATTCCTCCTGACCCTCCATGCTAGCTAAAGCTACATTCATACGATATGTGCCTTTAGCTGACAGCTGCATGTCGTGCCGCAAGCTAGCAGTGAGCAAAGAGCTAAACGCCAATCATGTGAATGCAGCTTAAGTCCTACCTTATTTTTTAATGGAGCAATTCCCAAAACGACGTGATAAACCTGCCCACATATTCCATGTTACTTTCAGCTACAGCCATTTCACTGTGTTAATGCAACGGCTAAACCAAAAGTCAATACATTCTTAAAATACTCTTCTCTTAGTCAACTACACAGTGCATTCAAGTGTCATAGAAGACAGGAGGTCAAGGTGGACTACATTTACATAGAGCTTTTCCTACATTAACAGACCGTTGACCGTGGCATAGTGGAGTGCCCATTGACATCTTTATTATCACAACACCTTTAGATAGAAATCAAGTTTCTTCTCTGTGTTGTTCTGTAGGTGCGTTGTACGGCAATGGTTCCTACTTTGCTGTGAACGCATCGTACTCACAGGGCTACGCTAAACCTGACACCAAGCAGCACAAGCGCATGTACCTGGCCAAGGTCCTGGTGGGAGACTTCACCACGGGAAGAGCCGGCATGATCACCCCCCCCCACCAAGAGCTCCAGCAATGCTACAGACCTGTACGACAGTGTGGCAAATAACAGCGCCAATCCAACCATCTTTGTAGTCTTCAATGACATCCAGGCGTACCCAGAATACCTGATCACATTCGCCTGATCAATGCTATGATCACATTGTGCCACCGTTCTGATAAAAACATACCTCCTTTTGTCTGCAACAGCTGTTTAATACTTATATAATACATTGCATGTTAACTGAAGGGCTCGTTTCCATTAGCTTTATTGAGATTCAAGTTAGCTAGAGGACTATTTTCAAACTGTCATTTCCTTAATCTAACATTTGTCGCATTGTTTGTTGCTCTGTAATGGAATTTTGAATTGGTAACAAATGTCATCTTTGTGTAATTTACAGAAAGATCTAGAGAAAGTTTTCATGTAAGATTTCTTTGGAAATGTTTTACTGAGATAACACATGGTTTTATATGACAGGAAATGTGAATCTTCAAAGTAAGGCCACATTCAAAGTTAAAACTTGCTTAAAGGTAGGTTAGGTAAGAATGGAGAAACCAGCTCAAGTGCGCTAGAATTTGAAAGTACGCAACCAAAGAAAATCTGCCCCTTCCTTCAGACTTCCTTACAGAGCCCTCCAACACACACATGACCAATGAAGCCACGAGATGGAAGGCTGACAGGCAGGTATGCCATCATAGGCAGATAATTGGTCGTGCTTTTTACAGCGCTACGGCTTCCACAGATGAAATATTTGTATATATTTATTGTCAAAGCATTTCATTTATTCATTGCTATCGGGATGTTAAGAGCATTCCATGGAATATAATAAAAAGTGTTTCTGAAGTGAATTACCTACCCTACCTTTAAGTCAATTCACATTTTAATGGATATATTTAAAGGTGGGGTATGTAATTTATTTCAGAAACACTTTTTGTTATATTCCATGGAATGCTCTTAACATCCCGATAGCAATGAATTTATTAAATGCTTTGACAATAAATACATAAAAAAATATCATCTGTGGAAGCCGTAGTACTGTAAAAAGCACGACCAATCATTTGAGCCGGCCCGGCTAAAATAACTGGATGGCCTACCTGCCTGTCAGCCTTCCATCTCTGCACAAACTTATCTCGTGCCCTCATTGGTCATGTGTGCGTTCGTGTGTGTTGGAGGAGGGGCTCTATAAGGAAGTGGCAGATTTGTTCCGGCTGTGTATTTTCAAATTCTAGCGAACTCGAGCTGGTTTCTCCAAAATTACCTACCCCACCTTTAAGGGAAGTCATGTTTTTTTCAATTAATGAATGTGGCCTTACTTTGAAGATAGTAAACAACATAATATAGCATAGAAAATAGTTAACACCTATACACATTTAAAGAAAAGTGGAATACTTGATGTGCATTTAATGGAGTTCTATCTACATAAGTCCTATTTTCTATGGATAATACTGTCCTCTGCTGGGAGTCTCGGGATATTAAAATGATTTGGACCAAATCTGAGCCGTGTTTCTGGGACTTGAATGTGATTGTTGGAGCACAAAATCGGAAATAGAAAAAGGTCAAACACACACTGATTAATACTATTTTTATCTACAGATTTGTTTCAAACAAAGCAGAGACAAAGTTTCTCCAGTAGCCTTCAAACATTCAGACCAATAATTTTATTCGTCAGAATTCTTAAACAATTAACTTTTCACGACTTCTTATCGTCTCATATTACAGATTCTTGTTTGCGTTCACTAGTTTGGTTTCAATGTCAGAATGAAAAAACAGGACTTCTGTGGAATAAGTCAAATAAGAGCTTGAAAAGTTCTGGACAGTTCCAAACTAATTTGAAACCATGTATTGATTTCCATAAAACAGATGCAAGTTGTGGGAAAATGATGTAATACTTTGGGCTTCTTCAAAATCCTTGGAGAGTTTCATCTCCTGTACCTGGTTTAAAGGAAGCCGTGTGTCCAAATGCACAAAGAAGAAAACATAAAATCCATAAGAGGAACCATGAGGATCAGATATCTGCGATCAGTAATGTCTACAGGCTGCGCTTTAGTCCTTGAAACTTAAGATGAAAATCCTTTGAGAAGATCCAGAGATCCAGTTCTGTCATTCCTGAATTTAAATCACAGTTTTTATCCAGCACGAGTAAACCATTGTGCTGACGGACATTTATTGAAATGAAAAAATTGAAGGATAATCCGTCCGGTCAGCAAACTTAAACACTTAGGTGGCAAACCAACTCACCTGAAGAAACCGGAAGAAACGAGAGCTAGAAAAACACTGATGGGATTATTTTGGGGGGGGGGGGGGGGGGGGGGGGGGGGGTTGAGTCTTTGGATGATGCAGGTTTCCTGTTTATTTTCTCCTGATTTGCCCTCATGTTAAACCTTGTCCAGAGCCACTCACAGTGTTTACGCAAGAAACGTCTCTCGATTGTCCGCCATTTTTGTCTTTGACACCATCAGTCCATAGTTTTGGTTCTGTTCTGTTGAAGCGTGCAGGGCCAGTAGAGGAGGAGTTGGTCAGTTCAGCTTTAGTCCGGTTCATCTCTGACAAAACAAGGGCACGTTTGGCTCTTCAGTTCATCTTCTCTCCTCAGACAGGAAACGGTGACATGTTGAATCGACTTTCACTGAGGTCATGATCACACAGGGTGTCTCCGATAAGACTGAAGAGTTCTTTAGGTAGGTTAACCTGAACGGTCCTCTTCCATCTCGCCTCTCAGGTGTTTGTTTCGTTTTACCTTGAGCTCAGGTTGCATTAAAGTAGCAACAGACAATTGTTTTTCCCACGTTAACGTTCATTATGCAGGAAACGATGATTGCGCAAAATATTTAATATAGAATAACAACCATCTGCTTTTGGATTGTTTCCAGATAAGCCTCGCTTTCACTTTGTAACTCTGGCTGCCACCGGGAAATTCAAGGATCCATATACGGCAAAAATAAGGGAATCAATCTTTGAGTAACAAAAACAGGAAGAAGATCGCAATTTTGATTCTCCTGTGGCGTTCCCAAGTTTCAAAAGTAAAGTCCCCAAGGTAGCACAAGTGGTGGACGTTGTTACATCTTAAGAAACTTTAGGATATAATAAAGCCTCGATGACGAGGGCGGCAAAGAGGGATATAAAACGAATCTAAGAAGATGGAGAGAGCTCCCACTCTTCAGATGTTTAAGTTTGCATTTTACTAGATAAGTGTGAAACAAAACTGCCTCCTGATTATTACTAAGGGCATTCTTTTGAGCACCATTCTAATAGCACCAACATCTGCGTTTCTAGGTCAAAACGGTCTTATGAAACTATAATACCACTTGAAAAGTCTAAGAGCAGAAAAGTTGTCTATAGCCAGTTTAAAGCGATTCCTAAGAACAACTTCATTCAATTGTATCATTTTCATTCATTAAACAACATTTCTTTAGATTTGGAATGACAGAGAGCATTGATGAACGTCTGTCTTTTACTCGAACGCCCCTCATCTGATATCCCATGGGATCCGACCTCCAGTCTGTCATCTCTGATGAAGGTAAATTGCATTTAATGTTGATCTCCGGCACCGAATCATTAAAGTAATTAAAACATTTTTGTTAATTTAAGGGAGATACCTGGCGTCTTGAAGTCTTTTTCCTCAGGAAGTTAAAGCTCTCATTGATGACTTTCACAGTAAAATATTCATTTTAAATTGTTCACCATTCCTACAGGATGTAACAAAGCATTTCACTTCACACAAAGCTTCATCTTCAGTGTACTGGATTGTACACGTTCATTGGCCCACTGAGGTCTGCAGCACCAGGACGCTGTTGTGCCAAGCGGTAAACGCGTCATGTGGTCAGGTTCTGGTTCTGCAGCTACGGTGACGTGTGGATGAAGAGTCCCGCAGGCCGGTCACCGTCTCTGCTGGCTGTAGACGGGGAAGGCCAGCGTGACGTTGAGCGAGTCGTTGTGCTGCACCAGCGAGGTGTGCTGGTAGTGCAGCACCAGCTCCTTCAGGGAGCCGTACAGGTTGTAGGGCTCAGCGAAACCAAAGCCGGTGCCCGTCTTGTTGATGACGCAGTGCTTCACCTCGCCCTCCGTCCTGAGGGACACAGAGATTAAGTTAGTTGAAGATGTGTGTTTGTTCAATCCAACTTCAAAACACTTCATTACGTAGAAACAGATTTTAGGTTGGGTTTGGCATTAGTCACATCAAAAGAACCGTGTCTAACAGATCAGATAACATATAAACAAACAGCTGTATGTGTTGACAGGTGCATAAACAAACAGCTGTATGTGTTGACAGGTGCATAAACAAACAGCTGTATGTGTTGACAGGTGCATAAACAAACAGCTGTATGTGTTGACAGGTGCATAAACAAACAGCTGTGAGTGACTGGGTTAGCAGGTGCATAAATAAACGTGGGACTGGGTTAGCAGGTGCATAATTAAGTGAGTGACTGGGTTAGCAGGTGCATAATTAAGTGAGTGACTGGGTTAGCAGGTGCATAAATAAGTGAGTGACTGGGTTAGCAGGTGCATAATTAAGTGAGTGACTGGGTTAGCAGGTGCATAAATAAGTGAGTGACTGGGTTAGCAGGTGCATAAATAAACATGGGACTGGGTTAGCAGGTGCATAATTAAGTGAGTGACTGGGTTAGCAGGTGCATAAATAAACGTGGGACTGGGTTAGCAGGTGAATAAACAGGTAAATAAAGAGGTAAACAAAGTCAATAGAGATAGGTAAAAAAATAATAATTTAGGCAGTTAAAAAGACTGCCTAAATTGATAAATTGAATAGAAATTGAATGCGGATAGTAGAAAGACTGTTATTAAGCAATTAAATAAACATTTAAAAAAAGAAGTAAATAAGCAGGTAAGTAGACGGTCTCTTACACCACAGAGCAGGCGTAGCAGCCCGGCTTGCTGCTGTCTCGGACGAGGAAGGATCCGTCTCTCTTCCCGCGCAGCAGAGACTCGGCCTGGGTGCGGTTGATGTTTCCGAGACGCCACAGACGCTCGTCATGGTGAGGAAGGTCCTCCTCATCCTCCACCATGCTGTACTCACTGAGGGAGGGGGGGGGATAGGTTAGCAGGGCATGAAACGAGCTAAGGATGTGATGCTAACACATTATCAAGAGATGATTTATCGGGCTGTCGGGATGAAGATTCCAAAATCATTTCTAATGGTTTTTCTAATAAATTGGACCTAAATGACTCTAATATTGCAGTTTCACATTTGCTTTCATTTAAAGACTTATGCATTACACGGTATTACATTTCTACTCGCATAACACAGATTTTACGAATATGCTCACCTTGCCTTGTTGTTGGTTAAGGCAAGGAGGTAAAGATGAACTAATTCCTAAAAATGGTGTTTAACTAGAGTTTAAGAAGAGTTGTGTGTTGGATAAAACAAGTTGATTGATCAAACTTACTCCTCGGTTGTTTCGTTCTTCAGGCCCAGCCACTCGTTGAGTTTCCTCTGACGAACTCCCTTCTGGGTCAACCACCTGACAAACACAGTATAATGATATATCAGTTAGTATAATGACTGGGTAGCATTCAGCTATCATGCGTCTCTGAGCGTGTCTCTCACATGAGGTACTGGTCCCTGGTCTTGCGGAGCTGGATCAGGTCTGGTTTGATGCTGTTCATCTTCTTGTCGATCTCTCTGTAGTCGGCGGCCTGTGTCTTCAGATCCACCTCCAGGTGACGCTTACTGTCCACGATCTCACTGATACGAGACTTCAGCTTGTCGTAGTTCTCCATGATCCTGTAAAAACATTTTGAAATCATTCAGTTTTTATTACACACAGCGATTGAAAGCCAAAATGCTCTTCTCTTCTGGCTGAGTTCCAGCAGTCAATAATGCTTTGCTTGTGAATTCAGATTATGAATAAAATGCATTTGTAATATGTCAGATGTTAAGAATCACATTAGTGTAAAGAGGCCCTATTATGCTTTTCCCTTTCCTGTAGTCTTTTATATAGGCTTTAGTGAGCGCATGTGAATGGTCTGCAAAAGGCTCAAATCCCTGTGTTCCCTCCAGAGGGAGTTTCTCTCCCCCCTCCCCTAACCAATCAGAGCAGACTGGGCTCTGGTTTCAGACAGAGGGTGAAAAGAGGTGCTGCAACCCAGGCAGTATGAGGAAAATAAAGAGCTTTTTGAACATTAAAGCATGGAGACATGTCGCAGTAGAGACACTACATACTGATATGAACCTGAAGATGAGCATCCTCTATAAGTGTCCATCATACGCATTAGTGTAAAGAAATATATTATAAATCCCAAATCAAAAGGAAACTAAGCATGTGAGTCGATCTGACGGGACAACAAATCTGTTCTTATTTAGACTAATTTGACCAGCAGGTGGATTCTTCCTTCAGCCTCTGGTGCCATGGCAACTAGGGCTCATTCACAGAGTGTGTGTGTGTGTGTGTGTGTGTGTGTGTGTGTGTGTGTGTGTGTGTGTGTGTGTGTTTTTTGAAAAAAGGTCTCTTCCACAGTTGCCGTGGCAACAGCCCTACCTCTGGATCTCCTTGTCGTTGCCCTCTCGGCGAAACTTCTCGATGTACTCTTTGCTGAAGCGGTCCTGAGTCTGACACTGCTCCTCGAAGATCTTTATGGTCTCGTTAAACGCCTCGATGGCCGTCCTCTTCATCTGGATCTCCTGAGGGGAGGAAGAGGAGGAAGAGAGGAGGGTGTGAGTGTTTTACTGCCTTTGTCGGACATAGCTTCCTCACTACATTCATTTAAAAAGTGATGGAAGGTAAGTACACTTAAGTGAAATATTGAGATACTTTACCTAATGTTTATATTTTATGATTCAGATTAATGATACAAAATATAATCAGCTAATAAATGTATTATTTTAGATTCTTCCTAGGTTTATTTAAAATCATTCAAATGAGCTCCCCCTTTCCACCTGCGACACTACAGTGATGAACAGGCATCAATACTTATATTATAATATAAAACTGGTAGCTCGAATTAGAAATCTGATTGGTTCAAAGCCGTGATTTAATAACCATTCCACATATATGACGTCTAGTTATTTGCACTTTCAGTATTACTCCACAAGATGTTGATGTAACTGATGTGTTGTTGGGACAGGGTCACGTCATGGATCTGGTTACAGATGTAATGTAACAAAGTAAACATGAAGGTTACTCTGAGTGGACTGAGCAGATAGAAATACACCTGCTAGATGACAAGCTAAACTATGTCAAAAAGAAAAGTTGGACAACATCAATATATAAAACTAGCCTGTGATGAAAAGGGAAGCTGCTCGAGGAGGTTTCATGCAACCACTGGGGATATGCAGGAGGCAGCGAGAGCCTTTCTTATTGTGATTTCTTTGTTATTCAAAAAAGTCTAAAGACAATAAATTGCACACCGTAATGTGATTATCCCAACAAACCACGCCCTGTAGTGCACTACTGCTTAAGTATAGTATCTTTTATTCTGAAAGGGCCCATGTTATCTATTGGTGTCTAATCATTCTCATTCTAATTATGGTCTGTGATGAGAACTTTGGTAATACAAAAGACATAGTAGAGTAATGAGCTTTATTTATCGTTTTATTCTCTTCTATGAGGAATACATGTAATTAAAAGTCATTTCAATTGCATCTTACAATGTATAATGTTCTCCTTGAATTAATAATTCTTTACAATTTCAATGTTTCCTGATAATGGGAGATCATTTTGTTACGTGTGTGTGTGTGTGTGTGTGTGTGTGTGCGTGCGTGCGTGCGTGTGTGTGTGTGTAGCTGCTGTTTTGATGTTCTCTAAAATGTGTTTTCTTTATATTGTGGTTATTCCATAAAGTAAAAATAAATTGTGTGTGTGTTTGTTTCATCATTGTTGTTTCTTTTAAAGCTGTCAACATTAACGCCTTAACATTCGAGATTAATTTAGCTTAACGCTTCTTCTTTTTTGATGTGCTCATATTAATCACATGACCAAGTTTGACCCAAAGCTGCTACCTGTGATACCAGTACGGATGTTTACCATGAAATGCATAGCAATGCAAAAGCGGAGGAACTGACACCAGCTACAGGTTCTGCACTGACTGGAGATCAGTGGACATCAATAAGCAAGGGCACACCTAATCCCTGACAAATGTTCAGCACTTGTTCTTTAGGTGATGTGACAATGGAGGAAAGGCATTTTGCTGAACCATGCTCCAGTTTGTTGAAGTTGCGCAGGAGTGGGAGATATTGGACAGGGTCACCACTGTAGGAACATATAGTGCTTGCAGTATGATAGCAGCAGAGATAATATGCCCAGTGTAGCGCACGTTATACAGAGGGCGATCACACTGGCTTTGCCGATGCTTAAGATAAGTGGCGGAAAATTGTCTGACTTTATGCCAATAATTCAGAAAACATGTTATAATAAAGTAAAAAACCCTCTGATTTCTCTAACCAGTTTGTCATGAATGTCTTTATTACAACACCACGTGTATTTGTTTTATCTCCCCCCAAAATACAAGTAAATAATGGTATTTTAAACGTGTGATTAATAGTGTTCTGCACAGTACTGTGTACCTGTGAGGTTCTGGTGTATTCCTCGTACAGTCGGTCGTACTCCCGGTTCTTCTCCTGGTACTGCAGGTGATATTCGTGGAGCTTCTTCCCTACAGCTTCAATACTGTCCTCCTTCACCACCTGGTCCTGAACAACAACAACAACAACAACAACATGTCCAGTCAGACGACTCAATGAGTGAGGAACTATCACAGTCTCAGAGTAGTGACGGTGCACAGACCTGCTGGTGTTTGGACACCGGGTACAGCAGCTTGACGTCCAGTTTGGGGTTGTACTGCGCCAGGGACTCGTGGCGGTAATGGTTGATGAGCTCCACCACGGAGCTGAAGGTCAAAGGGTCGGAGAAGCCGTACTTCCCCTCCCGGTGGAAGATCTTTATCAGCTTGTTGTTGCCTCCTTTCCTGTAGGGGTCAGAGCACATTTTCTACGTCACAACCAACACAGACATGTACTATGTGTTTATCTGTTGTACTACAAGTATCTATGGATATATATTAGGGCTGTCAAGTTAACGCGTTAATAACGCGTTAATAACGCGTTAATAACGCGTTAACGCAAAAAAAAATTAACGCCACTAATTATTTTAACGCGATTAACGCATGTGTATTTTTTGTCCTCGGCCGCCCCGCCCCGTAGTTTCAGAGCGCATCGAGTTTAAAATACCATCTACAAGCTGATGCTGACAGCCCCGCTCCTGCTGCCCGCTTGTGGCAGACCACACTTCCACGCTCACCGGCAGGCCCGGACTGGCCATCGGGAGGACCGGGAGGGTGTGTGTATGTGTGGCGCGAGCGAAGCACACCTTACGTGTTGTTGTTAGCATCTGGTGCTAGCTAGCTGCGCTAACGGATATAAGGAGCTGTTTCAATGAAAACAGAGGAGCGACATTTCGCCGACAACTGCGCCGAGCACTTGACTTTATGCAGGTAGCCAGACAGCACACTCAGCACGGATAGTGCCGCAACACAGCTCATACACACAGGCATATATGCCTTGAGCTACACACACACACACACACACACACACACACACACACACACACACACACACACACACACACACACACACACACACACACACACACACACACACACACACACACACACACACACACAACACACACACACACACACACACACACACACACACACACACACACACACACACACACACACACACACACACACACACACACACACACACACACACACACACACACACACACACACACACACACACACACACACACACACACACACACACACACACACACACACACACACACACACACACACACACACACACACACACACACACACACACACACACACACACCACACACACACACACACACACACACACACACACACACACACACAGTATTATTGTATGAGAGAGGTTCCAGGTTGAATTGAGGCGAATATTTGTAATGTTCAGAGGTTGTTGTGTTTAATATTCATGAGAATATTTGTCATTGTTCAAATGATAATAAACAAACATATAAAGCATATTTGTCCACTCATATGTTGATAAGAGTATTAAAAACTTGAAAAATATCCCTCTAAGGTACATTTAGAACAGATAAAAAATGTGCGATTAATTTGCAATTAATCGCGATTAACTATGGACAATCATGCGATTAATCGCGATTAAATATTTTAATCGACTGACAGCCCTAATATATATATATTTGTATTATTATTATTATTATTATTATTAATGCCTCTGCTGAACTGGTTAGGTTTCGCTTGGTTTGTCAGCAGGATTACGGAAAAACTACAGGCCTGATATTGAAGTGGTTTGCACAATTTAAATATAGACAACATAACAGACAGTAAATGATATACAGTGCAGGGAGAGGAAGAAAACCCACTGGGATAACATGAAGGCTCCACCTAAATAATGATACATTTACAATGAAAGAAAACGAAAGATTAGGCGCGTTCACACCGCAGTACTTTTCCCACTTTAGTTCCGATATAGTTCCGAAATGTCGCGTTCACACCAAAAAGAGCCGGAACTAAAATGAGTTCATCAGAACCTTTTTACCCCCTTTTCCGTCCCTGCTAGAGAGCAGGTACTTTCGTGGGAGAAAAAGGTTCCTATGTCTGATTGGCTGGGCGGATTGCAAACCACGCCCGTAAAAAAAGTTTTGTGAAGCCGCCATTTTATTATCCTCGCATTAGCATTATTAGCATTAGCATTAGCCCAGCGCACAAACGCAGAGAGACTGCTGGGAGTCCCAGCAGCTTCTACTGAAGCAAGTCCCCAACTCCGGGGACTCCGGGTGGCATTATACGCCGTGAAGTTGTTTGCGGCCTGCCAGTAAGCCCAAAGCAGAAGAAGAAGAAGTGACGTCAGCGGCTGCTGATGTCCCATCGCACATAAATCTGATCTGGTTCTATTTGTGATAGACATAATCTAAACAGATGGGGTCTCATTTATAAACATTGAATACGCTCAAAAGATAGGGTATGTACATTTCGAGGCAGAGTTTGCGATAAAAAAGTAAAACGTGTCGAAATAATACGGTGAATCAAAAGAATCCCTCATCATATACGGAGAGTTAATTGGCAAAAATGTATAAAAGCCAATCTTACAATGAAGAAAAAAGACCTGTTTGAGACTCCAGAATGCTAAAATAAAACATAATTTGGAGAAATAAATAAATACGGATGTGTGATTGCAAACATCCCCTTGAATATGTTCTCCAATTATTACAGGTTATAACGCTAGCATTTTATGAAATGTATTTTCTTAAAGGACAGAAGTACTTTTAACTGACTCGGTTTCTAAGCCTGTAGGATCTGCAGAATGAGTGCATGGGTTATATATCAAATAAGGCTATTAAAGATGACAGCTGGAACACGAACCACAAAATGGATAGAAATAGTTTCTGTAAATAAAGTTTTGTACATACATGTGCAACCCATCTTGAATGCATTTGGTTTACTATTATTTCTACAAAGGAAAATAAATAACGTTACATCTGAGGTTTCCTGTGCGTGTTGCACAGCTGTAGTTTCTAAATGAGGCCCCTGGATGTGTTGATGATGTTGATGGAGGGTGTGGACATGTTGAACAGTTTACCTCAGAGTCAGAGTGTAGTCTCCGTGCATCTTAGTGGAGGCGTCTCGCACCAGGAATGTACCGTCAGCTGTGTCTCTCAGCTTCTCATTCACCTCCTCTCTAAAAACACACAAAGGAAACACACACGTTAAAACAATACACACTGTGCAAAGTCTGATACAACACTCTCTGCTTTCATTGGACCAGGTGAAACCGTTTGTAAAGAATCTGTCATTTAGTCATGAGTTAATAAATGACATGCATTTATTTGACTATTTAACTGTGCAGTGGAAGTGACGTTTTCAGATTCTTTACTTCAGTTAAAGTACTAAAACCGCACTAGAGAAAAACTCAAAAAAGGCCTTGCATTGAAATCGGTACCACAGTAAAAGTATGTTGGTATCACCAGTCAAATGTAGTTAAAGTATAAAAATGTCTCTTTTACGGTGGCCAAAAATAAAAACATTCAAATAAAGAAACATCTTCACCAACTGACTGACGAGACAGGCAGTCTATTAAAAGTGCTGCATAAACGAAACACTGCAAGAAGCTCAAACTCAACAAAAACAGGGACACTAAAAGGTGACGCTTGTGACGCGCTGGGATTAAAACGTTGACCAACTGTCACTGCAAACATCCCTAAAAAGGTAAGTTGTATTGGCTTATTTTAAAGGTTGATTGTCATATTTACGTTACATGTACACAACTACGGTGTAATAAGCAATGCATGAAAAACTTGGGTCACAGGTTCCTCAACATGTTGCATCACATGATTATTTCCGATATTGTTGCCGCTCGTGTTGTCAAGTTTGTGAAGATGTTTTTTCATTTGAATCTTTTTTCAAAACTGCAGCACATTTCTCCTAATGGAAATGTTTTGGGCCTTTGTAACATGTTTGCACCTGTCGGCCACTATACTCACTACTAGTTATATTTTTATATACTATTTATATTTTATATTTATAACATGATTAGACTGTTGTAGTTTTGAACTATTAACTGATGATTATTTTCATTACAGATTGAAATGGATTTCTCAATTGACAAAATGATAAGGGAGTAAAAACAGAAACAATTAAATATTGTAATATGACCATATCTTAAGATGAAAACATTTGTATTTAAATCTTGAAAAATTATTTTAGTCCAGAGAATGTATTAGAATTCTGTCAAATGACGTACTGATTAATCAACTAATCCTTTCAGCTGTACTTGTATAAACTGTTGGGGAAGTTGAAAACAGCATGAAATGATACACAGTATTATTAAGTGTGTGAGTCTGAGTGTGTGTGTGTGTTACCTGGAGATGTCCCCCCAGTACCACTCGGCGTCCTGCAGGGAGATACTGTTGTTGAAACTACAGGCAGCAGCTGGAGGCGCTGGCTTGGCCGGTTTGGGAGGCAACGCTGCGACAGAGACAGAGAAATCAATTATCATATCAACTTTTTTATAAACAGCATCTGTCAATGAAAGATCACTTAAACAGAGCTTTTCATTTTCATCTCATTCATTCTGGAAGCGTTTTGAATGTTTCAAAAGTAGAGCGAGTGGAGCGACTGATACACCATGCAGGCCAATATTAGCTTGTTGTTAAAGAAGCATTATTATTTTTGAACCAATACTATTCCACCTAGTCCCGCCTTAGCGTGCTGTGATTGGCTGGTACTAATCTCTGTTGATTAGATGAAGCCCTCCTAACATGTGCCATTTTGTTTAGTGGAATAGCTTGACATGATCTACATTGGAGTTGAAGAGCAATTGAAATTGTTTGTGAAAATTGAGAATATTATTGTGGTATTGCTATGAGTTATTGGAAGTAAAGATAGAAGGTAAAGTAACAATACATATGGGTTGTATAGGTTGAGTCTATCAGTATAATCAGGCTAATCGAATCAAGTTATATATAGTCATATATTCAGCACAAGATAATATTTTCAGCTTGAAGCAACTTCAATTAACAGTATATAACAAAACTACTGGAACACATGCGGTCACAGCCCAGGGTGGGACTTTAGGGCAGGACTGTTGCTGCTCTTACAGCAAAGAGTATTAAGTGTTCAAGTTTGCTGATAAGTACATGTCAGCAGAGAAATGCATTTTTTACAGTGTACAAACAAACTTGTATCTATGTAATGGAGACTGTCTCTAATGGATGTCAGCCCTACATTTCTGTACTTCGTTGTCTACATGTTATCCGACAAGAACATGACAAGAACATGGCGGCCTGCCGTGAGCTAAAGTAGGCCAATTTATAGGCCAAGTTTAAATCCACACCACCTTTTCTAATGTTAATTATACATCAGTATAGTTTTTCACACTACATTATCCTCTTCTCTTCAAATATATACACTGCTTACCAATACATCTGTTGTTCAATATTGGTTAAATGTTCAATACATTGTGCAGAATGTAGATTATGTGCAATAATTGAAATGTTACTTTTCAGTCGATCCATTATATACTGTTTTTTTTTCCCTTTGACATATTGCTTTATTTATCGCCTGCCATTTCACGGTGTTGCTGGACCCTGCCGCTGGACAAATAATTGTCTAAAAAAAACTATTGGATTGTTTTAATGTTTATTTGTCTACGTTCGATGTGTTTCAGTGAAAAGAAAACTGACTTGATATGTTCATAAACTTTTGTTGTCCACTTGGAGGCAGGAGAAACAACATTTGAATTGAACTTATCAGTTGCATATTTCCACATCAAGCAGTAACAGATGCAACGCAACGGTTCACCGAGAAACGTTGTGTTTGTTTCCACTTGATGAATGCAGGTCCAGTTTTCTTTGTCTTCTGGATCTGCTTTTGGTCTCTACCAACTCCTGGGGACAAATATCTATCTCTGCTGAATGCTCCACTATCTCCACTAGCTAGTCTCTAAATGTGTTTGTTTTCTGTTTTCTGATGCTCACGCTATGAGACCGCCCAGTATGAATTGTTGGCTGAAAAACAATGAGCTGAAATTCACTAGAAAGCTCCGTAAATCTGAGGGGAGCTGCAGACTCAGCTTCACATTTACTAGAGAGAGATAGTGGGCTACAACCCGTGAGCCCCATGCAGGACGCGATATAGGAACACATTTCCCTTTCTTTGTTTATATCCACGTTTTGTTCTAATTTATTAATGTTCTTTTTGTAGCACTTTTTTTTGGCAAGAACATTTTTACCAGTGGTCAAGAGCATCCTAACCAAGAGAAAAAAACATTAAAACAAGAAGTACACAAATTGTCTCACAGATGGAAAACCCACATTTAAACATTTTAAAAACTAGAAAAAATACATGAATATAAAAAACAACCTTATTAATTTATGATTATGGGAGATTATAAGTATTCTACTATTGACATTGTGTTCTCAAGGAGTAATGTTGGTCCATTGGTTCTGGTATACTATAACAAACGTGGAGGATGATATAATGCTTTCTGATTTCCAAATAAAAACTGACGCTTTGAAAAACCACATGTTCATTTTTCTTTGAATGTATTGAACAGAACCTTTATTACAATACTGCTGAGGTTCTTCTTCTGACAGACTTTAATTGCTGGCATCAGCCCAAATCTGTGTCATTTTCCAGAGTATTTGCCCGACAACTGCTGATATATTATTATTTAGGGGTGTTACCTATGTAGCCGTATACTAATCACCTATGTATACCTATGCTAATAAGGAACAACTGGCCACATGCCTCCAATGTATGAGCACACCTGGGTCATTACTTCTTTTGTAATGGTAAAAATATGAGAAATAGACAAGAGTTGGACAAATCAAACTGGTATCCAAAGTGCTGTCTTTTTGTATTTCATTGCTTATATGTGGTGAAGGGTTACATCTACGTTTTTTTTTCTTCGAACAAATAAAAACAAACAAACAAAATTAAAAACAATACACGAATGTCATGATGAAGATGGCCCCTTGATATTTGCTTATGCTAACTCCTAGCTAGGGTTAGCTCAGGTGATAGACACCTCCAAACCTACGGCAACAATACACATCCTGCAAGTTTACGGAGACTGCAAGTCCAATCACATGCAGTCTCCAGAAAAATACAGACTTTCTCAAATCTGGAATAGTCCAAAATTCTCTGGGTTGAACTTCTGAAACATACTTAACAACCACGGGTATTATTCAGACACATGCACTTCATATTTTGTACATCCAAATGATCAAACCGTAAATGTAAAAATATCATGGAATAATAAAGAAAAATCTGTTTCACTCCTGTGACATTGTGCACATACTAATAATGTACATATTATGTTATGTTATGATTAACCGATCAGCCTGCTTGGCACAGAGGTCTTGAACGTTGCACTCTGTATTGTTTACGTCTAGGTGAATGCAGCCCGTTACAGTTTTTGAGTGGGAGATTATCCATGTCTGCTGTACGGGGCACAGAGAGTGTCGTGTGCTGATCATATTGCGAAACCCCCAGAGCCAAAGTAGTAATTGGTGATATTGGGCTATGTAAATACACATATTTGTGAGGTGCGAGCGTTGGCTCCTATGCAACCAACAACACCTTAATCTGGGTCCAAAAGAAAATAACTATATTCTGATTAAATTACTAATAACCTGTTGGAAGAAATATGGTATATAAATAAATACAATTAAGAATACTGAACGTTATTTTGTATGTAAAGCAGAAATCAGGAACAACGTTCCAGCTGGGAAAATGCTGTTATTAGCCTTTAAGGACTGAAATCATTTCGCACACAAGTGTTGCAGGATTATGACTCGGAGCAGTAGCAGTGGCATTACAAATTCAATTTAATTAACGTGGACATTTCTCTGGTTAGTCCTGTGTAACGTTTGTGGCACCATAAATGTCCTTTTATCTACCCTTTAACGCTGTGATGCCTGTTCGCATAAGTAAAGAAATTGAAGAATTGAAAAGTGCGTAAACTATTATGAATAATAGTGACTAGCACTGAAGTGTGACGTTGTTGCCCTTTCTGCTTTTACAAACCAAATAATGGCACCATTTCCATCCAGTACATCTTTCTTTAATTCAAAATGACAATGTAATTCTTATCAGTATCTGTAAATATACTAAATGTGTCAATTAGGGCTGCACAATTTATTACAATTATACCAAAATTGCAGTTGGTCGTTCCCTCTAATATCGCAAATCATATCACAAATGCAATATCAGTCTAAATAATTGCAATTCGGTTTTTTCCATATCTTGCAACCCTAGTGTCAATATTCTGATAACGTCGTTTTTCTGTAACTAACGGAATACAGTTAACTTTTTTTACATTGTTGTCGTATTCCTTTACTCCACAAGCCGTCATGCTCTACGCAGGTTCGCAAAAACACTGCGATGCATCCTTCACAAGCATTAGTGTTTCTTTTAAAAACCTAAAATATACAAGAGGGATTTTAAATAATTAGTCATGATAAAATCTGACCAAATGGCTCAGCACAATTAGCAGAGCAGCAGCGGTGTTCTGTGTAGTGAGTCAGCCTGCAGCAGGTGTGGGACCCTCTACGCAGCCCCAGGTCGGCTCTGCTCCTACCTGGACTCTGCATGTTGATGTAGCACAGGATCTTGTCTCGTCCCCTCAGAGGCTCGCCCTCGGCCCTGCCTCCCTCCTCTCGCTCCATGTTTGCCTCTAAACCTTCAGCCACCTCCGCGACGCTTCAGAGGTGAAAAAGCAGACCCCGATCTTTCTGTCCTGGATCTCATCATGTCCTGACTACAGCTGATCCTGCCTCTCAAAAAACTGACGTCATCTCAGAGGAAACGGCTCCGGGATAGATTCTCTGTCTCGATCTTTGTGTGTTTTCACTCTGATTTAAAGACACACTTCTTTACTGCACTGATAACCCAAATCTGCAGGATTTCCTCTCTAACTGCGCTCTCTCTGCACCTGCACGCTGGTCTATCACATGTTCAGACTCCTCCACAGAAAACAGTGACATTTCTGTTTGGCATTGCTCTGAAATGCGCAGGTCTTTCGGTGTTTAAGGATTTAAAACGACGCAACTTTCTCTCTGTCCGTCTCCCTCTCAGAGCCCCAGTTCAAAAGCTCAGGAGAGCAGCTTGGAGATGTGTGACATCACTTTTGCCCCCAGCCAATCCTGCGATGGCAGTGATATCACCGAGGCAACACCCCCCTCCCCTCCCTCCTCTGCTGCATCTTTCACTGTGTGGATGGATGATGTCATCGTCTCAGCTGCCGCTCTGTCTGACCGACTGACTCAGAGACGCACTCAGTGAATAGATCATTTAATGGATAACGGAATGAGAAAATCATCAATGACTGACCGTATTAAATATAGAAATAGAATTAGGACCATTATTAATGATTGATTGATACTTATATGTATATAAGTCTATGCACACTCAGGCTAAAATACTCAAGTGCAATACAAACCACTTTAAGATATACAAGATCTTCCTCTGGTTTGAAAAACATCGCCTTGAAAAGACAAATAAACTATTTATTCAACATATAATGTACAGAACCCCAAACCCAATTTATTTAAAGAGGCCCTCTTACACCTTTGGGGGTTGTCCCTTTCCTGTAGTGCGTTATATAGGTTATTGTTAAGAAACCGGCTAAGAAACCAGCTGGTCCGGACAACGTAGAACCTTTCTTTTTAAAGATAGCTGCAGATTTTATTGCTCCACCTCTCACTTCTCTTTTTAACCTCTCCCTCAGCACAAACACAATTCCAAAAATATGGAAGTCAGCGTATGTCCTTCCTCTACTAAGAGGTGGGGAGGCCACTTTACTAAACAATTATAGGCCCATCTCTAAATTATCAGTTCTGGCTAAGGTTCTTGAAAGCCTAGTGAGTGAGCAGGTAAAGGTGTTTTTATGTACAAATGACATCCTGTCTAAACATCAGTCAGGCTTCAGAAAGCAACATAGCACCATCACTGCCACAATGAAAGTGGTGAACGATATTGCGGGTATCTTAGACAATAAGCAGATCTGTGCAGCTCTGTTTATTGATCTTTCCAAAGCGTTCGATACCGTCGATCATCATATCTTGAAGCAGAGGCTACTCAGTATTGGCATATCCAGCCATGCAGTGGTTTGTGAACTACCTCTCTGAAAGGTCCCAATGTGTTCACTTTGATGGGCTGTCTTCTGAGTGGTTAAACATTACTAATGGTGTTCCTCAAGGTTCTGTTTTAGGTCCACTTTTATTCTCCATCTATATCAACAGTTTAGGTCAAAATGTGGATGGAGCAACTTTACATTTTTATGCGGACGATACCGTGATGTATTGTGTAGGTCCCTCCAGTAAGGAGGCGGTTGTTAAATTACAGGCTGTTTTTAACATTATTCAGACACAGCTCGCTGAACTTAAGCTTCTTTTAAATGTTGATAAAACTAAGGTAATGCTATTTTCAAAAGCCAAAAAGACACCGGAGACAACTTTGGATATTGTTACTACGCAAGAAAAAGTAATTGAAGTGGTTACCTGTTATAAATACCTTGGTATCTGGCTTGATGATTGCCTCTCTTTTAAACATCAGGTCAATAATCTGCTTAAAAAGCTAAGGGTGAAGCTATAGGTTATTTTTCAGAAACAAGTCCTGTTTCTCTTTTGAGGCCAGGAAAAGGCTAGTCACTGTGACCTTTTGACCTGTGCTGGACTATGGGGATCTGGTCTATATGAATGCACCTGCCCATTGCCTGATCAAGTTAGATGCCACCTATCACAGTGCACTGATTTGTTACTAACTGTAAAGCACTTACTCATCACTGTACCCTGTATGCCAAGGCAGGTCTGCCATCACTTACTGTACGGAGGCTCAGTCATTGGTACATGTTCATATAGAAAGCCATGTTGGGTAAACTCCCATCTTATATCTGCTCTTTGATCTCACAGAGAGTGGCAAGTAGCTATTGCCTGAGATCCCAGGATGTGTTTTTATTACATGTGCCAAGTGCTAGGACTGTTTTAGGTACAAAAGCTTTTATGTGTGCTGCTCCTCTAGCTTGGAACACTATGCAACATTTTTTGAAACTGAGCATTTTGGTTCCCCTGCATCATTTTAAAGCTCGGATAGATGAAATGTTATTTGATACCTGTCATTGTGAATAGGTTGTAATTTGTACCCCTGTAATTATGTTGTATGATGTCCTTTTTGTTTTCTGTTGTTTTTATGTGTAGCCAACGTGCTGCAGGTCTCCCTTGAAAAAGAGATCGTTGACCTGGTTAAATAAAGGCTACAAACAAACAAACAATTGTTCATGTAAATGGTCTGCAAAGGCTAAAATCTCAAAGTTCCCTCCCGAGGGACTTTCTCTCCCACACATGTGTAAAGAACACTTGATCACAATCCATCCAATAGAGAGATAGAGTATTTCAGCTAGAAACACACAAATGTAAACCTCACTGTGGTGCCAGAAACTAAGTCAGAGAATCCCCAAGGTCAGAGTAATTCATGCTCCGAGGAACTGAGCAAGATTTAGTGCGATATTTGCTAAAAGTGTTAGACAGACCAACCCTTTCAGGGCTTATATTGTTAAAAAAATAACCAACAAACGTACCCTTTACATCAGGGGTGTCAAACTCAAGGCCCGGGGGCCAAATCCGGCCCGTGACTTCATTTAATGCGGCCCCACAAGAGCTTGCAAAGAATATAATATGTTTACTATACGGTTACATGCAGATTTACAGAAGCACGTTGCCCATAAACTACATGTCCCACAATGCATCTCAAATTTGACATTTTTCTAAGAATTTGATTTTTTCTTCAAAATATTAATTTTTTTCTCTGCATCTGACTTTTTTTCCAAAATGTTACTTTTTTTTGACTTTTTTCCCAGAATGTTGCTTTTCTTTTTAAATCATTTTGTGACATTCTCACAATGTTTCATCATTTGCCCTAGACTTCTGCTTTCAGACGTAGTTAATTATTAAGTTATTACCCTATCTGATATTAATCCAATGCAGAGGCAATAATGTAATATAATACATTATTTTAAATATATTAAACATTTATATATGTATTTTTATATAGTCTTAAAGTTACAACCGGCCCTTTGAGAGCAACCATAATGCCAATGTGGCCCGAGATGAAAATGAGTTTGACACCACTGCTTTACATGCTCCAGACTGCCAAAGGCAAAAAGATGGAGTTTTATGACATGGTGAAACAGCGTATTCTCACATCATAGAAACCAAGCGGACATCATGTAAGCTCCGTTCACATCGGTATCTGGGTACCATGTATACTAAGGCCCCGGCCACACGAGGACGATAATGGTCGTATCTGCTACAGTTCACTATCAGATAGACGGTTCGGCCACACGAGGCCGACATGGAAACGCAGAAAACAATAACAGGTCCCAAGGTGGGTAGATCTGCAAACGGAACGCTCTGGGGGGGCAAAAAAAACGATTCATTCATATAATATCCTCTCATCCTGTCAGCACTCAGCAGAGACGATCTTTGATCTTTGCTTCACCACTACGGAGGCCGAGAGTCTCAGTTATCAACAAACATGGAAGTCGAGGAGAAAGAGAAACACAGCGCACCGAAAAATACCTACAAATCAAACGTTTGGCAACACTTCGGATTTTACAAGAAAGACGGACAACTTGAAAAATCACTCGCAAATTGTAAACGATGCCGTGCCGCTTTAAAGTACACAAGTAGTACGAGGAACTTAGCGACGCACATAAAGAGGCGACATGGGGTCTGCGGCTGAAAAGAGAAACCTGAAAGTTAGACATATGAGTGAAATCACTCAGTGAGGTGTTATAGAGAGTGGTGTTTAGTTTACAGCAGACTGTGACTGCCAATAATAGTTTAAATGTCTTCCTTACAATTGTAAGCAGTTATACCTGTTTGTGAAAGGTTATTTGTTTTCTTTATTGTTCAAATAGAAACCACTGCTTTCTGCTCACTGGTGAGTTAGCCTATGGATGAGTGTTAAGCACATCAGGCTGGCAGCTGTATGGGCATTGCACTTTGGTAGTTGTTATTTGCACATTGTTAATCCTGGGCAATGCATCCTTAAATTGTTTAACTGTGAGGTGTTATAACATTGAACTGTACTCTGGAGACAGAGAACACTACTACACTTGTGAAAAGGCCTGTTTGTTTTTTTAAGGTAAAAAAGAAACAGCATAATGGGATGTGCAGTACTAGTAGAGAGAACCAAATATGTAAAGCACTTTTTTGTTAATGTATGATTTGCTGCATATAAGGAATACAACAAAAATCCTCTGTCGTACCATATTGAATTGTATCATTATTTTGCATTGTGTTGAATCGCATCGTATCGCCCCGAATCGCATAATGTTGAATCAAATCGTATCGAACTGTATCGCAACAGGGCTGAATCGTATCGTATCGCCTAGTGTTTCAAAGGTATCGTTAATGTATCGTATCGTTGGCAGCGTATCGAGATGCGCATGGTATCGGCCTCAGTGATGGAGATGCACATCCCTAGTGTGGACGGAAGACTTTTTTGATAACGATTGCGGTCCGTTTGCGTTATCGTCCTCGTGTGGCTCCAGCCTAAGACTACAGCACGAATACCACAATTTTAATCCTCACCTTTCAAAGTACTCAATTAAGCATGAACTTATTAATACTACAACACCACTAAATAAATACACTGTAATATACAAGTTATATATTGAAGTACAATGTGAACATATTTACTCGTAACAGTATCATAACTTGTTATGTTTGTAAAAATATTTGTTTTATTCTATTCCATTCCATTTTATATTAAATTGGACATTTTACTTACTCGTGTTTGAAAAGTATGCTAATGTTTTATTAGGATATTTTACTTAAAACAAAATATATGTATTTTATTTCATCTTTTTATTGCACATTCTTATTTTAACTTCTTGTGTTCATATGAAAATGTGTATCCTTTTTTATTTGTCTTATTTATTTCATTCTCAAATGGAGTAACTATCATAAAATGTATTTTCCATCGGGATGAATAAAGTGTTATGCTTCTGATTAGCCACACAACAAAACGGGCAAAGCTTTAATCTAAAATCGGGATAAATCAACGATATTATACATCTGAGATGTTAAGCTTTCAGCACATGACTCTTTTGGAAACTGAGCAATAAACACACTCATTTCAAACTCTAATCATGCTGTTTCGACAAATACTGTTGGGAAATCACCGTTATTACATCTATGGATTATTTTATAACTTTCTAAAGGGGTTTTCTGTCCCTCTGTGACCTTATCCGAGTAGAAAATGTGACAAACATCTGACATTTGACCCTTCAGATTGAGCAAGAGCTGCGACATGTGACGGTGACACAGATCGAGTGTGACGCTGCTTCACGGTGTTAGAGGAAGTGAAAGAAGTCAATCGAAAACTTGGATGGAAGATTTCTCTTTAGTACAAATATCTCAAAATGTTTCTCAACGTCATGTGATGCTGGGTAATTCAGGGTAATGCAGCACAGCAACATTTTAGGCAAAAATGTAAAATGTGCGTGGATGTAAACAACATATTAACAATTTAAGCTAGTTATTCTCATAGCTTCCTTCATTTTGCCACAAGTAGTTCATTTTAAAATATTTTTTGTGTTGCCCATCATCTTTTGCTATTATTTCCATGTGCCAGATACATATTTCCTCAACATTAAGCCGGTACCATATGTTATGAGGACACATACCTGGCGCAGCCTGGATCATGTTGAGCTCGCTGGTTATCAGAACCTCCAGGACCTGAACCAGAGGATCCAAACTGGAGTCAGACCTGAACAGAAACAGGAAAATCATATTTAACATCGTCCCTCACAACAAGCATAAGGGTTTAGATTCATGGTCTTAATCTGTTAAGCCCCAAGCCTGTTTTTCAGGTCTCAGGCTCAAAAAGGACATGCCCAGAACAAATGACTATATCTTAACTTCTAAAAGGGGAAAATGAATCATCTTTTTTCTCAAAGCAATGAAAAACCATTGGTGATTGACACCTCTTTTGAACCTTTAGAGCCAATAGAATCGAGAGGGAAGTTCCTAAATCCACCTAGACCAGGGGTACTCAAATACAAATGTTAAAGGTCCAAAAAAATGTTTTCAATAAGACAAAGGTCCGTTTATTACGGTCATTCAAACTTTTAAACAATTGCAACAAGATTCTTAACACGAGGTTGCAAAAACAAAAATAATCTGTATGCAGCAGTTTTCATTGTTATTGTGTCTGTGCTTGATCCCTCAGAGTCGCAGTGTAAGAGCTGCACAGTTATGAATAAAGGCAGCTGCACCCTCTTTCATTCAGCATTCCCATTATTGCTTTATAAATGTCTTGCCCCCTTGTGTGTCCACTGAGGGTCTTCAGGCCCAACACATCTTCAACAAACTCCCCCTTTGCCTCATCATAAAAACTCACAAACACCAGCAACTGAGCATTGAGTGGTGTCAGTGGACTCATCCACAGCTAAGGAAATGCACTGTGCATTTTTTATTCCATCACAAAGCTGATTAATCAATTCACCAGCCAGTATTTATGTTCTTCTGGTTGCTGTGGAATCTGAGAGGGGGATTTGCTTGATTTGACCTGTTATTTCCTCTTTTTGTTTGCCTTCAAACATGGTCTTCATCACTTCAGTCATGCATTCTTTTATACTTCAGTTATTATCCAGTGGAAAGTCCTTACCTACTGGCCTAGTTAAATCAAAGTGGTTACTTTTTTTTGGCTGGGCAGTGTAGTTTTACACACCGTCTTATTTGACTTTCTCAGGACTTAAAACTGTTTTTTGGGGGCAGACCCCCACAAAGAAAAAAATATATTTACACACGTAAGGTCATCATCTTAACAGTTGTGTATGCTCATCCGTGAGCAGAGCATCAAGTTGACATGTCTATTACAGCTGAATGCTGCGATTACCATCTTGTTCAGCAAAACGCCTCACAAACTTATTAAGATCAACAGCTTTAGTGCGTTTTGATTCAATGCTGAGTACAGCCAAACTTGACAGTCTCTTCTCTGTCATTGTGGACCGCAAATACCTCATTCCTTCAGTACTTGGGTCCGAATGCTTCTCGTTTTGCGCCGTCCCGTTCAAATGAAATCGCCGCCAATCATATTTCCACGCTCGCGCCAGGGCCGGGGGAGGGGTTACAAGACTCGCGTCATGTACTGCATTCACTTGCACTCGGACATTAGGGATTTTCTCTCATAAATGTCCGATGAGCCACAACTTTTCTTTCAAAACAAAGCTGCCAACTGGGGTGGCAGCTGGGGTGAAACTAGGCTACTAGCTACAGTACAGATGCAACTAGATGAGCTGTTAACTCTCGCTCTGACTTTTTTTTAAAATTTTAAACACACATGCATTTTTCCCACCCGTATTCCGCGAAGACCCGCCCTACTGTGCCTCTGATTCGCAGACTGTTGGTGGGGGGGGGAAAACGCTGACGGGATGCTGAATGTGATTGGACCATAGCGTTGACAGACACACACAGACAGTGGAACAGTCTGAGATGCAGAGCGCTGTTTGCAGTGGACATAGCGGAGAATTTTGACTCGTTGCGTTGTGGCGATGTCTCGCAGATAACACAGATAATACAGATAATACAGATGAAAAGTATAATTTGCTCAGAGTCCAGAGACAGTTGTGGTTCGGTCCGGATCCGGACCGGAGTCCGGACTTTGAGGATGCCTGGGCTACACATTACCATTGAGGAGTGAGAGTGATGCGCACGCAGTTTGCCCAAACCGAAAGCTATGTTACACTCTGAAAACTGAAAACTAGGCTTATTGCCATAAATATGATGATGGATTATCAGTAATCATTTCAAAGGGACACAGAGACATTGGATTGACCTTCAGCAGCGTTTATATGCGTTTTAATGCCATTGAACACAACTTTTGATCAGAAGACATCAAAGGTAAGACGTTTTTGCCGTTTTGGCTACGTAAAGTGAAGTTGTGTGTTGTCTTTGCTTGCTTTCGCTGCCGCGAGCTTTGGTCGCAGTGATGATACTTATACCATTGGAATCTGTGGAATCTCAGCTTTCATATGATATCTAGTTTGTGCATATCCGATGAAGTATACAATATTTCTACCTTGAGTTATGTGCTGAGTGCGTTAGCACTCTTTCGCTTAGTGCTAATTAGGGATGCTCCGATCGATCGGCTGCCATAAAATGATGACGCAAAATACATGACACTTTTCTCTGTGCGCGGCAAAACAAGCTCGCCAAAACGGCTTCACCAGTCTGGCAGTATTTTAAGGTGTCCGAAAATGACAATAAAATAGCGGTATGCAACGTGTGTGTGAAGCAGAAATCCTGCAGCTCCACCCGCTGTGACGGACCGGTGAGCGGAGCAGAACACACATTAAGAGTTAGACCTAACACATAGTCATTTTATCTACCTCTGGAACAAGCTAAACTAGTTATACATATGTTTATTCTTCACTGTCGGGTCGCTCATTACTGGATCAGTGAGCTGCAGGAGATACTGACGGGCTGTCAGGAGAGAGAGAGGGGGAGAGAGGAAAAGAGAACGCTTCCGCTCATTTCTCCTGTGTTATTATCCAAAGTTAATGTAAACTTGAATAATGTACTTCATTTGAATGTAATAATTATGTTTGTTGTTGTTTGTGGAAGTGCCAGTGAATGAGCCCCATTAACTGAGTTGTAAACATCACTTTAAATGGAAGATCCCCATAGGCCCCGCCCACTCGATTGGATCGGCGATCGGTATCGGCCGATACTGATTCCGGCGATCGGCCCCAAAATTGGCGATCGGAGCATCCCTACTGCTAATTCAGAGGCTCGGCGTTAGACTTGTGTTTTGTTTCGGTAAAAATTGTTCATATCGTCAGGTAGCCGAGTTGTTTCCCGTTAAGTGGGTAGGACACATTCATAGTTTGGTAAATGTTGAGGCCTGAGACACAGTTTCTTGAGAGATGTTGCCGAACAGGTTAAAAAAGGTACAATGTGTAAGATATGGCCAGAAATTGTGTTTCAACTTAAAAACTACCATTATCAACAGAATGTTACAATTTTTTTGTGAAATTAGCATGCTAACTCCCTAGCAATAGCCTGTACAGAACCACTTGACTTCATGTCACCACCGCAGCTACTGTTGGGCGTGATGACATTTAGTCGTCCCATTGAGTCCCTTGCTAGGAACCGATGTAAAAGCTTTGGACATTCTTGAGTGTGGTATTTCCTGGCGCATTTTACATCGTATGACAAAACATAGAAAGTCCCAGGCATGTCAGGCATCTTCAGGAACCTGGAAGTTCTAAACTGCTAACTCTTTTCCAGCTTTAGGACTTATTCCTCCCCCACTCTATAGCAATACTTGTTATTAAGGGTCCTCAGAAGTTTGGAAAAAAAAACCTGTGCAAGTTACTGACCCTGCAGCCTGTCTGAACAGCGGGGGGCTGAAGCTCTCGGCCAGGCTGCGGGGGCTCAGCTGGTTCCTGGAGCTGTGCAGACAGAGGCGGGCCAGGTGCCGCACCACGCTGAGCAGCGTCAGGCCGTACTGGGCGGGGCAGGCGGGCGAGCTGGACACCCCCCGCAGGACCTGGGCGCACTCCTCAAGGTCCCGCACCTCTGCAGACCAACACAATGAACTGTTAACACACACCCACTTCAGGACTGTTGCAGTGAGTCGGGACAGGGACAGGGGGCTTTACTCTCACCTTGCACTGCTTGGATCATTTCTGCCTGCAGCGAGGAGGGGAGGATGGGCCCGGGCAGATCCTGCAGGAACCGGAACACCCCGTCACACAGGGAGGACACCTCCAGCTGCTCCAGGTCTGAAAACAAACACACCTCGGGTTAAAAAGGTACAGGGATCCAGTGGTGTAAAGTAACCAAGTACATGAATCAAGTACTGTACTGAGTTCAAATGTTGAGGTACTTTTACCTTACTTGAGTATTTAAAGTTTATGCTACTCTGTACTTCTACTCCACTACAATTCACAGATAAACGTGTACTTTTACTCCACTACATTTATGTAATACCTTTAGTTACTTTACAGATGTGGATGAATGATGTGAAATATAACCAAGTGTTAAATCAGACTTTAGTTCCACCTGGAGTAAATTCACAAGCTACCCTGCAGTATACAAAGTCATTCAAACTAGCTGCACCTTTACCAGCTTTGAGAACACTTTCATGATCAATCATTATAAAACATATCATATATATTATTCTGAAATGGACCAATCTGCACAATGACTATTTTACTTCTTTAAGTATATTTAGATGCCAATACTTTTGAACTTTTACTTGTAACAAGAGTATTCCTAAACTCTAGTACTTTGTACTTAAAGTGGACCTATCATGCTATATTGGAAAAATATATTGTAGGGCCATACCTATAAAAAACATGTCTGTGAAGTTTTTTGCGTAAAATACCAAACAGATCACCCATTGTAGCCCTGCCTCATACTGCTCAAACCCCTCTTTTGCAGCCCCGTTAGAGAAACGCGGATTTTGGGTCCTTAGCTTGAAAAAAAAAAAAAGAGGAGGCGGAGCTAATGCCTGATCAGAATTCTACCGGAGATAAAGTTAAATTCTGCTGCGATAAAACGCCCTCCTGTTCTAAACCACATCAAGGATTATTTCTGAAACAGTATGGCGCTCAAATGCTTTTTCTCTTGCAGGTTTATCACAATGCGAGTTCCTTTTTTTATTTCCTGCTTTTTAAAACACATGTGCTCTACAGTACAGGTTAGCTCTGAGTGTTAGCGAGGCTTGCTAATGTAAACAAAGACGTCCAAAACACGTCAGGCATTGTTTCTGATAGCAACTTTCTGTGGGTCCGCCGCCTATTTGACGTCAGATCAGCAGCAAATCTGTATCTGCTCGTTGTACCCCTGTTTTTAAAAGATTTGGGTACGGAGGAAAAGAGAGAGGGTTTTATTTTCTGACGCTGCGTGAGTTCCCCGACGCACCGGGGACACATATTTATGTATAAAAGACATTAAAAAGTGCATTTTGCATGATAGGTCCCCTTTCAGTAGTTTCACAGTTCATATGTTTCAAAACCGGACTAAACAAAGCACAATAATAACTATTATTATTGTATACATTTTGTCATTTGGATTGTCTATGCTGTGATGTTGTGTCCCCTTGTTTTAGTTTTCTTAGGTTTTAGTCAGTAAATTACCAAAAATGTTTCTTCTAAATCTCAGATAAAAATATTGGCATTTGGAGATTTTATTTGCAGAAAATAATACCTGTCAAAATAACAAAAAAACATTCAGTGGTAAGTAAAGTTCATATTCATTTTAAAACACCACAGCCGCTTTAATTCTCACACAAGCAGTGGCAAAAAGTCACTGAGCAGTAATGTGTCCGACTGGTGGAGAGGATGCCAACGTGCATGAAAGCTGTGACCAAATACTGATGTGTGAACTCGGAAGGTAAAACACTTTAGTATTGTGGTGTTAAAAAAAGATACATTCATTTATTCTCGGTGTATTCTTTGAGATCTGAATCACCCGCATTCTTCTTTTTTTTTCATTTTCTAAAAATAAATTCTCTTTTCTCTTAATTACAGTTACTACTTACTTAATAAATGTTGTCACTATTTAACAAAATAAAACAAAAAATTGTGTTTTAAGTAATACTTTCTACATACCTAAAACCAGATACACTGATCATTTTGCCGTGATCTCTTTAGTTTCCTAAGCTGTAAATATATATACAATAAAATCACTTCAGAGAGATAAAGAATAACCCAGACTGAGGTGTTGTCGTGTGGTTAGGGAGTATTTACTGAGATCAAAGCTTCCACCATGTTTGATCTTTGTTGTGTGCCAATGCCCTCACTCTCTCGTTAACTAGTTCCTGTCTGCATTTTTACTCAAATAAAATGTTTATAGTCATAGAAATGTCAGTAAAAGAAGAAGACTCCTCACCAGCGTCGGCCAGCAGCCGGGTGTCCAGACCCGCTCCAGTCAGACTGCGATACACACCGAGACTCTCCGCACCTGCAGCAACACACAGCAGATGTCAACAACACAAAGTAAACCATGCCAAGTGAGGAATGAAAAAGGTTGGTGTGACAGAAAAAAAAAAGCAGTGTGTTTAGCCACGTTATACGCACAGAGTGGTAAATAGATTTTATATTTACTGATACTGCTTATTGGCCTGATGTTTTTCGACACTAATAGATATTACTCTCCATAATTTGGTGCAAAAGTTAAAGACATGACATGGAAAGGTGTGAACATATTTAACACCAGTTATTTTATTGTTACTTTTCTTGCAGAATAAGTGCAAGTACAGTTATTGAGTTTCCGAGAAGCAAACTTTAGGCGCGTTCACACCGGAGTACTTTTCCCCGTACTTTTCCCGTTTAGTTCCGTTAGTACCCCTTATGTTGCGTTCACACCAAAAAGAGTACTGAGTGACTTTTACCCCCATTTTTAGTGCCTGCTAGAGAGGTGGTACCAAAAAAGTATCATGGCAACAGAGGCAGCGAGTAGCAGATCAGCATTTTTAAATATTGAGCTCTCATAGGCTTCAGATCATTGCAGGTCAACTTTTGCACTTTCTCCAGAATTTAAATCTGCTACATATATCCTGCGTGTCTGTGATGAATCGACAAGTTCTCACACAGTGATCATTTATTTCCTCTGAAAAGGGCTTTTGTTGGCGATCTACCAAGCCTTCTGCCAATAAATTAATCAAGGGTATAATCGATAAGTGTAAACTCACTAAGAGATACCACAGTTTTGAGCCCAAACAAGACATTTTCAAAACCACAGTCTTCGGGTATTAACATGTTTCTGAGTATGTATGCATGTATATACATCTGTATGTGCGTTTGGTACCTTTGGTCTCTATGGCTTCCATCAGTCTGCTCAGGAGGGGGGGGGATGTGTCCGGGGGGCCAAACTGCTCAGCGAGGTCCGGCAACACTAAGCCTAAAAACAAATACAATAAACACAAACTGTTCAATAGGCTGCATGATATCAAACACATTTGCAGTGCAGTTTGTGTGCAAGTTGACACTGCACAGACGATATATATGATTCAGTCCCTACTGTTCAACACAGTTTAGGTTGATGAAAGGTGAACACTTCTGCCTGTTTAAGTCAAGTAATTCAATTGGGCTTCCCTTTTAATTTATGTATTCAGACTATTTAAATGAATATGGAAAATATAGTAGTAGAGGGTGCTGCGTTTTGATTGAAATGGTCATTAATATCTATTTCTGTATGTTAAATAGGACATGTTCTGCTCATGTTCAGGTTCATATTTGTATTTAGTGTCTCTACTGTGACTTGTGATTGCAGTGACATTTAAATGCAGGCACATGCACAGATAGACCCCAAAGGGGGGCTTGAGCACCTGCCCTTTTATTTAAATGTATTTGTACAGATTTTTTTGCGCACAATGATGAACAGTGCAATTAGCCTTCTATTGGAGAGCACAGCTAAAGCTTCACTGAGAACATAAAAACGTTACGTATAGAGCAGGGGTCGGCAACAGGCGGACCGCGGTCCGGATCCGGACCCAGACGCCGACCTATACGGACCCGGACCTATAATCAATACATTAATAGGGGATTTCAATTTTGACGGGGCGATTCTATTTTAACCGCCGCCGACAGGGGGCGAAAGAGACGAGTGAGCGATACAGGGAGAGAAACACAGGCGAAGAGACGAGAGAGCGGCAGAGAGAAGCGGAGAGGAAAGTGAGTGAAGAGAAGAGTTAGCGATACAGGGAGAGAAGCGGAGAGGAGAGTGAACAGGCGAGTTAGCGGCAGACAGGGAGAGACAAATAATTACACATGGCGCTCTCCAAGAAGAGGAGAGTGAGAACAGAGCTTTTAACCCTGAGTGGACTCATTCATGTTCATCCTGCCCACTGGGAGCACAGAACCAGTGTGTCTCATTTGTTCAGAGACCGTGGCGCTCATTAAAAGTGCCAAACCGCCACTATGAGACAAAACACAAAGTGTTTGACCAAACATTCCCTCTCAAGTCAGAACTGAGGTCACAAAAAATAAGCAGTCTCAGAGCCCAATATGATCAGTTGACCAGGATCCAAATTAAAACTAAATATCGTTCCAGGGCAGGCTAACCGAGGCTAACCAATGAGCACCTGCATGTGTGTATGAGAATGGCCCTGACACCATTTCAGCCCAGATCTAAACTCCTGGCAGGACAAGCTCGAGCTCAATTCTCGCACTGAATTAAAACAAAGTGAGTGATGGACTGCAATATAAGAGGGAAAGAAAGAGAAACTTTAAAACTGTTGAATTGTTATGATGTGTAAAGACTGATATGTTCTATAATCGGCTGAAACTGTTAAGTCATGATGTGAAACGGTTAACAAAGAAAAAGAGAAACTCAAGCTGCTGCTACACTTTATTTATCTAAAATTAAGCACTTTTAAGATGCACACATTTTCAAAAGCTATTTTATTTATTTTCTCCTATTTAATTTTTAAATGCAGCCAGAGAGGAACATTACACATATCCACAGTATTTTACTGTATATCTGTATAGTTCAATGTTAATTTACAATAAATATTGTTGTTTATGAATTGTACTTTCTTTCTATTGCTACTTCAATATATATATCACACTAATTCATAAAGCAACTTAGACATTTTGAAGTTCCGGACCTTTGCATGGGGAGATTTTCTCTAACTGGACCTTGTTGAATTTTAGTTGAATACCCCTGGTATAGAGGGTTAAATTACTTATTGTTTTATTTGACTGGTTAAGCTACTGGACAGTTTTATTCTGAAGCAAAATAAGTTGAGTTTTGTAAGGTATTTTATATCATGTGCATAGTTAATCATATAACAGAGACATAACATTGGGTCAAGTTACACTGTAGTGTGTATGCTTGCCATTTATATAAAAATGATCTTAAATAAATGAAAAACATAAACCTGTGTTTTTAGATACAATATCTGATTATATGTTTACCTATATGGAGTAAGAGAAATATGGAGGCCAGAGAGAAGGTGCATTTTTGTCAGCAGCACAGAGCTTTTGTCAGTAAAATGTAGGGATGAGTATCGTTAAGGTTTTAACGGTACTACTACTTTTATCGATACCGCTTATCGATCCGGTCTTTTAACGGTACTTTTATCGGTTCTTTTGGAGAAAAAAATAAGGTAAACTAACTAAACAAATTGTGAACAAAACTAACATTGCTTTTTATTTAAATTAAATACATAATATTTCACATCAAAAGAAACAACAATGTTTTAACAAATGGTATTAAATAATCTGATGACAGAATTGTAAACAGAATGGCTGAAACTTTAACAAAATAAATAACTCAGTTACCTCTAATCATTAACCCATGTTTGTATCATTGAGTTAACTCTGTGTGTTGCTGCTAGCATACATAACACCTGACGTGGAAACGTTACTCGTGGATGGGGCTACAGAGCTACTAGAAAGACAGTCGAAAACGGTGCATTTCTCCGTCTGAATGTGGTGCACTTTTGCTAAATGTTTCGACACATTGCTCGTGTTACCGCCCTTACATGCTAAACTCTTATGGCACTTTTGGTAACGAGCATTGTCCACCTCAAGACGGGTAACATTTAACCACACCTTGGAGCGCTTTCTCTCCGCCATCTCCTCCGTGTGTGTGTGTTGCTGCATGTAGCAGCCGCGTGTGTGTAAACTGCCCCGCCCCCTCACACACAGGAGAGATCTCTCGTCTGGATTGGAAAGATCTCAAATACTAAAAAGACGCATTTTGCACTCTTTTTTTTGCGTATTAGAAACGGAGTTGGCGACACTAAAACTGCAATGTAATGTTTGTGTAGCAATAATACATACGACATATTTTTTACATGTCTCCAGTACCGATAAAAAGACCGATAACGTCGGAGCTTAACGGTACCACGGTCTTTATTAATTCAGCCCAGGGCTCGGTACCCATCCCTAGTCAAATGGCTAGGTAAGATTTGGGCTATAATGTAATGAGAAGTTACTGAGAAGTTACTGAAATACCCTTCATTTATTTGCATTTATTTGTAAAATAATTGTCATGAGCAGTGTTTGAACCAACCTTAGTCATGGGTTTGTTTCAAAAACATACATTTCAATATTCCTTTAACACTTGTCATATCTTAGTCATTCCAGGCAAACATTTGGCGTGCCTTTTTATGCATTTGGGCCCATTCCCCTCTAACATCCTCTGCACGTGCCTGTTCAAATGTATATGTCTGGTTGAAAGTGAAAGAAGTATACAGACTGCTTTAAAAGAGAGTTGTTGAGCTGCCGTCAGATTAACAAGATTATGATGACGAGCATTAAATAGATTAGTAAAAAAAAAGTTCAAATGAAATTCACACCTGTCTCCACAAACTTCAAAACTCTTGACACAAGAAGCACTTACTGCTTAAAGTGCTATTCACATGAAAAGGTAAAAAGCAACAGGAAGCAGAGTGACAATCAGATCACTGATACCACAACACACACTGTTCTCTGGTAGGGCTGATGCATAGTTCAAATCTGTTCTGTCAGCAACCACAACGTGTGTGTGTGTGTGTGTGTGTGTGTGTGTGTGTGTGTGTGTGTGTGTGTGTGTGTGTGTGTGTGTGTGTGTGTGTGTGTGGTGTGTGTGTGTGTGTGTGTGTGTGTGCGTGTGTGTGTGTGTGTGTGTGTGTGTGTGTGTGATTCAGCTGCTGCAGAGGAAGCAGCTGAAGGAAACTGAGGTGTGTTAGTCACACTGAGCACATTATACGGTTGAAAACTGAGAGATCAGCTTGGAACATCAACATTATTTAAGAGGAACACTTCTACTGACTCTATATGTATTCATATCCTTAGGACCATAACATCCACCGTAATATAACTTTACAAGCCATTTAAACACAGGATAGTATAAAGAAATCGCATGCAAACAGAAGAGTTTGACAAGACTTGTCACTTGAGATCAGGTATAGATAATATCAGGAGTATAAATAAATGTTTTCTTTATTTAGAGCAGTGGTTATGCATGTTGCTGTGAATGAGCATAACTTGTGTTTTTGGGGCAGATCTTTGTGGGCCTTTTCTTTTGGCTAACATGCAAAGAACATTTTAGCATACACAGCATGTTTGCAGCTGCATTTTATGGATGATTTTTTTGCAGCCGGAGAGGAAGTTTGGGGTTTTGGTGCTCACCCTCTGACTCAGAGTCGGTCCTCACGGAAGCTGCCGATGCTGGCCTGGGGGGGCGGGGCTTTGGTGTGGGCGGGGACATCCTCTTTCTGCCAATAAACTCCACATACGTTCCCGGGAAGTCGCCTTTCTCCTGTGGGCCAGAGAGAAACACATTAAGAGTTATAAACAAATGGCAAAATCTGACAAAAACTTGTTAACATGTTAACACCACTATGATTTTTGAAGTGTAAAAGTAAATAACCAGAAGTAAAAAGTTAGGCTATAAACAAACCACATCACGGTCAAATTGCTGCACATCTCCACCTCTAAGCTCAAGGCGGCTAATGTTCGGCGGGATGACATTTTGTTGTTTATTTGGTCACTTATTAGCAGCTGCCGTTTTTATGACGTGTAGAAGCTTCAGACATTCACCAGTGCAGTATTCATTCACTGACATATTTGATGTCGTAGAACAAAACATGAAAGTCTCTTAAACTTGTGTTAACCACAGATCTTTTGTCTCTCATCTAACCACAAACACGTTCAAAAATACATTGACTCCTAGATGAGAGAACAAGAAGTGACAAAATGCTAACTCATTTCCGGGATTTAGGACTTGTTCCTGCACCACTCTATAGCTTAACCAGTCCTCACAGTGCCTAACTTGCCCGTGTGGGGTCATACCTGGGTGGTCTCGTTGAAGCCCGGCAGCCAGCCGATCTCTGAAGGTCGCTCTTCGGCTCCGTTGCTGCAGCCGAGTGCCAGCAGCGCTCCTTTACTGACCAGCAGCATGTCTCCCACATGCAGGTCGATGTCCTCCTCCCTCTCCTTCTTGTAGTCGTACAGCGCTCTGTACTGAAAGCCCTCGGAACTCATTGTGAAGGCTGTATGGCTTTTCAATAACTAACAAAAACAGCTCTAAGAAACAAGATATATAAAAATAGGCTTTTATCCTGAGTGGATTTAATGAGGAGAATGTAGACTGAGTAAATATGGCGTTTCCATCCGTCTGTGTGTCTCTCCTGTCTCCATGTCTGCTAAAGTCCTGTCATCCCTCCAGGCCGAGCCTCAGCCGCCCGATCAGAGCATCCTCGCCGTTCATGAACAGAAGTCTCAGAAGAGGCGGCGGCCACATCTGGGGAGGCGACGAATCGACCTGTGAGAGGGGAGAAGGGGAAAGTTTAACGGGAGGCAGCAGCAGATGGAGACAGGAGACACATAGGGCAAACAAAAGTACATCAATACAGAAGACTTGTTTCATGATAGATTCATCACTTCAGTCATTTATGGTCAGTTTCATTCCACAGGCCATAAGACTGTTAAACACCGGAACTAGGGAGGCTGTGGCTCAGTGGACAGTGTGCTGGACTTCGAATCAGGGGATAGCAAGTTCGAGTCCCACTGCAGTCAGCATGTCGTTGTGTCCCTGGGCAAGACACTTCACCCCAAATTGCTCCTGTGGGGATTGTCCACCGTACTGAATGTCTGTAAGTCGCTTTGGATAAAAGCATCTAACAAATGACATGTAATGTAATGTAATGTAACTAAGAACATCCATAACATTCACCTGTTTGCAACTTACAAATTATTTATCACTTGTATATAGACTCTTATGGCACTACTTCTATTCTATTTTATTGTATTTACTTGCACTATGTTGTCTGTTTTATTGTGTTGCACTGTTGGAGGAGCCTGGGACCTAAGATTTTCATCGACATAACTACACTGTAGCTATGTACGAATGACAATAAAAGCCTTGAATCGTGAGGCGCACAAGTCCAAATATTCTCTGGCTCCATCCTCTCCTGTATAAATATTTTCTGCTGTTTTCTATCACAGGAAATTGATCAAATCTTTGGGTTTTGGAATGATGGTCAGACGTGCACTCCGTTGCAGTGGCTGTCTTGGCGAGTTTTCCTTGTTTTCATCAAGAAAAGGATTTTAGCATGACGTGTGTCAGTAAACTTGCAAACATTGCACATCACTGCATTAATGTAATATTAATACTCAAATGTGCTTGCAGCCCTGGAAAAAACTAGTGTAAACTAAAGTTTCCAATGCAATGGTCAGCCCTCTCAACATTTAAAAAAGAGACTTCTTATATTACTCATATAAAAATGATCTATGAAGATTAAAATAGTTTTTTTTATTACATTATATAATTTTCTACGTTTAATTGTTTTCCTTTGTAATTTTATATATTTTAGTAAGTAGCATTGTTGGAGGCAACCTGAAAACAAGATGTCCTTGCCTGTAGTTTGTCATGACAATGACAATGTAAGACTGCACTGTAATTGATATTAAAAATCAATAACATATTTATAAACGTCATCATAATGTAATTAATATACAATATTAAACTAGAGCTGAAAAGATGTTCGATTATTAATATTGTAGTTGATAAACAGGAAACAAATACAAAATTAAGAGAAATACTAATTCATGTTTAAATACAAAATAAAATCTGTGGTTTCTTTCTGCCTTCTGCTAAAAAATAAAACGAACTTGCTTAGAAAACAGAAAGATTGATTATATTATGTCTGATAGTGTGTTAGGTTAAATATTTTAACTTTTTATTGATCAGTAATGAAGCGCCGAAAAGATTTTTTTTTTGTAATGTCTAACATTGAACAATATATTTTCAATATATTTTCCCCCACAGCTCACTCAAAAACCAAACAAAAACAAAGCGAGTGTTAAAGGGCCTTCGTTAGGTAAACAGTCCATATCAGTTCCTGTCGGGAGATTATCAGAGCAGAGCAGAGCTACATGTAATGTCATTATTAAAATGTAAGTATACACTTATTTCAGACACATTACTTATCCCGAAGAGATATTTGTTTTTAAAGTGTCAAACATAGATCACTAGACATATTAAGCCTTTTATGAATGTATGCTTATAATCGCATACAACATGCTGAATTGTAAAGGGGCTTTCGTTACGTAAACAGTAGAGTACAAATAACTGATCAGACCGGACATTGAAGGTACTTTCCGAATATCGATGTTAAAAAAACAAAGCCAAAGTAAGTATTGTATTCCTGTCTATCCTCCAATATTGAGTTTGTTGTGCTAATTGTTAACAAAAAGTGTAATAAAAGCATCAGACATTATGAACTGAAGCGGAAACGGGAAACTACAATGCATGCCAGTGTTAGCTTAGCCTGCTAGCTTCGGTGTCAGTCGCTCCAAACGTCTCACCTTTTTTCACCAATTAAAACCTCCAGAAGAGCGAGCAGCAGTCGCCATAACGGAGGATTGACCACAAAACGACGAACAGGTATTATCAAAACTCGAAATATTCCAATATATCTATCGATTATTTCCAATAAGGAGACGCTCGTGGTTCAGCCGTCTCGTATTAAGCCTTTGGGTCGTTTTGCCAAGAGTATATTCACTTCCGGTATAGTGTCAGAATAAAACACGATTTACGGAAATTAAATACCCAAAAGTTCTAATATAGATTTACTTAAAAGGGAAATCTTTTAAAACACCTCTACAATTCGGAACTTTGAATTGTATTATTTTTGTTGATGATATATGTGGTTCTATTTGATCATCTCTTTTTTAGTATTTTATTTATTTGTCAATAAATAACATTATGCAGCTCATGTAAACTGTTATTCCTTACATGTATTTAAATGACACATTTTACTTCTTAAAATTCGTCATAAACATGAACTGTGTCAGAGTACAGGGAGCAGAATTGACAAGTTCCGGATGTCTTTCAAAATAAGATACCACTGGCGAACATGTGATGCAAAATGAATGCGTTAGACAGCAACCTCGAGAAAATAATGTATTTTAAGGGGTATAGTTTAGACATATGAACTTTATATCGGATTTTTCTCACACAATTCTTGTTAGATCGCTTTAAAATACCAAAAACGTGAATTAAACAGATTACAACCGATTATAGCTGGGCTGGGAGGCAGGGCACTGATGTCACATCCGGTGACCTAGATTTGTAATGCAGTGTGCTGTACTGTCAAACAGGGGGAACCATAGCAACAAACGAGCGAGTGGGTGAAGGGGGTGTAATGTATTCATGCTGTCCTCATTTATTCAGGTCTTATACAAGCAGCACTGTCTCATGTGTGTATCCGTGTGTTGTTCTGTTAGTGAAAAGCACTGGGGGTGACTCCCGTATCATGTGACTTCTGCTGCGGCTTTTCCAGAACACACTGCACATCACATGCAGTGCTGTTCATCCATACATCACTACAGACCATTAATTAAAAACAAATAAACCTTTATTTACATTGCAAAGTGAAGAGATATATTATTTAAATACAATCTAAAGCATCTCTTAATGAATTCATAAGCATTTAAAAACAAACTGGAATTTGGCACAAAATTCAATTTTGGTTGAGGCTTCAATCCCCTTCAGTTCAGCTCAATCATTAATGAAGTATATTTATATGAATTATTAAAAAATCACACACTTGTACAATGTGGTCATGAGAGAAATAATGTTACATTTGAAAACAGGCAATTAAAAAAATTGTTGTGTATGTGGTTTACTAGCTTTTATGACTGAATGTATGTTGAATTGCTGATGATTTAAAAACGGTTGTGTGTTATATATACAGTCTATGGTGTTAACATGTGGATCAGTATCCTGGTTATGATCATGTTTTTGGAATATTGGTGATGAGTATTGACTATGGATAGTGGTTAGCATGCCCCAGTTTGTAGAAGCAGCCAGTAATCTAAGCAATTTACTGATGTGGAAGGGTCATCAGCAAAACTTATTTTAGCCACCTTGAAACCATTTTCAAACAGTAAAGATAATATCAATATCAGTGAATTCTTTATTTAGAATATTTCCACTGCTTTACCTTATCGTCAGACAGCCCTTTCCAACTGTATGTAATTGCAATAAACGGCAACTCGTATGTAATAGTATCCTATTTTGTTAGTAGTACGTTGATCTACTTTAGTGTAAAATAACAGATTCTGTAAAGGTATATAGTGTGTGCGATGGAAATACTGCAAAGATAGATATGTTTTTACTGTTGATAAATACTTTTTGTGTTTCCGTTTTATTATTTTGAACTCGAGACCATTATATATTGAAAGCCTTGAACTTGAACATGGGAGCTGCTGGTCTGTGTGCTCCGGTCGTTATAGTTTGTTTGTGCTGTTGAGTGACTTTTGTGTTATAAAGGGTTAGTTCAGAGAGACAGCTCAGTTTCTGGCCAAAAAAGGGCTGTAACAGAAAGCTAAAGCGGTGAGATATTCTAAGGCCAGGTGTCCACATAGCGTCACCTTCTGACATCAAGGCACTGTGAGGGCTCTTGGCAGTGCCTCCACCCAGCGTTTCATCTAACAAAAAAAAGAAAACTTCTCCTACAATTTCTACAGTGACGTTACCAGTGCTTTTCTGAAAATGTCATTCTTTTCCCCAACTGCACGAAAATGGCTCAGCGCTGAGGACAAAGATGCTAGATGCAGAGCTTTTACATTAGACAGCAGAATTCAACGGCTCCCTTCCCATTAAAAACATTGAAAAATGACACTGGCTCTCAGAAAAAGGCGCTGTGTGGACACAGGCCCTAAATATAAGCTTCCACTTAAATTGATACTGATTCTTTCAAGGTGCATAAAATGTGTTTTGCTGTTGGTATGCTGGATACATATAATACACCTTGATGGAGGTCAGGTGATATCATTAGGATTCTTCCAGCCCGAAGCTTGGAAACAATTTCAAGTCAAGTATTTCATCATAAAACAGAACTTTGATTATAAGCATATATTAATGTGTTTGCTCTTCTGGATCTCATCTGAAGCTGTACAACATCACTGGAGTCCGAGTCAGGCTGATCCACCTGTTGTGCGTCTACATGCTGAAGATGTTGTCCAGCCTGTGAACCGACAGGCGGATCCTCCCCGTCAGCTGCAGCTCGTCCTTTAGGAGAGACCCCACCTGCTCCGAGTGGACCACGTCACAGAACACCCAGATCTCCGCCCGCTCCCTCTGGATGTTGGCGTTACACGTCGGTAGAGTGGAGCTCTGGACGGAGCGGTTCAGAGATCGCCACACCTGCAGGGACGAGGACAGACAGGTGGCGTGAGGTGGGAACCATGAAGCTAAATAAATACTGAGGAAAGAGAAAATAAATTCACAAGATTGAAGTGATTTGTGAATGTATTCCTCTGGTTCATTCACTTATCAGTTGCATGTCATGATTCATCAATATAACCAGATTAAAACACAACTAAACAAAACTGATATCATTTACGAAAACATGACCAGTGTTCATTTTGTAGACGTCAAACTTTACGTAGCATTAAAACTTTCATACAGAACCATGGTCAGTTATGGCTAGTGCGATTGTTCAAAAGAATAATAAAGATTGGTACAAACTTTGGTTATCACAATATCTTAATTTCCTAAATGATATTCAAATTGTGTCTGTGTCTATGTATACAATGAACGATGAGTTATGGGTGAAAGTAGAAAATCCCTCCTGATAAAGAATGTATTTCTTTTTTAATATTATTTAGTTTTTAATACCCTATTTTCTTGAATTTTAATATAACGTTAAACAGGGGATAAAAACATTAAAATACAATGTGAGGTTATTTCAGACAGGGATTTATGTTTGCCATAAATGACTATTTATTTCTATTAGTTATGAATTATTGAGGAAATGTTTGATTGTGAATGTTATGCTTGGCTTAATGGTGTAAAAGACAATCTGGCTCACTCATTTTGTTAATTGTTAATAACATGAGAAGAGCAGTTTTGTTTGTTGTGTTTATGTGGCTATAGAGTGTAAATGCCATATGTTATTTATGTATTTGTATATTTATTAAGTATCAAACAGATATATTTAGTAACTATTTATATTTAAACATTTCTTTATTAAATAATCTTTACAAATGTATTTCAACATTCTGGTAAAGTGCATTTAAGTGATGACCCTGATTATTGCTACTATCTCTGCTTTATCTCTGCTTTTATGGATGTGTTCTTATTTATGTACTGCAGTGAGAGATGCCAACTGAATTTCGTTACACTGATGTGTGATGACAATAAAGATATTCTATTCTATTCTATTCTAAATGTCTGTGGAACCCAGAAAGAATAGCACAAGCTCATGTTGTCCTAATGGTGACACAATAGACTATTAGACCAGAAAATTGCAAAAACTGAGAGTAATTTTTGCCCACTGTATTCAAATTAAAATGATTAAACCATCAGTCAAAATCACAGAAATATTATGCAATATTAAAACAAATTAAATTCTCACGAGCTCAAGGTTGTTTAAAAAAAGTAGCTAGTTTTTAAGTAGTTGCAGATTCTTATTTCCGTCTTTATGCTTATTGTTGGAGCTTTAGAAACACTTGTTAAAGATCTTGTGACTTGATGCATCTTCACCCTGAGCTCAGTTTAAACCTTTTGATGTGCTGAGCGCAGTGGAAAAACAAAGTGAAGGACAGAGGTCCAGATAAATATCGGCAGTCACAAACAAACAGAAACATAAACACAACATCCAACCTGTTACGTCAGCATTTACCGTACAGCGCAGACCGTTTACTAAGAACAAGTCGCTGACCCACAAGGGGCAAATTCCCAAAAGGAATGCATAGTCTTTTTTTAGCTCGATCAACATGCAAAAATAATGCTGAAATAAGATTGTACGTGTATATCTCAGAGTACCTGCAAAGGGTGACACACGCAAAAAGCGTATTGGTGTTCCTGCCTCATTAGCTAGTATTAAAATGAGGTAATATGGATACATTTCAGGCAAAATGTACACCTTCTTTGCAATGAACCATATAATGCAAAAAACCTTCCAATTCACAAAGATCAGCGCTGATAGCCACAGCTTGAAAAAATTACCAATTACAATTATTTTAATTATTATATGATTCAGGATATTTTAGATATTGATCATTTATATTCATAATTCTCATGATTAATTCAATGTAAATAAATGATAAAAGACCTTTGAAGTCTCATATATGAGCTATCATTCCTCTGTTTTTAGATAATAATAAAACAAAAACTCTCCAGTATCAAAGACTTATTTCACTTCAGGGTGATAGCAGGACACCCGATCTAGTCACTGAGAGAATATCAGGACAATCTGATGTAGAGTTTCACCCTGAAGTGAAATAAGTCTTTGATACTGGAGAGTTTTTGTTTTATTCTTATCTAAAAACAGAGGGATGATAGCTCATATATGAGACTTCAAAGGTCTTTTATTTTGAAACTCTACATCAGATTGTCCTGATTCTCTGAGTGACTTGATGGGGTGTCCTGCTATCACCCTGAAGTAAAATAAGTCTCTGATACTGGAGAGTTTTTGTTTTATTATTATCTAAAAACAGCGGGACAATAGCTCATATATGAGACTTCAAAGGTCTTTTATTTTGAAACTCTACATCCGATTGTCCTGATTCTCTCTGAGTGACTAGATGGGGTGTTCTGCTATCACCCTGGAGTGATATTAGTCTTTGATACTGGACAGTTTTTGTTTTATTCTTATCTAAAAACAGATATGAGATTTCAAAAGTATTTTATTTTGAAACTCCGTAAGTTTTACATTCACTCAGTTATAATGTGGTAGTTATACGTAGTTTGTTTTAAATAATTATTGATCACATTATATAGTACATATTTCTTAATTTAAGCTGCAGTATATATGAATATGTTTGGTATGTTTTTTAGGTATATTTGTTATTGACCGAGTAAGCGCTTTTATTTTGAAGGCAGTTTTTCCAGGCCTCTACCGTAATGCATAGGATATTTGCGCACAGCAATATACAACGTGCGGGCTGGCTTGACTGTGTTAGTGATGGGAATTCCGGCTCTTCTTGGTGAGCCGGATCATTTGGCTCGGCTCACCAAGAAGAGCCGGCTCTTTCGGCTCCCAAACGGCTCTTCAGTTTACCACATATTATACCTTTTATAATTCAATCAAATGTAGCCCTGTTTTGACTAATGATTTATATGTGTACACATATCACTTAAATTATTCAATACATCCTTTGTACTGAAGTATTCAAAAGTAAAAATTACATGTTTAATATAAATTATTTGCTGTGGCCAATTGTTTTCATTGCATTTACAGACCCTTTTATCTCTCTGATACCACCCAATGAATGCACTGACTTGCTTGTAGAACCACGCTACACAAAGCAGATAGCAACACCTATAAAAACTTAAGCATAGACATTTAAAAAAAGGGGCTACTGTATCGACATTTTAAAATTATATTTAAAGAAAAGGCCCTGACAAAACAGCAGGGCTCTATTTCAGTATTAACTATAGAAAAAAAGACAGCAACAGCTGACATCAAATCTTTGCTAAGCCTAAAGATAATCATAAATAAATAACATAGTGAAAATAAATATATTGCAATGCTCAGTACAGCAGCATCCAACCGTCTCTAATCATAAAAAAACATAATAAAAATAAATGTATTGCAATGCTCAAAACAGCAGCATCCAACAGTCTCTAATCCTTGGATATTAAATGCCACTGCATGCATGCACGGAGCAGCTGTAGCGCGGAAATCATCATATCATTCTGTCTTGTATTACTTAACAAAAAATAACAAAAACAAAAAAACGGCTCGTTCGCGGGCGCGAGCCGGCTCCCGTCGTTCACTTAAAAGAGCCGGCTCGTTCGCGACCGACACATCACTAGACTGTGTTTTCCGAAGTGGAGGCTGGCTTGACTGCAGTGTCTTTAGAGAGTTGGTGGGAACTGAAACACATTAATAATGGGTCAGAATTTCCACTGATCGTGATAACATGAAATATTTGCCGCCAGCAATACCAGACTGATATATTAAAAAACAAATTGGGGTTTGCCTCTGTCACAATTAAATTACTTAGCTCACGGCTTCAATTTTTTTTTCTCTGCCATTGTTCAACTCACTGAGTTCTCGGCACAAAGGCAACTTTTTGGCAAAAACTTATTACAACCAGACGCAGAATAAAAAGACAAAATGCACTTGGCTTCAAAATGTTTTGGTGCGTTTGCAATGTAATTTGTAGTGCAGTATCTTTTGTGTAGCGAACCCTAAGGGCAGAAAGTGTTCGAATTCATGGAGAAGTGGCCGCATTCCATTCTTTGTGAATTCACCCCCTGAATATTATATAGGAAACATTCTTATACATTTTAATGTTAGCATGATGATAGCCTGAGGTTCAAGGTGCACATTACATCACTGCATCGTGCAAGAATTATCTTAGGGTTGTGAAATGAAGGCAAAAAACGACGAAAATATTAATAATATTCAGCCTCACAGAGCTGCTATGGCAACAATATTCTTAGTCTGGATCCATTATTTATCTACTGACCTGTTCGATGTCCCTGGTCGCCCCACAGTTGTGCTGCCTGATCACCCATTTGGCCCTCTGGTGGAGGTGGAGCCTGTGGAGGGACACCATGTGACGGAACTGTTTGGACAGAGACTGGGAGCTCTGCATACCTCCCTTCTGTGAGAAAATGCTCCAGGACCGTTTGACCGGCGACTCTGTGACAGGAAAGACATCTTTGTGTTTCTCAGTGTGAAGTCTGGGGACCTCTCTCTCTGGGAACAGATAGTTTGGAGTTTCGGAGATGCAGGCGACATCTTTGGGTTCTTGTGGATTTTCAGGTGTCTCCGCAGGTGGACCATCAACTTCAGGTTTCTGGGGCTGGATCTGAGGGGTGTGCGTCCTGCTGTCGGAGAAGAAGAAGTCATCCGAGCAGGTGATGACAGGAGCAGGTTTGGCGGGTCTGATGGGCAGGTGGTGGTCTGTGGAGGAGGGGTACCAGCGGGTGAAGACTGGAGGAATCCGACAGGGGAAAGGCTCCAGAAGCTTCTCTGTCCTCTCTAACAGAGAGCTGAGCCCAGCAGCTGATCCAGGCTGATAGTGCAGAACCACATCCTCCATACAGATCAGAGGACAGACTGAACTAACCTCCTCCTCATCTTTCGCCTCATGATGTTGCTTCAGTTAGAAGCAACTGATGGTGGTAACACAGCAGCATGCAATCCAAGTTGTCTGTGAAAATTCAGATACACTGGTTACTTAAATACAGTCACAGTACTCTATTGTGCTTTTTGGGGATTTCCCTTTCCTGTAGTGTGTTATATAGGTTTTGGCGCATGCAGGGGCGGATCTACCGGGGTGGCATGGGGTGGCAATTGCCACCCTAAAAAATAGCCTTGCCACCCCAGTTGGCATCTTTGTTTTGAAAGAAAAGTTGTGGCTCATCTGACATTTATGAGAGAAAATCCCTAATGTCCGAGTGCAAGTGAATGCAGCACAAGACGCGAGTCTTGTAACCCCTCCCCCGGCGCGAGCTTGGAAATATGATTGGCGGCGATTTCATTTGAACGGGACGGCGCAAAACGAGAAGCATTCTGACCCAAGTACTGAAGGAATGAGGTATTTGAGGTCCACAATGACAGAGAAGAGACTGTCAAGTTTGGCTGTACTCAGCATTGAATCAAAACGCACTAAAGCTTTACATCTTAATACGTTTGTGAGGTGTTTTGCTGAACAAGATGGTAATCGCCGCATTCAGCTGTTATAGGCATGCCAACTTGATGCTCTGCTCACGGATGACTCGATGAGCATAAAACTGTTAAGATGATGACCTTGTATGTGTGTATATTTTTTTTTTCTTTGTGGGGGTCTGCCCCCTAAAAACTGTTTTAAGTCCTGAGAGAGTCAAATAAGACGGTGTGTAAAACTACACTGCCCTGCCAAAAAAAAGTAACCACTTTGATTTAACTAGGCCAGTAGGTAAGGACTTTCCACTGGATAATAACTTACTGAAGCGATGTATACGTTTTAGCTGAATACACGTTTTTTAACCCTAACTGATGCAGTTAGTCACTTCTTTAATGTTTGTTCTTTCTGATGTAAAGTCAAGGTTGTAACTGTTTGCAGTAAAGTCGTGGGGCGCTGAACTGTTCCTTTGAATCTTTTGAATTTTGATATGATATAATTACTTGTCTTTCAAATTTGAAGGAGGGTGAGCAAGCATCATGAGGAACATTCATCATTAACTCCTCCAAAAAATATATTTTATTCAATAATAAATGAATATGTGAATCATAACAGTGATTGACAGCTGATACGAATAATATGATTGTTAATAGTATCATATTCATTCAGACAAACATCGATGAGACAGTTAATTAATGTACTTATTGCAGCAGTCTTCATAGATTTGGTACCCCTGCTGGTCTAAGAGTGAAACAAACTCATTCAGTTATTGTTCAGTTAAAATGCATTACATTATGTCTGCCACCTTATATATTTATATGTACTGATGTGCCACAATAATGTCACCTATGTTATTGAGTTAACATATTAATATTGTGGCTTTCCAAGTTAACATTGATTGATATGACTGCGATTAAATCAGCATATACTTCTGCCAGGGGATGCCACCCCTCAAAATCTCCTGCCACCCTATGAATATTTGTCTAGATCCGCCCCTGGGCGCATGTAAATGGTCTGCAGAGGGAGTTTCTCTCCCACACACTCCTGGGATTGGGACTGAGATCTGGTTTGGGGTGAAAAGAGGTGCTACAGCACAGGCAGTACGAGAAAAATAAAGACCCTTTTGAACATTAGCGCATGGAAACAAGTCCCACAAAACATGATTGTCCATCACAATTACGCTTCTTCCTTTATACGACCGTTTCAGTTGAATACAACTTAAACGGGTTGGTAACACTCCTGTGGTGTCTAGTCCAAATCTCTCTCACTGGAAGCTAATGTTTTTAGCTTGCTGTGCTAACCGACGTCGATGAAAACTAAGGGATCTAGCTACCAAACTAGAAAGCACAGTGGCACCGATACAGGTATCCAGTGGGTAGCTAACACTACCTTGAACAGTCCAATAGCACTAAACACCTACCTTTATATCAGCTGAATGATGTCCTTTATTATTATAAGCAGCCAACAAGGAGTTAAACCTGGATTTCTAATGGAGACATTTTATTGTCGCGCTGCCCTGGGTGAAATCTCGCGATAGTTCAAGTAACGCGCAGACGCAGTCAGAGCCTGTTCAAACTACAGTGTTGTTTCATTACATTGTTACTTTCAATTTGTATTTGTTTGATGTGAAACTCAGCACAATCAACTTAATTTTATTTTCATTATGGATTAATATAGAGTGGCGAAGTCACGCCCACCTACTTCCGGGTAATGGGACCTTATTTCGGAAAAATTATGCATTGAAGTCAATGGGGAGAGAAAACTTATCTTTCGATCCCGTTTGAATTGTGCCATGAATTACACATATGTTTGTCAATCTTAAAAAATTTCCATGTCAAAAAAGTCACAGTTTGTCGTAAAACTTGAAATATAAGACTATGAAAAATACGTAACTAGAAAGACTACAAATCCCAGAGTCGCGTAAGTGATGTCACAATTGTTTTCCTCCACCATTCAGATACCTAAGATCAGCGCAATATAGATATAATCTATCTATATGGCGCTGGCTAAGATAAGATAACTTTAACAAGATGCCTGTGTGCTTAGTACCAGGTTGTTATTATACCAGCAATGGGTCTTGCTCGTTCTTTTGCTTCCCGTCTGATGAAAGGACCAGGAGTGGCTTGATCAAGTTAGCTACCTAGCTAGTAGCTAGCACGTTAGTTAGCATTACAGCCTTGTCATTTGTATTAGCCTTAACATGAAGTAACATTAAGTAACCCAAAATGTTAAACAGTAAGAGTAGTAGTCATATTTCGTGAACCCTTTGAATAGTACTGTCACCGGTGTGATCATTCTATAATACACCATTTAAGCCCGGGGGAGAAATGCTAACGCTAACGTTAACGCTAATGTATTACTTCACAGTTTTACGACTGTGAAGTAATACATTTGTTTGTGTGAAACGCTCAATGAACTACATCTCTGGTCAACAACACACGTCACCAAGATGGCCGTCACTACTGTCTTGTCAACACAACGATTGACTACCCTCACTATCACCACAATGAAACACGTCCTGAAGAATGTCATGCAAAGCTGCCTGCCTGCCTTCCGTTGATTCTCTCTTTACTGCCTGGTCGTTTTAATGTTTAATGTCAACCATGTGTGCAGATAGCATTAAGTAGAGAAGATCGCCGATGCTAACGTTAGCGTTAGCATTTCTCCCTACTCATGTGCAGCCTCGATATTTCTCCAAACGGAGTACGCCGGGCTCGGTAGATTTCCAAGTATGCTGGAGATTGGAACAGTACTTCGGCGGCACTCGATGACGTAGTATGCTTGAAATAGTGGCTCTGCAGCAGCTTTACTCGCGATTGAGAAACACCCTGAGACATCCCTTCACAACTACCCAGAACTTAACCACTGCAGGCCTAAGAAACGGTAAGCTGTTCCTAGAAAGAAACTCTATACTTCCCAAACTTTTCTTGTGAATTTGTGACTTTATTCAAAGTATCTATTTACTTTATGAGTTGGAATATAACTCCCTTTCCTGACATAGGTTTTTATTTGTATTTGTTATACTTACAATAGTCAGAACTGCGTTGTAGAATTGAAAGAAGCGACACTGACGCAGAGCAGTAGTTTGTCAACAGGACATCTTTATTTTCATACGTCTGTTGTCTTTATTCAAATTACAGTAATATACTTGCTGAGATGACCACCGGCTGCAGCCTGGACAGCTAAAACTGACAGCTGTACTACTTGAAGCAAACTTTTTTTTTACCATTTTTTTCTCCTTTTTTAAAATTATCCTTGCAACAGAAAAAAGCAAATATACCATGAAGAAGTGTGGTGTGGTGGTGACGTCGTCAGGTAGGTAGGGTTATAGTGCTGGTCTAAAAAAACGAAGAAAAAAAAAACAGAAGAACAAAAGAAAGAAACATTGCGCGCGTTGTACATGTTGTAAAAGGATCACAATATGGCACATTTGGTCCACGTTGGTAGTTTTATCTCATTTCAAACATGTAATAAACAAAAAGAAGGAAAAGGAAACAGATCATAGTTGTACATGTTGTTTTTCCCCAGAAGCACAGCATTAATGACAGCATATTGAAAACAAGACTAATCTTTAGGTTTCTCTCTTTTTGTTAAAATCTTGGTTCGTCAGCCAATCGTTTGTTTCTATTCTCCCTGGTACAGTATTATTATTAATATCTTCTTTCCATCCAAAATGAAGGGGAGTGAAGGGATTGGGGTAAGAGGGGGTGGAGCTATGTGGGTGATTGACAGGCATGGCTTTGGACATTCACAGGAAGTAGTCAGGAGTGCGTCTGGTCACATGGGGCTCGCCGCGGCGGGGGGCGGGGTCAAACTGAAGGCTGAGGAGGCAGAAAAGGTTTGTTATTAAACACGATTAAAACAATATTCTTAATATTCTCATCTCAAAGTGACAAGGAAGGTGTAAGCGGTAGAGAACGTAACGCAACGTATAGAGATTTAAATGTACTATCATTTTGAATATTCTGACTTTTACATCCTTTACATTACAGACTGCAAATATTCTGTGCTCTTTACGCCATCAATTATTTGAATTTAAGTGTTAACTACTGTGAACAAATAAGAGCACTTACAATCTGTTTACTAAATTGCAAAAGCTGGTCAAATTTCCAATAGTACATTTCTCTTTTATATTTAACGTTTTAAAAATTGCATTACTTTATTATTTATATTTATAAATGTGACTTATGAATGTAAATTCTTAGCAATAAACTTGGTTCTGATTTATATATTAAAAAGAAGGTAAGCAAAAATATTCAAAATGGCAATATGGGCGTGTGCAATTTCCAAATTGCAGTATGTGCAACATTAAAGACCAACCTTTAAATAGTATCAGGGTATATGCAGGAATCCTGAAGTCAAATGTAATACCTTTTAAGACCCTTTCCATACATTTTAAGACCTCATCGCCACTTCGAGTTTTAACCGGTTACATTGGCGACACATTTACTATATACAGTATTGATTGTCCTTCCTCCTTATCTTCCAACCATTTGGACACATTGCATTTCCCCATAACGATGTTGTTTAACAACCGGCGTAAACGGACCTTTGCGCGCTATCAAGCAGTGAGCGTGCGATGTCCTGTTCAGATGACGTCAAACCCAACGGGATGCCATAAATAAACTACACAGAATCACACTACACACCTACGCAATGATTACATTCAGGCAGACCGTAGAATACAACCTCTTTGGACAATTTATATACTTATTGAAAACAAGCTACAAAATGTAATACCTTGGAAAATGCAGTTTAATACTTTTGAATAGCCTTAATTTTCGCTAAATTAATTTACCAACTTTTAATACTTTTTAAGTCACCGCGGACACCCTCAGTATTCTCCAGACATATTAAAAAAACATTGTTTGGTGCAGATCCTCTTACCAATAAAGTAACTGCACCATTTCCATGGCTTTCACTGTTATGCCTTTTCAACAAAATGGATCTCACTACACTCACACTGACAGCAGCAGAGGCTTCACTTTGAGTAGCAGCTAATGGAGCCAGATATCATCTAAGTTATTAGACTGAAAAGGTCCTTTTGGTGCACGTTATGAATCACAACATAGACCCCTTACAGGTTGTTAAAGAAAAAAACTCAGGCCGTATTTCAGCCCTAAGCGAAATTGAAATAAACAAAGTGTTTATACTTACAAAGAATATTTCAGAGTGTCGTCCAGTTCCATGATGGCTGCCTGGTTTCCGCAGCGGTAGCAGTAGTTTGGAGCACTAAAGATGGTCACCACATTCTTATCATGACCCCAGTTGTAGCCCTGAAAGTGCAAAAGCATGTTCATTGTTAAATGTTTTCATGATACTGTATTCATCCGTAAAAGGGACAATAACACTGTATCAGTGATGGAAGAAGTACTCTTCCATTAGTATTCTTCACATAAATAACAGTAAAGTAATACTAAAGGGTACCATTCCCAAGTAAAAGCCCTGCTTTTGAAAGGTTGCAGGAGTTAAACTCAAATTCACGTTAGTTACATTAAGTCCTCAATATGCTGAATGGGTCAATTTAGAATGATATAAATATATTATAGGATTTTAATTATTCATGCATTAATGTGCTCAACACTTATTGCTGCTGGTAGAGCACTTTTTGTTTTACTTGATATATTTATGATATCTTGTGTTTCCCACTGAGGATCAATAAAGTCTTATCTTAACCTACCATTAACCAACATAAAGTGTTTGTGATATATTTGGATGTATGCGTTTGAATCTGAAAAGTACAGAAGAATAATGAATTCACTTTTATTCAAAGTGCATTCTGGCTGGCATCAACAAACTGAACATGCAGACATGTTAGCTTTCATGAAATCAAGCTCTGTTTGGGCTTTGAAAGATCAAAGGCAAGGCAAATCTTTTTTGCATAATGCTTCCAAAGAGAAGAAGTTTCAGTAATCATGAATAAATGCAGCATTATTTATAGCTAAATGCTTACTTAAGTCGATCTGTTTTTATAGGCTGATGAGCAAATATATATATTTTAAATAATATAATACTTTTTCTCTTATAGTCTGCAACAGCCCAGTAATATAAATAGATTTCACTTGAACACAGAGTGTGTGTCGGATGAAGCTGGTACAGAAACAGCAACAGGAGGAGTACTGCACTGCTCCAACGGCATTACATTGGGTTGCCATGGAGACGCGAGCTTCAGTCCACTGAGCATGTGTCAATTTGAAGGAAATAAAAGGGCTAAAGCTTAAAACAATAAATGTGTTTATACATTTCAAACACCCGACATCTTCCAGGGGAAATTCAACTACCGGTGTTGTTCTATAATCTAGCAGGAACTAAACCCGACTTCATTGGTTAGTTCAGTGAAAGGAAATGTAACATTTACTGGATCCAGCTTTGTACATTTGAGATGTGCTGCTAGTTTTAATCTTACAAGATAGTACACTAAATATTTGCTATCTGTCCCAGAACCTGAACTTAATGATGTATTTTTATAATAAATGGGTTGCATATTAATTAAAATAACAGTTAGTTGCATTGCTATCCTACAAATTGTTGTCATGTATGGTTCCTTTGTTAACAGCTGCATTTGATGCCTTGTTGTTAAAAAGGTACACAAACAACTAAGGCTATAACAAACTTTCAAAAAATCAACATTCAAAGGCCTTAGAGCTTCTAACTTTTTTTTGCTGTTTTTAAAAGCAAGGTAGGGCGAAAAGCCTTGCTGGAAAAACTGCTAGCATATTTGAGCACAGCCATCAGGCAGTTTTCACACCATAAGAAAAAAAAAGTTTATGTGATGGCAGCTCGAGTCTCCAGAGGAGAGACGGGTGAAGATGGCGTCGTCGGTACAGCTATCATATCGAGTTGGACGTCAACAACATACGAACATTCTGACGGATAAATGTTTGTAGCCGAGCTCGACACAGGAGAGAATTTGGTTAAAAAAAAAATGGCAATTCAGTTTTGCTCTCCCGTCGAGTTTTCTGAAAATGTTGTGATGTAGTCCCAGTGTCTTGAATGTCGAGTGAACACTCACGGGACTCAGTTTAAAAACAAATACATTTTAAAGGCCTTGCTTGTCAGAAACGGGCTGTATGGTAATTCTGAAGGCTATTTGGTCTTGTGCACAATTATACACACCAGCGATAGTTGTTGTGAAAACTGAACTACTGGCACTGCTTTTCAATGTTATGGAGGAGGGAAATAACGGGAGTAATAGGCACACCGGTTATAAAAAGGTGGCGCTTTCTCTTTTTTTAAGTGTTGTGCCGTTGATCTCATTTATGCCAATCTGGACTTTGAAAAGTTACTGATGAGATTTATTTTTAAAATTCAAAAGAAGACAGAAATCTTAAAGTTGGTGTGGAGCTAGGTGGTCTAATTAAGCAATAGCTCACGACAGGCCGTGGTATATGGTCATTATATCACAGTTAAGGGGTGTGCTTCGACGCGAAGCGGAGGGTCGACAACCCCCTTAGCTGTGATATAATGAGCATATATCACGGCCTGAAGTGAGCTATTGCTTTTATAAAACAGTTACCAAGTGAAGTGTGGCAATATGAAAGAAAAATACACACTCTAATTTAAATAGTTTTTATTAGTAAATAATGATGTTCAAAATAAAATAGTCCCTCCGTTGCCTTCTGCACAAAACATAGTGCGAGGTGGTTGCTATGCAACAACACCAACAGCTAGCGAACATATTAGACAGAGAGCGTTGATCCATTATTTGGCTATTTATTTACATTAATGTGTATGTTGCCGTTTATTGTGCACCCACTGAAAAACTGTCCAGCATCAGTAGCATGGCTTACGAGGTTACTTGTATAGGCTGAGGTTGTTCTAGGCTGTTGCTTGGCGTGGCGAGAATATTGCTCCACTTTCTCTGGTCCGCGAGATTCGGCTTTCAGTAGCTCTGGAGAGAGCTTTCGCACCTGTGGCCACTAACGGTCATCATTTCTCTGCTTTGTTTCAAGACCCGCATCAGAAAGCTTTTGAATGGTGATACTTTTCCAGTTGGTCTAACTGCTCTTCACGTAGCTCTACATGTCGTCGTTTAGGTGCTTTTTTTTCTGGAGATAGGCACTCCTCAATCCACTCCTCCATAGTAAGACCCCCCCGGAGGTCGAAGTTAAGAAAGGGATAATGTGCAGCGAGGCGGTCATTATGGGTAAAAGACCAAAAGAACACCTGACAGGCAGATCAAAAATAGTCCGTTGTTACTGTTTGAACTACGTAGCAACGCGGTAGGAACTGCTTCGATAGCGTTTTTTGCGGACCTTTTTTATTACAGATTTGAAAACATCGTTGCTTGCTTTAAAAGTAGCACAATTCATGATGTCAAACCTTGGAAAGTATCTAGATATCCCTGCCCTAATGCCAAAGTAACTGGAAACTGAATATGTTTTGCCGTTTGATGTCTATGTCTGGACCGTTGCGTAAAAAGGAGGGTTTCTGCCCCGTTACCCTCTCCGCTGTTTTCTTGTCCCAGTTTGAAAAGCAAACTACATGCAGTTTGCTTTTCAGCCAAACTGTATACAGTTAAATCGACCGGACTTCTTTCTGCAGATGTGAGCGTCCTTAACAACGGTCAAAAAGTCCTTGCTGCACGTTATCCCTTACATGTTTCCATCTTAAGCTTTGTTAGTTAGTTAGTTTCGTAACGGACGTAATGTAACAGTTGTAGCTTTTCTCAGACGCATAGGGATACTGACTTGTTGTGAAAAGTAACTACAATTCTACCCGGCTAAGAACCAATCAGATTGCTTGATTTGACTTGTCCGTTTTATAATGACACTTTAAATGGCTTAATATAGTCACCGAAATTAAAAACATTAACGTGTGTGTGTGTGTGTGTTACCTCCATAACCAGCTGATGGGCGCGGGACACCAGAGTGAGGCCGTTGGCATGGTTGAAGGTTTCAGAGATGTCCTGTCCAAAGGTGTAGCCGGCACCTCGGGGAGAGATGCCCCACCCACCGCGATCATCGGGGTCCGACCACAGCAGGTCACACATGGGGCCCTGAGGAAATGAGATTCATTATTTAATTTTTTTCACTTAGACTTTATTGAGCTTTATTTCCAGACAATAAACAGCTAACAACCAAGCAACATCAGCACAGTACAATGACTTTGTTGCCAGACAGCATGTTACGAGAAGTATTCCTGTGTATGATGGACACATAATAAATGCAAAGTGTATCATGTTCACAAATAATCATGGTAAATATAACTAAATGTTCCCAATAACAACTGAGTAGGGTATATTCACAATCATATTCATATGGAAAGATATATTTTAACCATCTTCTGGTACAAATTGTTTCATAGTCTCTCCATCTATCACTCCCTGTTAGATATTATATACTTCCTGTGATTTGAGCATTGCACTTGTCCGTATTGCAATTTTGATCAAATGTCGATTAATAGTGCAGCCCTAATACACACTGTGGTTTGTTTTGACTCGATCCCATAAACACTGTCCTGCTGCTAAAGACACCGACTACAGCACTAAAAGTGTATTCATCCACCACTGAAAATAGTTCTAGACAAATCCTGTGTTTCAGCTTAATGATGTGTACCTCATGTGGGACTTCTTGCAGGCGGTCCAGAGCTCGTATGTGATCCAGAGTGTCTATGGAGGGAGACAAACCTCCGTGGAGACAGAAGATCTGAAGAAATTAATAAAAAAAGAGATGTCTCCGATTGAAGTTACTCTGCACTTTGAACATGAGGGCATCTGAAGCTTCACAATCTGAAAGAGTTTACTTTGACAAAGCCTATAGAAAGACACTAACCATAAATTACTTTTTGCATCGTCTTACATCACATTGACAGTTACTGCCTTAAAAAAACCTGTTATTGCGGGACAGACAAACACGGTTTTCCTGGCTAAGCCTCCTACCTGTCCGTCTACCAGTGCAGTGAGTGGCAGGTAGTCAAACAGGTCTGTGAAGTACTTCCAGACGTTGGCGTTGCCGTACTTCCTCAGACACTCGTCGTAGAAGCCGTAGACCTGCGTGATCTGCCGCGACTCGTGGTTTCCTCGCAGGATGGTGATTCGCTCCTGGAAACGAACCTGAAGGACACAAAGAATAAATTATGTTATAAAAGAGTCGACAAAAAGCAATGCGATTCTTTCATTGGATTCTGGAATATTGCAGGACATAAGATCCGAGGCAAACGCATGTTTATGGTAATTACATGTTTTGTCATTTAAAGGTCCCATGTCATGCTTTTCCGGTTATTACCCGTGCCCTTGTGTGTTATGTAGCTTTTTATGCATGGAAACGTTCTGCAAAGTCACAAACCCTCGAAGTACACCCTGTAGCGAGTAAAACTCTAACACAGAAAAGACCTGTCTATGCTGCCCCAGAACGCCTCGTTGGAGATTTCTATTTTTCTTCCTGGGTACAGTGACGTGACCATACCCAATTGGACCAATCCGTGGAGCTCCTCACACACACACACACACTCTCTCAGCGAAAAACTGTGACGCGCTGGGGGGGGGGGGGGGGTGGGGGTGTGTGTGTGCTAGTGGAGCCTCGCAGCGGCGAAACTGTGGCGCGCTTACACTGTATGTGCGCTGGGGGTGCGGGTGCTAGGTGAGCCTCGCAGATGGGGGTGCTGCAGCCCCCTCAGCAACCCCCCTTCCCGCGTCCATTCGCGATGTCTCGCAGACCGCACGCAGCAAGCAGGAAATGAACCCAGCTCACACTGTCCGCTCCTCGCAGCAGCGGGCCCCGCAACACGGCACCCAGACCCCACGCAGCATTCTCACTTGTTTGTCATTACTGGTGTCATTTTCTGGTTGCTAACGCCATTGTAACACATAATCACTGATGTTCCGCTGTAACGGTGGTGGACTCATCAGAACAGAGTGGGCGAGCTGACCAATCAGAGCACACTGGGCTCACAGGGAGGCGGGGGAGGAGCTCCAACAAGGTGTGTAGGACAGAGAGTGAATACACATACTATACACAGATGCTGTATGAGAAACCAATGTGAGTTTGGAAAATTGCACAATGTAAATCTATTCTAGTAGACCTCAACAATGGAATTATGATAGGGATGCTCCGATCGATCGGCCGCCGATCGATATCGGCCGATACTCACTCTCTGCCGATCGATATCGGCCGATACTCACTCTCTGCCGATCGATATCGGCCGATACTCACTCTCTGCCGATCGATATCGGCCGATACTCACTCTCTGCCGATCGATTGGAGCTCTCTAAAAATGCCGATCGCGAGAGCCGATCGCATAACGTAAAATGATGACGTAAAATACATGACACTTTTCTCTGTGCGCGGCAAAACAAGCTCGCCAAAATGGCTTCACCAGTCTGGCAGTATTTTAAGTGTCCGAAAATGACAATAAAATAGCGGTATGCAACGCGTGTGAAGCAGAAATCCTGCAGCTCCACCCGCTGTGACGGACCGGTGAGCGGAGCAACACACACACTAAGAGTTAAACCTAACACACTTAGCTATTTTATCTACCTCTGGAACAAGCTAAACTAGTTATACATGTTTATTCTTCACTGTCGGGTCTCTCATTACTGGATCAGTGAGCTGCATGAGACGATACTGACAGGCTGTCAGGAGAGAGAGAGAGAGGGAGAGAGGAAAAGAGAGCGCTTCCGCTCATTTCTCCCGTGTTATTATCCAAAGTTAATGTAAACTTGAATAATGTACTTCATTTGAATGTAATAATTATGTTGGTTGTTGTTGTTCGCGCCAGTGAATTATGATCAGTAGAAATGGCCATGACATGGGACCTTTAAAGCATTATCTGAAAACCTCACTAGCTTCCAATATTTCCAACAAAAAACTAATTTAGTTTAGACCTGCTGCATTTGCGTACTTTTGTTAAAAAAAAAAAAATCAAAGTTCAGTGCACCTGGAGGTCATTTTTTTATGCAATGAGGAGGACGGTTCAACAGATTTCGTCTCTGCTTATCAGATCTTGTCACAATAAGCTATGAACTGTCCGCAGGCTTGTAGCCTCACAGGGCCAAGCCTCAAACATAGAGTTCTGATTGATTTTTGAGTCGGGACACATGTTTTTTTTCTCCCATCAACTAGAAACCTGAACAGCAAAAATATTGTTATTGTTCTAAAATTCCAAGTAAAGACCAATAACAGCTCCTGCAAGCGATATGTTCGGCTTATCACGAGTAAGTAAGTTTGCTGTCCGAATAAAGGAAAGAGTCTAAAGCAGCTGGTGAGACGCACCAGACCTCAAAGACAGAGTGAAGACTGACCATTCAAAAACATATAATATAAAATATACATTTTCAAATTTTGAAATAAATATCACAATTGTCTTGTTTGTTTATAGTAACTTGATAAAAATCCAAAATGTGTCAGACCTTTTCTTGACGCTTCAAAAAAAATCTTCCAAAAAGTAAATTAAAAAGAATGTTCAATATTATCCTTTTTATTTGTGACACCCAAATAGGGAGGGTTAATGAAGTGAACATTGTCAACTTCCAACATAAGTTCTCTCTAAACCTTAACACGAATGTCTACTATATAAGGGAATAACTGTTGGATCTTAAATGTGCTGATCTATTACTTTTAAAACCGTTTGGCGCGGGATATATATATCGGTCAGATCCGATAATTTCTTCTAAACCAGTTTTCTCACAGGTCTTTTCACTCGCGAAGCTTTCATGCACAGGGACACGACAAGTGGAGCCGTCTTCCACAGAACAACTCCTGCTGATGGACTCAACTCTGATTCCAGTATGGATTAACAATGAAGGAATCTTAGTCACAATGACAAACTCCTGCCGTATCAATATATTATGGATACGGTGAGTTGGACAAACAACTGTATTATTAGTATTGAGGGGGGAGGCGGGAATTCCCAAGACTAGCGCAGGATTTTGGTTGGAGCATGGTATGGACCAATATTAAATTGGCTTCAAGGAATCGTGATCATCAACAAATACATTTTATTTTGTGCACAGGGCTTACCTGAACCCTTGTTAGCTGTATCTTATTGATGATTCCTCATGTACCGTGTGCCCTTTAATGGCCCTGGGCACGTTTCTTTGCATGTTCTGGGAATGCCCACCTGTAGCAAGATTCTGGCAAGGGTTGCCTCAGAGCCAACTGTGTTCGTGTCGGTGAGGATGCCTGCGACCATAACAAATCTGCTACTGAACGACAGTTCTTCCTTTCAGATTCCTACTATCAAAATTGTTTAGTTCTTGCTGGTCTAATGGCAGATATGACAATGATTGCGATACGCCTCAAAGTCTCAACATGATATGTGCATTAAGCAATGGGTTTCACTTCATGATGTTATCCATATGGAACTGTCAACAGCCCGAATCAATGGGCAGAAAGAGGATAATGTGAGTCTGTGGCTTGCAGCGGCTGCAACATTGAAAAGTAGGCTGTGATCCGGGTTTCTAGGTTTTTTTCTAGTGTGTATGAGTACTTATGCTACTCATTACCTATTGGTCCAGCCCACAGGGATCCTGTGAACGGGTGAGGTGTTTTTTTTTTTAATGTTGTTATGATGTTTTTTGTTTGTTTGTAAGAGAGTTACATTTCTTTCTTTGTGTGGTACACATGTATACCATGTTGTTCTGCGTTTTTGCCTTAAATACATAACATTTTTATAATTAAAAAAATACATCTGAAGTATTCCGACATCCCTCGACATTCCCAGGTTACGTGCCCAGGACCAGAATCCAGGAAGTGATTCAACAATAAATTCATAAAGTCGAGCTGAATGCTTTATAAGACTATTCACCATCTGCAGATACGTATATTTTGAACACATACTCGAGGTACAGTGCAGGTTTACCTTTAGCGTGACGAGCAGCGTGACCGTCTCCACTGAGTAGTAGCCTCTGTCAACGTAGTCTCCCATGAACAGGTAGTTGGTGTCGGGAGACTTTCCTCCAATCTTAAACAGCTCCATCAGGTCGTGGAACTGACCGTGGACATCGCCACACACCGTCACAGGGCATCGCACCTGAGGAGGCAAGGGACAATGTAAAAAGGTAACGGACAGTAATAATACAACATGTTTTTTTCCTGCAGATTAACAAACAAGTCATTCAAATGGCAAACTTCCTTAGAGACAAATCGAACTTAAGGTTTTCTTTTGGTCGTTTACTATACTATATCTTCTGCAGATTTTTTTTATATTTAATCCACTTATTAAACCCAGTGTAGTTAGCTGATATCCAGGCCAATACTTAATTTTTCTTCCGCTATTCATTATTATACAGTACATTTAGAAACTGAATGGGATCGAGAGACAACTTGTACAATGGGCCAGTTTGGCAAATTTTAAGCTAAATCATCGCCAGACAATAGTCAATGTATTGCAAGAGCTTTTTGGCAAATGTGTGAAATAAGGTGATGGGCCAGTAACACAAACACTACAAATAGAAACTCTTTGGATACCAAAATCTGGTGCCGTTGGGACAAAGCTTCATTTCGAGACTCCTTTATGTGTGTCATCCCCTCTATCTCCCCCTTTATAATATATCTCTCTGATAAAAGCTAAACTAGCCCAAAAATTATTTAAAAAAAATCTGTCTAGAGATTACCCAAATACAGAAACTAATCCTTTCTGTGTTTTGAAACAGTGTAATAACGGAGCCTGTTGACAGTGTACACTAGCTTGTCGGCCATCGGCAAATCAACACGATTAATGTGCTGGATAAACAGACACTTTGTTCTCAGAAGAAAGCCCTTATTCAGATCACTGACTTAACGAACAGTTTCCTCATGATTCAATTTCCACATTAGAGAACAATTTTAACGTCTTGTAAACAAAAAAGGAGGATATTATATGCAACAATGAAAAACATGTGGGAAAACTAACACCCAAAACAAGGCTCTATTAACAAAAATAGGAAAAGTTTAACACTAGATTGACTTTATAACTTTTTGTTTCAATTCTAGGAATATATTGTATAATGCTTTTAAATGTTTGCTGGCAGATTCTAAGAAAGGACTGAAAGCCTGCAGCTCAGCAGAGTTTACAGTGAAAACAAGGTGTGATATTGTTCATGTTCTGCTAATAACATGCCAGAGGGAACAGAGTCAGCCTCCAGAAAACATTTGGGGTGTTTTTTTATATATATATATATATTTATAAAAGACATCTATTGTATGTATGAATCAAACCAGAACTATTATTAACTACTAAACTTTAAAGATATGCTGCGGTTTCTTCAAAAGGGAACAACTCTCATCTTGGTTTTGGTGTTTGTTTGTAACAGAGATGAATGTGACTAAGTTATTCTGATTTTTAGGGATGCTCCGATCGATCGGCCGTGATCTCTAAAAATGCCGATCGCGAGAGCCGATCGCATGACGTAAAAAGGATGACGTAAAATACATTACACTTTTCTCTGTGCGCGGCAAAACAAGCTCGCCAAAATGGCTTCACCAGTCTGGCATTATTTTAAGGTGTCCGAAAATGACAATCAAATAGCGGTATGCAACGTGTGTGAAGCAGAAATCCTGCAGCTCCACCCGCTGTGACGGACCGGTGAGCGGAGCGAAACACACAAGAGTTAGACCTAACACACTTAGCTATTTTATCTACCTCTGGAACAAGCTAAACTAGTTATACATTTATTCTTCACTGTCGGGTCACTCATTACTGGATCAGTGAGATACTGACAGGCTGTCAGGAGAGAGAGAGGGAGAGAGGAAAAGAGAACGCTTCCGCTAATTTCTCCCGTGTTATTATCCAAAGTTAATGTAAACTTGAATAATGTACTTCATTTGAATGTAATAATTATGTTGGTTGTTGTTTGTGGAAGCACCCCATTAACTGAGTTTTAAACATCACTTTAAATGGAAGATCCCCATAGGCGCCGCCCACTCGATCGGATCGGCCGATACTGATTCCGGCGATCGGCTCCTAAATTGGCGATCGGAGCATCCCTACTGAATTTAAACCATCTTCTGAGTCTGAAAAGTCTGTAGTTGTGTTTTGATATGTCTCAGTCCACTCCAAGCGTATTCAAAAATATTTAACAAAGAAAAGCAAGTTTTTGGTAAAAATAACTAAGAAAAGTATTGGTCACCAATCATTAAGAGTTTACATTTTATTACTTCAATATCATGGGAAATCTCACCTCCTGAACGTTGGACTCCTTGGTCAGAATCTCCTTGGCCTGGATAGGAAACAAACACACAGACTGCTTATTGAAAATGTTGACATTTGCAAGACCTTTTACTTAAATGTGATCAGGCAGACAGAATGTTATATTAAACTCTTGAACCAGACACGAACAGTAAATCATGTCATACTTGTCCACGTTTAGCCTCTATGACAGGCTGAAATCTTGAGGTGTTGAAGGATGTGTGAACTCACAGGACACCATCGATTTAAATTACTTGGCCGTGGAAAAAATAGGTTTGCTGATGAAAATGAAAAAATAAATCGTAACTTCGGACCACAGAAAGCTACAATGTTTGCTTCCTTTCTACTAGGTTCCACGATGCTTGGAATATTTTATCCGTTTTTGATCAATCGTCTGTTAATAACATGTCTAAAATATTTCAGAGTACAAGTAAATGACTTGTTTAATCAACTGAACAAAACCCAAAGATATACATTTAAAGTGAATACAAATAAAAAGCTAAATTCCTCACATTTAATGACGATGGGCTAATTTTTATCCTGAGCATCTTAAAATGTATTGAATAATCTTGACAACAACAAGTTTCTTTCAATTGTATTTTTTCTATTATATCTACATAACTTTCAACAGCTTTCAATGTATTTATCTTAAGGGTTATCAGCCATTTCAACCAGTCGAGAAAATGATTTATTTTAGCGAGAAATATTTATTATACATCATATTTAGAGTTCCACCCCACATTTATTTTTTCATCTAGAATCTTGGTTGGTCAGTTGGTTGTACATTAGATAGTCAAGGTTAGTTTTAGTGTTTCTTTACTGTTCTTTTACGTTTTGTTTCATCATTTGTTTAAACAGGGAAGGCTTACAGTCCTCCTCCATCCGTTTTATTGTAGTGTTATGTGTAAATACATTTAATCTAAACTACTGAACAAACTAAGGTTACGTTTATTTTATCTTTCATTCATTCAGTTCACAATGACCCACCATTTTTCTTCCCCATATACAGGAAATGACCTGTAACCTTCCAGTAATACATTTTAAACCTGTTACTAAATGATATATTATGAAAAAAAATGAAAAGGTCTATGATGCATAAAAGCTACCGGACGAGTAATCTTTATGGTGCAACACTGAAGTGACGTCTGAAATAGGCTTGTCAGGTTTATGCAATGAAACGGTTGATCGATAAAGACAGGGCGCGGTGCACATGATTACCTTAATTATTATTAATACACGATCATTTTTAATACAGATTAAGAGTACACAACTCCTAAAATCGAACATTAACAGAGTCCTGATATTTACACTAAATGCAGTCATGTTAATAGACAGGCAATGAAAATGGGCTCCGTCTAATAGCTGGTATGATGTAAAAGATGCGAATTCTCGGCCTGCCTGACATCAGACGACGGTGGTCGGATGATTGTCGTAATTATCATCGATATAATGGGTCTGATATTACACTTAACAACAATTGAAGGTGAACGATCATATTTCGCTGGTTAAATGCTTTTAAACATTAACAATCTGAGGATGACTGATGAAAACGGGGCAAAAATAGCCGCCTTGCCTACCAGAAATTAGTCGGAGCCGTTTTCACAATCTAGGCCACACTGTGAGCCAGGCCGACTGGGTCAAAAATACAAACCGGATAATTGTAAACCAACTTACCTTCTCGCAGAGTGTCCGGACTTGGTTTTCCGATAGCTGCTTACACTCATTTAGCTGTTCGATCCATTGGTCTAACTCTTTAGTGAAGGATTTGTCTTCCATGACAGCCGCGGCGGTAGCTCGCTGAGCTAGCTGTGTTAGCTGAAACAAACTGGCCTGTGTCTCAACGCTAGCAGCTCTCTAGCCTTTAGCTCGTCGTATTGTTAACCCGATCAAGTCCCGCCAAATCGGTCGGAAATTCAACGATAACACCTCAAATAAACGAGCCGTTTACTCAACTTTTATCATGATAAACTACCCACGTCAAGTTACCAACGCTAAAAAACAGGTTATTTCGGCCGGGGGAGTGAAAAGGGTCGAATGTCCCCGATGCGACGGACCGTAGCGGCGAGAGGCAGCGGCGTCGCAAGCGGCTAGCCGAATAGCTAAGAGAGCTAGCTACAATAACATCCGGGCATTTCAGTAGCGCGCAGAGTGAGCGCACCAGCGACACTCCGTGGACAAACAGTGAAATGCAAGACCGTTACAATCACATGATATACAAGTGGGACAGAACAGGGGGCACTATTGAAACAAAATCCTATGACAAATAAACTACAAATTACATTTTTTCCAATTCACTACATGTCATCTTTGTTTGTTTTTCTTATTGTTTTATAAAGCCATTCTGAGTATCTAGGAAAGCACTATATAAATTAAATGTATTATTATTAATATAACATGTTTGTCTCTAACATGTTCTTCTGACCTACGCTTCGATAAAACTTTCTAACTTCCTTGATTTTATTGTTTTGTTTGTTTTTACCATCAACATGTTATGTCTTGGCATTACTTATTTTGTTATCAACAACACCATCAGACACCAAAACACAAATAGATTTCACTCACATTATGCAAGACCTATTGGAATTATATTAAACACTCATTTTCATCCATGGCAGACATTGAAAACAATCAACGTACATAGTGCGGGGTCAGTTGGGACACTTTGTATAGACACAAAATAACCTTCCATCAGTCACAGACTACTTTAACAGTAATGAACATCATTTGACCACTGAACAGATACAGGTGTCTGCCTACAATTGTCTTAGAGCTTAACCAAAATGTGACAGATGCCATTTGAACACCCTATATTTACTATTTTCATAAATGAAAGGAACATATTTGTAAAATTATTACATTTTCATAACTTACTTAGATTTGGAATTCGTTTTTTGTCTGCCTTGACCACGTCATGTAGCAGAATCCCAAGTCTGTGCTGGGTCTCCCCTTTCACACCAACGCAACTCCGGTTCAAGCTCCGTGCTAGAGCTTTTCAGGTTCAGAACCGGTACTTCGGTTTACCTCCGGCTCTTTTCACACCGCTCAGAGCCCGACTGGTGCTGCCGCTGCTGCGTCATGACGTCACAGTTTACGTCGCTGATTTTCACCCCAACGGAGCTCACCTCACAACAACAACGGGCCGATGATCGTGTTGCTTTTAATCATACGAAGCCAGATTAAATTAAATAACGACTTCTCCAACCTTATACTTTTCTCCAGAGTGCCGTGGTTCATTGTTTATTAATGTGTTTCAGCGGCATTTACCGACCGCTGCAGTGCTGGCTGCTCTTCCACGAGTGTATTCTCCCGTTAGCTCCGGGTTAGCTCACACGGCTCTAAAGTATTCACTGTCTGACTGTCACACAAGCAGCTGATACATATCCCCAGTTCCCCTTAAGTGAATGTGTGTCAGTCTGAATTGACGCTGTTTGGCATCACAACGCTGTTATGAAAGTTTCTCTGGTATAACATGGGTGATGTTAGCATAGCAACCGAAGCTAAACTGACTACTTCATGGGCGTAGGAAGCATCCTGAATGTGGGGGGGACATTTTTAACGGGGGTGTGGGGGCGAAAAAAAATATAGATTTCCTGTATTCTGGTGCATTTTAACAGGTGGTTTGATACTTTTATGTGGCTATACTAGCATGAGGAAAATGATGGGTACATTTTGTAATTTCAGTAGTAAAGAAAGGAAACATTTGATTATTAATTCAGAGCTGTCTTTGAATTAATAAAAAGCAGTTTAAATGCCCATTTTTTGTACATTTATATACAACAATAAATATGTGTGAGTGCATTGAGAGATATTGTTGTGGAGAGTCATTTATATATAAATCGCAAAATACATTTGTGAATCCTTCTGTGAGCATTTATTAATATTGAGACTGATCTGACTCCATACGGATGTTAAGTTCACCTAGGAATGGTATCATTGACTTAAATGTTCAAATAAATGTTGCTCTTCGGTCTATATTGGTCATATGATGCCCCTTGACTGAAATGTTTCCTGTTCAAGATCCCCACTGATTTCCTTAAAATCCTGGGATGAGACTCCACATCACAATTTACTCTCAACTGTCATTTCCCTTTCATCACTCACCTCAGCAATGGACCTCTCTCCACTGTCCCTGTATTCTGCCTCTGACTCACTCTCAAGTGCCTAGATGTCAAGAGAGGTGGTGAAGTGATAATAAATACTGATAAATACTAGTAACCTGGCATTTCGATGCCTTTTCTCATCTAAACTATTCAGTATTTGTATCTCTCTATCATGACATAAAGACGAAACTCCTCTCCAGAAGTGAGACACCGCCATCACTGTTAACTGATTAACTGCTACCAGCTGATGACTTACTTTCCTCTTCTTTGAAAAAAATGTTCTTATGTCCATGTTGTCTGGGGGAGAAAACATATCAAACCAAGAGATCGTCAGCTTTGATTTTCGCTGTATTAACCATTTCCTGAACATTTGGTGTGTGTGCCTTACCTCCGCTACCGGCATCGCTTCATACAACAGATCTGAGCTGTCCAACTATGACATCACTCCTTGAACATGCGCGCGCTATGTGAGAATCTGCCTTGGTACAAAGTAGCAGTGAAAACATGGAACGGAGTTTCATTGATTTGGGCATTCTCTCAATAAGCAAGTGGAATGGATTTCATTTGATAGTGAAGCACTGACACAGCGCTCGACAAAGTGCAGCGAGTGGATAGACCGATTCACGGACTTTCCGCATAGTAAAAGTGGGGGGGTCTAAACCAAGCCCCCAGGAAGTGCGCCGGACTCTGATGAAAATATTCGTGCTGGCCAAACGGCGGTACTACACTTCCTTTTGGTTGCCAGGCCCGGAAACACTTTTTCCCATTGACTTACATGGGGAAAGAGTGGTCTGTAAATCGTTGGATAATTTTTTTTAAACTAAATAAACTACCCAGTATGAACACTTGTATAGCCCTTATTAAAAACATTCGTTCCTCAAGTTGTAAAATGTGCTAATAACGTTATTCTGAGAGTTATTTCCCTCTGCATTATGAACGCGCATCTAACCCACGGGACCGCGCCGCCCGGCACGTTCATGTTACGTGTTCAGCACTACATGCGTTTATCTTTACCCATGGATGCACAATAAGAACGGACCCATATCGCCTTACTGCCAGCCCACGGAGCTGTAATAATGGATATATTGCACATGTTTGCTGTAATTCATCATTTATAACATATTATACTACATGGGCTGTATGATTAAATCTTGTACCGTAAATGTTGTATTAAATAAAGTTAATATTACCGACGTAGATTAACGTCCCTGTAGCTTCTTATTGCACTAAGAAGCTTATTGCACTGTGTGTATATATATATATATATATATATATATACAGTGCAATAATTCTTTCATGCTAAATGAAGCTCTGTTGCTTGGATATCACTAGATCCTGTTACAGCGTAATATAAAAGTACATAACGATTGATGTGTAAATTAGCATAATTACTAGCTAACCGCTAGCTGCTAACTGCCGCCTCGTTAATATCAAATCTATCATAACAAACATTACCATGCTGTCATGAACGTGCGGTGCTGTTACGTGTACGCAAATTGACGTGCTTGATGTGAACGAGCATTTTGGGGGGCATGGTTAAAGTTGCGCATGCGCTATGAGCGCACATACGGGTACTTCTCAGGCATGCCGGGTAATCTGTGACGTTTCGCTCTCTCAAAAGTTGGGCCATTTTATCATCATGCGCGAATGAGCAACTCTCATAGGAATGAATGAGGCCCCGCCTCCCACGCTGTATCCAGTTCTTATTATACATCCATGGTCTAAACTAATCATTTGAAAAAGTGGGGGGGACTTGTCCCACCCTCATATAATGGCTGCGACGCCCATGGACTACTTGCTAAGCCGTTTTCTACAGGCACATTTTACCAGCGTATTTTTCATTATGATTCTACTTGTGATAGTCGGACATGACAACCTGTGCAGCCCATGTATTGATTCCATCCGATAGCTGCTATAATAACAAACAAAACGTCTGCCTATAGGATTCTATTCTTGAGGCAAACCTCTCCTGTGACAAAATGGCATCCAATGTAATAAAAAAAGTCAATCAAAGAACTAGATTCCTATACCGGATCTCCTCTCTGGTAAACAAAAACACCCTGAAAACTCTGGCAGGAGCACTCATTCAAGGGTACTATGACTATGCTTGCACGTCATGGTACCATAGCACCTCCAAGGCGCTAAAAATAAAACTTCAAACATCGCAAAATAAACTGGTCAGACTACTGCTTGACCTTTCATCTAGAACCCACCTCACCTCTGCCCACTTTGACAACCTAGGATGGCTTAGAGTAGACGACAGAGTACAGCTACTTGCAATGGGCCTGGTCTACAAGATCCACTACACCTCTATGGTACCCATGTACATGTCAAAATTCTTCCCAAAGGTCAAGGAATACCATGATCATAACACCAGAGGGAGCTCCACAAATCATGTAAAACCCAGATTTGGCACAAAAAAAGGGGAATACACATATCGCAATTATGCCACATCAAGGTGGAACGCTCTTCCCACAACTGTAAAGGAAAGTAAAACTATACTTACCTTCAAAACCTCTCTTAAAGAGCACCTTCGGGGGAAAGCATTGCAAAACTGGCCCCGGTAATGGTACAAATCTCAACCTGTCGTACAATGGACAGCTTCCCCCCCCCATCTATGTATATACTCGCATTTTAGACTCTGTTACTAACTGTATATCTGTAGACTTGGTATGTCTTAAATGTCCGGTTAGGATGTATTAGAACGAAATCTAAAATGAAAATTGTAAATAAGCCATCTGTATGTAAAAAACCACCTGTATGTAAATTGTAAATAAGCCATCTGTATGTCAAATATGTCTTATATGTCTTAAATGATATGATGAATTGGAAATGGGGGACCCTGATGTAAACAAGACGAAAGTCTTTCTCTGGTCTGCATCCCCTTAACAATTGTATGTTTTGAGCTGTACTGTACTGTACCCAATATACAAGCTGTTAATAAACTTTTCAATCAATCAATCAATGCCTGCTCTCCACAATGATCAATAACAGCGAACGGATGGTCAAAGTAAGGTACAAATAAACAGAATCACAAGAAGCCTGGTTAGTGTTGCCTGACTTTATAAAGCGTGTTTTTTTTCTATAAGTGTGTGGTTGCGTTCTAGTCACTTTGCTCAGCACTACTGCTTGTTACAACTTTTATTTGCCGTACTCGCCTTAACTGTTAGCTCAGGTTAATCTCGCCCCCCTCCGACGTAAGCGTGACGTATGCGGTTCTTGCTTCTAGACGGACAACTTTTTGGTGCTCGAAACGAACCGGATTCCGGAGCTATGACGCTGCTCCGCTGCGGTGTGAACAGGAAAACCCGGTGCTTTTCAAGCACCAGCTCCGAACCCTTTCACACCCACCTGCAGGCTGTGCTGCACTCACCCGCTTTGCACTTGTAAAGGGAAATAAATCAGACACAGAGAAAGACCGATAATGGCCACCGGACTATAGATAATAGACTATAGATACTGTTGGCATGCTGAGCATTAATGTAATGCATAATGTTTATCTGGGATGGATACAAGTCTGTTTCAGTGGGGGTCCCGGGCCTTGGTGATGAGGCCAGCAATCAAAACCAAATGTGTATTTGATAAATATTTTAATTGAAATGTTACCTTTTGTTTTCTAACTATTTTTGTACTATTACTTTATTTCTTTGCATTTCATATTATTATTATTATTATTATTATTATTATTATTATTATTATTATTATTATTATTATTATTATTATTATTATTATTATAATACTTATTATATGTGTTTACTCTGTATATGTAGGCCTACCCATATACCCCTGCCTGAAGTCAGTGTGTGTGTATATTATGTTTGATATATAAACTCTGAGTTATACTGTTTTCATGTCTGTTTTAATTAACCAATGTTGGGAAAAGAAAAACCTCAATACAGCCGGTTCTTACATGGATGGATGTATGTAAGAACAACATGGTTGTGAATCCATTAAATCAAGCGCACCTACCGGTTTCAACAGTTATTGCTTATGTGGAGCAGCCGTATGGCTGCGTGCTTTACGGCAATCAACCAGTATCTTTAGGTTCTCTTGATACATCCATGGTCTGTAGACGCTAAATCCAACCGATATCTGCAGTCTGCAGTCAGGCAACTAACAGAAACAGCCAACAATGGCTCATCTTACTGAAAACCACGCTGACAAAGAGAGGTGAGTTATTTTAAAAGCTAGCCTTTTAGCCTAGCTTACGTTAAGCTAAAGCTAACAGCGTTTAGCCTCTCGCTCACTTACAGTAAAACCCCCGTATAGAATACCTATGATTTTAAGGATAACTGCTGTATACTTAAATATGACTTCCTTAATACTTGTTACTGTCACTCTTTAATTCGGCTTACATTTACTCAGAATTGTAGCTTTTAATACAGCAAAAAACAACTACTCGACGGTAAAGCGAAATGGGAGATTGTCATGTAAACCGAATGTAATAGCTGAATTAAGCCTCTTTACCACTAAACTTTAAAAAAATTACAATCTCTAATGTGTTGAATGTACAGTCCCATTCTGCAAAGTATTTGGCAGAAACCGTGGCAAACGTCTTAAGTTGCTTGTTATTTACGTGAAGTGCGGCTTGTCGCCGCAGCCCTCTAGCATGACGTGTATTAAAGGTCCTTAAACCTCAATAGTTGCACTTGTCTAAAACTTTTCCCACCGACGTTTAATTACTTTTTAAAGATTGAGGACTATGGGGGAAATGTTATAATGTTATGTCTCCATTAGCTTCTTCTTGTTATAGCTTCTCAGTCAAAGGTTTGGCTAACTCGGAGGGAGTTAGCCATTCAGACCAGCCTGAATGTAAAATACAGCTTCTGAAAAGTCACTACGAGCTCCTAAGGCAAAGTCAATTAACTGTAAAGAGATGGCATTGAAAGGAAAGCGCTTTAGAACCTCAGATTATTATTATCATCATTTTATAATATTCAGGTTATTGTTGTAATTTGAAACTAAAAAGACCAGCAAATATTTACATATATAAAGCACATGGCAGGAATCTTTTCAAATGTATTTTTGTAAAATAATCAATACATTTAGTTCTGTTTTAGGCCTGTTATCTCAAAAGCTCTGAATCTTAATTGTATTATGTCCATAACATAGTGACTAACATTAGTTTTTCTGTGATCTGTTCCAGGTTCATCTGCATCTATCCCATCTACGTCAACAGTAAGAAGACGCTGGCTGAAGGGCGAAGGATCCCCACAGAGAAGGTTCTTACGCTTCACGGTTTCAAGATGTTTCAGCAGAACATGCAAGGAACTTTGTGTTTTGGTGCATAAAGAGTGGCAATGATTAGTGGACTAATTGATTAATCAAAAAATGATTCCCAACTATATTGACACTGATCGTTTCAGTACTTTTTCATGGCATTAAATGCTGCCTTTACCCTCTCAGGTAAACCAATAATGACAATGATAATATATTAATAGTAATATAAGTTGTTATTTCAGTCCTAATGCCATTTATAAAAAAAAAAGTATTACTAAGTATTAGAGAAAGTCAAAAATCATTAATATGATTGTGAAGTATCCTTGTTTTAACCGAGGAATGTGCAAATGTTGAGTGGACAGAGCGATCGGCTGAGGGTATTTAAGCTGAAGATGTTCCTTCTTCCTGTGTGTGTGTGCAGGCGGTGGAGAACCCGTCCTGCGCTGAGATCAGGGACGTGCTGACGGCGGCTGGGATGAACGTCTATGTGGAGGTAAAAAAAAAACATTTTTAATTAGTTATTAAAACTGAATCTGCCATAAAGGTCATTTTCTATTGATCCCATTATATGTCCCCTTTTGTCATAAAAAAAATAGCCACATTTATCCTTATAGAGAACCACAGTGACGCGTCCTAAAACCCAGAAGTAAACTTCTTCCGGTTCCTTCGACAAAAATGCAATGCAATTTCTCCATAGGATTTTGGAAAATAGCTGGAAATAAGGTCTGTGGTTGACACACATTTTAGAGACGGATCACGTTTTGTTCAGCCGGATAATCTCCACATGTCTACCCTACTTTTATCATTTTCGAATCATAAATCTAATCGATAGATTTATGATCGATAGACTTATGATTCGAACATTTTATTAAATTCAGGTTTTAGGACGCGTCACTGCGGTTCTCTATTTGTATACATTTAATAAAATATTAATTTAATTAATCTATAGAATCCTTTTTTTTCTTTCTTTCTTTCTTATTGATTAAATTGTATTTACTTTATTGATCCCAAAACACTGCAAATGAGGAGAGGAGACCCATGTATAATGCCCCTTTCACACCAACGCAACTCCGGTTCAAGCTCCGTGCTAGAGCTTTTCTGGTTCAGAACCGGTTCTTCGGTTTAGCGCCGGCTCTTTTCACACCGCTCAGAGCCCGACTGGTGCTGCCGCTGCTGCGTCATGACGTCACAGTTTACGTCGCTGAGTTTCTCCCCAACGGAGCTCACCTCACAACAACGGGCCGGGGACTGCGTTGCTTTTAATCATACGAAGCCAGATTAAATTAAATAACGACTTCTCCAACCTTATACTTTTCTCCAGAGTGCCGTGGTTCATTGTTTATTAATGTGTTTCAGCGGCATTTACCGACCGCTGCAGTGCTGGCCGGCTGCTCTTCAACGGGAGTGTATTCTCCCGTTAGCTCCGGGTTAGCTCACACGGCTCTAAAGTATTCACTGTCTGACTGTCACACAAGCAGCTGATACATATCCCCAGTTCCCCTTAAGTGAATGTGTGTCAGTCTGAATTGACGCTGTTTGGTGTCAGTCTGAATTGACGCTGTTTGGCATCACAACGCTGTTATGAAAGTTTCTCTGGTATAACATGGGTGATGTTAGCATAGCAACCGAAGCTAAACTGACTACTTGCTAAGCCGTTTTCTACAGGCACTTTTTACCGGCGTATTTTTCATTATGATTCTACTTGTGATAGTCGGACATGACAACCTGTGCAGCCCATGTATTGATTCCATCCGATAGCTGCTATAATAACAAACAAAACGTCTGCCTGCTCTCCACAATGATCAATAACAGCGAACGGATGGTCAAAGTAAACAGAATCACACGAAGCCTGGTTAGTGTTGCCTGACTTTATAAAGTGTGTTTTTTTTTAACAAGTGTGTGGTTGCGTTCTAGTCACTTTGCTCAGCACTACTGCTTGTTACAACTTTTATTTGCCGTACTCGCCTTAAGTGTTAGCTCAGGTTAATCTCGCCCCCCTCCGACGTAAGCGTGACGTATGCGGTTCTTGCTTCTAGACGGACAACTTTTTGGTGCTCGAAACGAACCGGATTCCGGAGCTATGACGCTGCTCCGCTGCGGTGTGAACAGGAAAACCCGGTGCTTTTCAAGCACCAGCACCGAACCGGCCCTGAAACACCGTTGGTGTGAAAGGGGTATAACATACATATGTTTCTATTGTTTGCGGGGGTGCCCGTAATGCAGTAGTCATTGTCCCCAGTGTCCCCACCTTTTTTCTAACGTGTGTGTGTGTGGTGTGTGTGTGTGTGTGTGTGTGTGTGTGTGTGGTGTGTGTGTGTGTGTGGTGTGGTGTGTGTGTGTGTGTGGTGTGTTGTTGTGTGTGTGGTGTGTGGTGTGTGGGTGTGTGTGTGGTGTGTGTGTGTGTGTGTGGTGTGTGTGTGTGTGTGTGTGTGTGTGTGTGGGTTGTGTGTGTTGTGTGTGTGTGTGTGTGTGTGTGTGGTGTGTGTGTGTGTGTGTGTGTGTGTGTGTGTTGGTGTAGTGTGTTTGTGTGTGTGTGTGTGTGTGGTGTGTGTGTGTGTGTGTGTGTGTGTGTGTGTGTGTGTGTGTGTGTGTGTGTGTGTGTGTGTGTGTGTGTGTGTGTGTGTGTGTGTGTGTGTGTGTGTGTGTGTGTGTGTGTGTCCAGAACAAAATGCATCCCAGGGAGTGGAACAGGGATGTGCAGTTCAGAGGTCGCGTCAGAGTCCAGGTGAAGCAGGAGGACGGCAGCCTCTGTCAGGACAAGTTCTCCTCCCGTAAGTCTGAATTCATGTCCTGTTAAAATGTATGTTCTGACATATTCAATTCAGGGTTTATCCATCATTTAACAACATATTCTTCTTCCTCTTCTTACCTGTCGTGCTATCAGTCCATATTGTTTTGTTGTGAGTTGGCGAGTGTTTCAAAGAGATGTCTGCCTTCTCTCTTAAGTTAATATAAATAGAGGGCCCTAGGCTTGTGGGGCCCAAAAGCGGCGATGTGTCTTTTCTAGAAATAATGACCCAATAACTCGAGGAGAGCCATATACCCTGTTGGAGCCATTTATAGTTTTATGAATTCATAATGAAATATCTAAAGGATATACCTTGAGTTATAGTTAAAAGTCTGATTTATGAAATATATGATTTCAAACTGATAAGATCCTTGTGTCATCATGTATTGATAATGGACGCTTTTTGTTGTTGAATGAGTAACGTCACGCTCCACTTCAAGTTGGCAAGACATTTTCTGATTTCTTTTCTGTTTTCATTCCATCAGGTAAAGAAGTGATGTTTTACGCAGCAGAGATGATCCCCAAACTAAAGACCCGGACCCAGAAGAGTGCAGGAGGAGACACCAGCTCTCAGCAAGGAGAGGGAGGAAAGAAGAGCAAGAAAAAGAAGAAATAGACATAGAAATTCAATTTTTGTCTTTCTTTTTTTTAAATTTATTTTGAATATGAGCTCAGTCAGCCAAAATCAAACTCTGAAATTACACTGAAGCCAGTTTGTTTTTTTAAGAAGTTTGTTAACCTGAAAGTTGTTGAGCTGTAGGCTTCCAAAATGAAAATATATCTGTTTACCCTTTTCTGATTCTTTAAGTCTGGACCCTACTGAACATTACTATGACCGGTGATCTGTAACATCTCCTGACGGATCATCATGGAGTTTCCAAAAAAAGGCAGAGAAAAGAGCTTATTTCTGTTATTTCAAGTTTCAAAGTGGCTGGAGTGCTGCTTTTGTTTCAGATGAACACTTTGTCTCTCTTACTTTTTTTCAACTTCATTGTGTCTGTTTGAAGACAAGATTTAATAAAGAGTTCATTTTCTCACCTTTTGTTTTGGTTTAATATGAGCTAGCTTATCAAAGAAAAGTAGTTTTAGGAGCATTTTTAGCGCAATATTTATCCTTATTCAAACTTCTCATGGCTTTGCTCTGCCACTTGGCATCGGGCTATCTCAGCTGCAGTTAAGAACGGGTGTGACTGAACCCGAGCTTTCAGGGATTATTTAGTTGTTTGAACCAGCTCAGGTTCAGCTAAACCTATGTTTGGTGAAGTTACCTTCTTCTTTAACATTGTCTCAGTTTCCTCTTTTTTTCGAAGGGTCCCTATTATGCTAGATCTTTTCACCTTGCTTCTAAAACCAGTGCTCACTCTGCTCTTATTGGTAAGCTAAACCTTAAACTAAAGCTAATTTAATAACTGTTCAGAAAGTAAATGAATTCACAAAATTAAATAAAAAAAAAAAAGGAATGTTCACATGTCAAGCCTGAACAAGCAAACAACACAATAAAATACAGCAGAGCTGATTTAAAAAATAGTTAGGCTAATACAAATAATGTATAATAATAAGAGGTAGCCTATATCTTATAGATGTTGGAAACGTAATAATACATAAATACAATTACATTTTTAGGATAGCCTGAAAATGAGCAATACCATTTTAATTCAGAGTCTTTCAACGACTGTTTCTGTAATATTTAAATAATATTGCTTAAGGATGTTTTTACCTTTTAATAAAACAAAGGAAACAACATAGTTAAGAGATGTGTTACTCATGTCAGAGTAACGCCGGAGAACGTTTTTAAGATACAAAGTGTATCGGAGACAATCGTGTTATTGAAAACATGATAATTTAAATCGGACAAAAATCCATTTTACACTGGAAAAATAAATCAGTCTGTTTACTTTTCAGACAATTGCTCCATTTCAGAATAGAACATAACATATTTATATCAAAATAAGAAGTTCAAGTAAGAATGTAAGAAACAAATGATTGGATTTCATGAAACATTTTTAAATTCATTTGACTTTTTTAGGAATATAAAATCATTAGGTTAATGTTTTTTTCGGTGTTTGTTAGAGGCTACCCCGGAAGTGACGTCCTCCTTCTGCTCTCTGTATACAGTTACTAGGCAACGTTGTGTTTTTACATTTAGGCTAATTTGCCCAAGTGCGCCCTGTTAGCTCTAGATATTAGTGGCTGAAGTTCACTTCACTCTACTGAAGTAGAGTGAAGCTACTGGACAAACACAGGATGGCCGGCTCTCCGTATGACCCCAGCCGGGCTCCGGTGGCCTACGGCCGGCGGGCGGTGCCTCAGCTGTTCTCGGAGCTGCAGCAGCAGGAGGCGCCGCGGAGGCTGCGGGCTCTGGCCTCACTGTGCGACCTGCTGCGGGACCCGGAGCGGATCTCCTGCACTGTCAGCGGAGGTAACGAGCAGCCAGTGGTGTGAAGTAACTAAGTACATTTATTCAAGTACTGTACTCAGGCAGAGGAGGAAGAAGCTACTCAAATTATTTAGTAAGTAAAGTATAGCAGTACACTGTAAGAATACTAAGTTAGCTACAAGTAAAAGTCCTGCATTCAAAATTGTACTTAATCACAATTCAAAATATACTTTAAGTACCACAAGAAAAAGTACTTATTATGCAGAATGTCCCATTTAAGCACCATATAGCCTACATTTAAAATATGTATTTAAAAATGATTGATGCGTTATTGTGTTGATCAACTTCAATGTTGCATTTGGTAAAGAAGGGGTTTATTTCAATTACTTTATATACTGGGAGGTTAAACAATTATTTATAATACATTATTATAGGTTTAACTTAAACCTATAATAATGTATTATAAATAATTATTTGATTTATATTTTGTATTAATAATCACAATCTCCAAAGTAAGTAACTAAAGCTGTAAAATAATGTAGTGGAGTAAAAGTATGAAGTAGGACAATGTGAACATACTCAAGTAAAGTAAAAGTAGCTACAGTTTATTTAGTTCAGTTTTTTTTTTTTTTCGAGCGAAAATACAAATGAAACAAAAGGTGATACAGACATGATACATACAGTACTATACAAATGAATGCAATAACAAAACGAAACATTTAATTAATAATTGAATAATCTGTAGTATCATTGTCTGATATCAATAAACAACAATGCTTTAGCTAATTACACGCTAAGTATAGTACAGTACTTAAGTAAATGCACTTAAGTACAATTATGAGGTACTTGTACTTTACATAAATATGTTCACATTGTGCTACTTTGTACTACTCCACTACAATTCAGAGGTAAATATTTCTACTTTTACATGTTTTTATGTATTTAATAAGCATGACTTAAATAAGAACTTAGTTACACCTGGACTAAATTCACAAACCCAGCAGTAAATCAAATCATAAAAATGTGATCCACCTTTACCAGCTTTGATAAACACATAAATGATTATAATCAAAACATATCATAATTATTTTTTCTGAAATGGACCAATCTGCATAATGAGTATGGT